>NW_025726280.1:0-318500 GCF_021461395.2 Schistocerca americana | reverse complement strand
GGTTCAAAACATAGACAGTAAGAAGAGTCAGTCTTCTTGTACTTAAGTCCGCATTGTGCCTTTTGTATTTTATTCCGATGCAATTTCTGTGTTTCATTATCAATAAGAAGGTCCAAGGGATACAGTAAACCTGGTGTGAAGCACCGGAATCTATAACTAGTGTCACAGGAATGGTTCAAACCATAGCCTGTAAGAAGTGTCAGTCTTCTTGTACTTTAGTCGGCATTGTGCCTTTTGTATTTAATTCCGATGCAATTTCTGTGTTTCATCAGCAATAAGAAGTTCCAAGGGATACAGTAAACCTGGAGTGAAGCACCGGAATCTATAACTAGTGTCACAGGAATGGTTCAAACCATAGCCTGTAAGAAGTGTCAGTCTTCTTGTACTTTAGTCGGCATTGTGCCTTTTGTATTTAATTCCGAAGCAATTTCTGTCTTTCATCGTCAATAAGAAGGTCCAAGGGATACAGTAAACCTGAAGGTAAGCATCGGAATATATAAGTTGTGTCACAGGGACGGTTCAAATCGTAGACAGCTAGATGAGTCAGTGTTCTTGCACTTTAGTCGGCATTGTGCTTTTTGTATTTAATTCCGATGCAATTTCAGTGTTTCATCGTCAATAAGAAGGTCCAAGGGATACAGTATAAATGAATTAAAACATCGGAATCTATAACTAGTGTCACAGGGACGTATCAAAACATAGACAGTTAGATGAGTCAGTAATCTTGCACTTAAGTCGACATTGTGCCTTTTCTATTTAATTCCGATGCAATTTCTGTGTTTCATCGTCAATAAGAATGTCCAAGGGATACAGTAAACCTGGAGGGAAGCATCGGAATCTATAACAAGTGTCACAGGATTGGTTCAAAACATAGTCAGTACGAAGACTCAGTCTTCTTGTACTTAAGTCGGCATTGTGCCTTTTGTATTTAATTCCGAAGCAATTTCTGTCTTTCATCGTCAATAAGAAGGTCCAAGGGATACAGTAAACCTGAAGGTAAGCATCGGAATATATAAGTTGTGTCACAGGGACGGTTCAAATCGTAGACAGCTAGATGAGTCAGTGTTCTTGCACTTTAGTCGGCATTTTGCTTTTTGTATTTAATTCCGATGCAATTTCTGTGTTTCATCGTCAATAAGAAGGTCCAAGGGATACAGTATACCTGATTTAAAGCATCGGAATCTATAACTAGTGTCGCGGGAATGGTTCAAAACATAGACAGTTAGAAGAGTCAGTCTTCTTGAACTTAAGTCAGCATTGTGCCTTTGGTATTTAATTCCGATGCAATTTCTGTGTTTCATCGTCAATAAGAAGGTCCAAGGGATACAGTAAACCTGGAGTGAAGCATCGGAATCTATAACTAGTGTCACAGAAATGGTTCAAAACATAGATAGTACGAAGAATCAGCCTTCATGTACTTCATGCTGCATTGTGCCCTTTGTATTTAATTCTGATGCAATTTCTGTGTTTCATCGTCAATAAGAAGGTCCAAGGGATAATAGTAAACCTGAAGTGAAGCATCGGAATTTATAACTAGTGTCACAGGAATGGTTCGAAACATAGTCAGTAAGAAGAGTCAGTCTTCTTGTACTTAAGTCGGCATTGAGCCTTTTGTATTTAATTCCGCTACAATTTCTGTGTTTCATCGTCAATAAGAAGGTCCAAGGGATACAGTAAAACTGGAAAGAAGCATCGGAATCTGTAACTAGTGTCACAGGGATGGTTCAAAACATAGACAGTAAGAAGAGTCACTCTTCTTGTACTTAAGACGGCATTGTGCCTATTGTATTTAATTCCGATGCAATTTCTGTGTTTCATCGTCAATAAGAAGGTCCAAGGGATACAGTAAACCTGGAGTGAAGCATCGGAATCTGTAACTAGTGTCACAGGGATGGTTCAAAACATTGTCAGTAAGAAGAGTCAGTCTTCTTGTACTTAAGTCGGCATTGTGCCTTTTGTATGTGATTCCGATGCAATTTCTGTGTTTCATCGTCAATAAGAAGGTCAAAAGCATACAGTTATCCTGAAGTGAAGCATCGGAATCTATGACTAGTGTCACAGGAATGTTTCAAAGCATAGTCAGTAAGAAGAGTCATTCTTCTTGTACTTAAGTCGGCATTGTGCTTTTTGTATTTAATTCCGATGATATTTCTGTTTTTCATCGTCAATAAGAAGGTCCAAGGGTTACAGTAAACCCGGAGTGAAGCATCGGAATCTATAACTAGTGTCACAGGGACGGTTCAAAACATAGACAGTTAGATGAGTCAGTAATCTTGCACTTAAGTCGACATTGTGCCTATTCTATTTAATTCCGATGCAATTTCTGTGTTTCATCGTCAATAAAAATGTCCAAGGGATACAGTAAACCTGGAGGGAAGCATCGGAATCTATAACAAGTGTCACAGGATTGGTTCAAAACATAGTCAGTACGAAGAGTCAGTCTTCTTGTACTTAAGTCGGCATTGTGCCTTTTGTATTTAATTCCGAAGCAATTTCTGTCTTTCATCGTCAATAAGAAGGTCCAAGGGATACAGTAAACCTGAAGGTAAGCATCGGAATATATAAGTTGTGTCACAGGGACGGTTCAAATCGTAGACAGCTAGATGAGTCAGTGTTCTTGCACTTTAGTCGGCATTTTGCTTTTTGTATTTAATTCCGATGAAATTTCTGTGTTTCATCGTCAATAAGAAGGTCCAAGGGATACAGTATACCTGAATTAAAGCATCGGAATCTATAACTAGTGTCGCAGGAATGGTTCAAAACATAGACAGTAAGAAGAGTCAGTCTTCTTGTACTTAAGTCGGCATTGTGCCTTTTGTATTTAATTCCGATGCAATTTCTGTGTTTCATCGTCAATAAGAAGGTCAGAGGAATACAGTAAACCTGAAGTGAAGCATCGGAATCTATAACTAGAGTCACAGGAATGGTTCAAAAACATATACAGTAAGAAGAGTTAGTCTTCTTGTACTTAAGTCCGCATTGTGCCTATTGTATTTTATTCCGATGCAATTTCTGTGTTTCATCATCAATAAGAAGGTCCAAGGGATACAGTAAACCTGGAGTGAAGCACCGGAATCTATAACTAGCGTCACAGGAATGGTTCAAACCATAGCCTGTAAGAAGCGTCAGTCTTCTTGTACTTTAGTCGGCATTGTGCCTTTTGTATTTAATTCCGATGCAATTTCTGTGTTTCATCGTCAATAAGAAGGTCCAAGGGATACAGTAAACCTGGAGTGAAGCATCGGAATCTATAACTAGTGTCACAGGAATGGTTCAAAACATAGACAGTAAGAAGAGTCACTCTTCTTGTACTTAAGTCGGCATTGTGCATATTGTATTTAATTCCGATGCAATTTCTGTGCTTCATCGTCAATAAGAAGGTCCAAGGGATACAGTAAACCTGGAGTGAAGCATCGGAATCTATAACTAGTGTCACAGAAATGGTTCAAAACATAGACAGTACGAAGAATCAGTCTTCATGTACTTCATGCTGCATTGTGCCCTTTGTATTTAATTCCGATGCAATTTCTGTGTTTCATCGTCAATAAGAAGGTCCAAGGGATACAGTAAACCTGAAGTGAAGCATCGGAATTTATAACTAGTGTCACAGGAATGGTTCAAAACATAGTCAGTAAGAAGAGTCAGTCTTCTTGTACTTAAGTCGGCATTGAGCCTTTTGTATTTAATTTCGCTACAATTTCTGTGTTTGATCGTCAATAAGAAGGTCCAAGGGATACAGTAAACCTGGAGTGAAGCATCGGAATCTATAACTAGTGTCACAGGGATGGTTCAAAACATAGACAGTAAGAAGAGTCACTCTTCTTGTACTTAAGTCGGCATTGTGCATATTGTATTTAATTCCGATGCAATTTCTGTGCTTCATCGTCAATAAGAAGGTCCAAGGGATACAGTAAACCTGGAGTGAAGCATCGGAATCTATAACTAGTGTCACAGGGATGGTTCAAACGTAGACAGTAAGAAGAGTCAGTCTTCTTGTACTTAAGTCGGCCTTGTGCCTTTTGTATTTGATTCCGCTGCAATTTCTGTGTTTCATCGTCAATAAGAAGGTCAGAGGGAAACAGTAATCCTGAAGTGAAGCATCGGTATCTATAACTAGTGTCACCGGAATGTTTCAAAGCATAGTCAGTAAGAAGAGTCAGTCTTCTTGTACTAAGTCGGCATTGTGCTTTTTGTATTTAATTCCGATGAAATTTCTGATTTTCATCGTCAATAAGAAGGTCCAAGGGTTACAGTAAACCTGGAGTGAAGCATCGGAATCTATAACTAGTGTCACAGGGACGTTTCAAAACATAGACTGTTAGATGAGTCAGTAATCTTGTACTTATGTCGGCATTGTGCTTTTTGTATTTAATTCCGATGCATTTTCTGTGTTTCATCGTCAATTAGAAGGTCCAAGGGATACAGTAAACCTGAAGTGAAGCATCGGAATCTATAACTAGTGTCACAGGAATGGTTCAAATCATTGTTAGTAAGAAGAGTCAGTCTTTTTGTACTTAAGTCATCATTGTGCATTTTCTATTTAATACTGATGCAATTTCTGTGTTTCATCGTCAATAAGGAGGTCCAAGGGATCCAGTAAACCTGGAGTGAAGCATCGGAATCTATGACTAGTGTCACAGGAATGTTTCAAAGCATAGTCAGTAAGAAGAGTCAGTCTTCTTGTACTTAAGTCGGCATTGTGCTTTTTGTGTTTAATTCCGATGCAATTTCTGTGTTTCATCGTCAATAAGAAGGTCCAAGGGATACAGTAAACCTGGAGTGAAGCATCGGAATCTATAACTAGTGTCACAGGAATGGTTCAAAACATAGACAGTAAGAAGAGTCACTCTTCTTGTACTTAAGTCGGCATTGTGCATATTGTATTTAATTCCGATGCAATTTCTGTGCTTCATCGTCAATAAGAAGGTCCAAGGGATACAGTAAACCTGGAGTGAAGCATCGGAATCTATAACTAGTGTCACAGAAATGGTTCAAAACATAGACAGTACGAAGAATCAGTCTTCATGTACTTCATGCTGCATTGTGCCCTTTGTATTTAATTCCGATGCAATTTCTGTGTTTCATCGTCAATAAGAAGGTCCAAGGGATACAGTAAACCTGAAGTGAAGCATCGGAATTTATAACTAGTGTCACAGGAATGTTTCAAAGCATAGTCAGTAAGAAGAGTCAGTCTTCTTGTACTTAAGTCGGCATTGTGCTTTTTGTATTTAATTCCGATGCAATTTCTGTGTTTCATCGTCAATAAGAAGGTCCAAGGGATACAGTAAACCTGGAGTGAAGCACCGGAATCTATAACTAGCGTCACAGGAATGGTTCAAACCATAGCCTGTAAGAAGCGTCAGTCTTCTTGTACTTTAGTCGGCATTGTGCCTTTTGTATTTAATTCCGATGCAATTTCTGTGTTTCATCGTCAATAAGAAGGTCCAAGGGATACAGTAAACCTGGAGTGAAGCATCGGAATCTATAACTAGTGTCACAGGAATGGTTCAAAACATAGACAGTAAGAAGAGTCACTCTTCTTGTACTTAAGTCGGCATTGTGCATATTGTATTTAATTCCGATGCAATTTCTGTGCTTCATCGTCAATAAGAAGGTCCAAGGGATACAGTAAACCTGGAGTGAAGCATCGGAATCTATAACTAGTGTCACAGAAATGGTTCAAAACATAGACAGTACGAAGAATCAGTCTTCATGTACTTCATGCTGCATTGTGCCCTTTGTATTTAATTCCGATGCAATTTCTGTGTTTCATCGTCAATAAGAAGGTCCAAGGGATACAGTAAACCTGAAGTGAAGCATCGGAATTTATAACTAGTGTCACAGGAATGGTTCAAAACATAGTCAGTAAGAAGAGTCAGTCTTCTTGTACTTAAGTCGGCATTGAGCCTTTTGTATTTAATTTCGCTACAATTTCTGTGTTTGATCGTCAATAAGAAGGTCCAAGGGATACAGTAAACCTGGAGTGAAGCATCGGAATCTATAACTAGTGTCACAGGGATGGTTCAAAACATAGACAGTAAGAAGAGTCACTCTTCTTGTACTTAATTCGGCATTGTGCATATTGTATTTAATTCCGATGCAATTTCTGTGCTTCATCGTCAATAAGAAGGTCCAAGGGATACAGTAAACCTGGAGTGAAGCATCGGAATCTATAACTAGTGTCACAGGGATGGTTCAAACGTAGACAGTAAGAAGAGTCAGTCTTCTTGTACTTAAGTCGGCCTTGTGCCTTTTGTATTTGATTCCGCTGCAATTTCTGTGTTTCATCGTCAATAAGAAGGTCAGAGGGAAACAGTAATCCTGAAGTGAAGCATCGGTATCTATAACTAGTGTCACCGGAATGTTTCAAAGCATAGTCAGTAAGAAGAGTCAGTCTTCTTGTACTAAGTCGGCATTGTGCTTTTTGTATTTAATTCCGATGAAATTTCTGATTTTCATCGTCAATAAGAAGGTCCAAGGGTTACAGTAAACCTGGAGTGAAGCATCGGAATCTATAACTAGTGTCACAGGGACGGTTCAAAACATAGACTGTTAGATGAGTCAGTAATCTTGTACTTATGTCGGCATTGTGCTTTTTGTATTTAATTCCGATGCATTTTCTGTGTTTCATCGTCAATTAGAAGGTCCAAGGGATACAGTAAACCTGAAGTGAAGCATCGGAATCTATAACTAGTGTCACAGGAATGGTTCAAATCATTGTTAGTAAGAAGAGTCAGTCTTTTTGTACTTAAGTCATCATTGTGCATTTTCTATTTAATACTGATGCAATTTCTGTGTTTCATCGTTAATAAGGAGGTCCAAGGGATCCAGTAAACCTGGAGTGAAGCATCGGAATCTATGACTAGTGTCACAGGAATGTTTCAAAGCATAGTCAGTAAGAAGAGTCAGTCTTCTTGTACTTAAGTCGGCATTGTGCTTTTTGTATTTAATTCCGATGCAATTTCTGTGTTTCATCGTCAATAAGAAGGTCCAAGGGATACAGTAAACCTGAAGTGAAGCATCGGAATCTATAACTAGAGTCACAGGAATGGTTCAAAACATATACAGTAAGAAGAGTTAGTCTTCTTGTACTTAAGTCCGCATTGTGCCTATTGTATTTTATTCCGATGCAATTTCTGTGTTTCATCATCAATAAGAAGGTCCAAGGGATACAGTAAACCTGGAGTGAAGCACCGGAATCTATAACTAGCGTCACAGGAATGGTTCAAACCATAGCCTGTAAGAAGCGTCAGTCTTCTTGTACTTTAGTCGGCATTGTGCCTTTTGTATTTAATTCCGATCCAATTTCTGTGTTTCATCGTCAATAAGAAGGTCCAAGGGATACAGTAAACCTGGAGTGAAGCATCGGAATCTATAACTAGTGTCACAGAAATGGTTCAAAACATAAACAGTACGAAGAATCAGTCTTCATGTACTTCATGCTGCATTGTGCCCTTTGTATTTAATTCCGATGCAATTTCTGTGTTTCATCGTCAATAAGAAGGTCCAAGGGACACAGTAAACCTGAAGTGAAGCATCGGAATTTATAACTAGTGTCACAGGAATGGTTCAAAACATAGTCAGTAAGAAGAGTCAGTCTTCTTGTACTTAAGTCGGCATTGAGCCTTTTGTATTTAATTCCGCTACAATTTCTGTGTTTGATCGTCAATAAGAAGGTCCAAGGGATACAGTAAACCTTTAGTGAAGCATCGGAATCTATAACTAGTGTCACAGGGATGGTTCAAAACATAGACAGTAAGAAGAGTCACTCTTCTTGTACTTAAATCGGCATTGTGCATATTGTATTTAATTCCGATGCAATTTCTGTGCTTCATCGTCAATAAGAAGGTCCAAGGGATACAGTAAACCTGGAGTGAAGCATCGGAATCTATAACTAGTGTCACAGGGATGGTTCAAACGTAGACAGTAAGAAGAGTCAGTCTTCTTGTACTTAAGTCGGCATTGTGCCTTTTGTATTTGATTCCGCTGCAATTTCTGTGTTTCATCGTCAATAAGAAGGTCAGAGGGAAACAGTAATCCTGAAGTGAAGCATCGGAATCTATAACTAGTGTCACAGGAATGTTTCAAAGCATAGTCAGTAAGAAGAGTCAGTCTTCTTGTACTAAGTCGGCATTGTGCTTTTTGTATTTAGTTCCGATGAAATTTCTGTTTTTCATCGTCAATAAGAAGGTCCAAGGGTTACAGTAAACCTGGAGTGAAGCATCGGAATCTATAACTAGTGTCACAGGGACGGATCAAAACATAGACTGTTAGATGAGTCAGTAATCTTGTACTTAAGTCGGCATTGTGCCTTTTCTATTTAATTCCGATGCAATTTCTGTGTTTCATCGTCAATATGAACGTCCAAGGGATACAGTAAACCTGGAGGGAAGCATCGGAATCTATAACTAGTGTCAAAGGGATGGTTCAAAATACAGACAGTATGAAGAGTCAGTCTTGTTTTACTTAAGTCGGCATTGTGTCTTTTGTATTTAATTCCGATTAAATTTCTGTGTTACATCGTCACTAAGAAAGTCAGAGGGATACAGTAATCCTGAAATGAAGCATCGGAATCTACGACTAGTGTCACAGGAATGGTTCAAAGCATAGTCAGTAAGAAGAGTCAGTCATCTTGTACTTATGTCGGCATTGTGCTTTTTGTATTTAATTCCGATGAATTTTCTGTGTTTCATCGTCAATTAGAAGGTCCAAGGGATACAGTAAACCTGGAGTGAAGCATCGGAATCTATAACTAGTGTCACAGGGACGGTTCAAATCCTAAACAGTAAGAAGAGTCAGTATTCTTGTACTTAAGTCGGCATTGTGCCTTTTAAATTAAATTCCGATGCAATTTCTGTGTTTCATCGTCAATAAGAAGGTCCAAGGGATACAGTAAACCTGAAGTGAAGCATCGGAATCTATAACTAGTGTCACAGGAATGGTTCAAAACATTGTTAGTAAGAAGAGTCAGTCTTTTTGTACTTAAGTCATCATTGTGCATTTTCTATTTAATACTGATGCAATTTCTGTGTTTCATCGTCAATAAGGAGGTCCAAGGGATACAGTAAACCTGGAGTGAAGCATCGGAGTCTATAACTAGTGTCACAGGAATGGTTCAAAACATAGACAGTAAAATGAGTGAGTCTTCTTGTACTTAGTTCGGCATTGTGCCTTTTGTATTTAATTCCGATGCAATTTCTGTGTTTCATCGACAATTAGAAGGTCAGAGGGATACAATAAACCTGATGTGAAGCATCGGAATCTATAACTAGTGTCACAGGAATGGTTCAAAACATAGTCAGTATGAAGAGTCAGTCTTCTTGTACTTAAGTCGGCATTGTGCCTTTTGTATTTAATTCCGAAGCAATTCCTGTCTTTCATCGTCAATAAGAAGGTCCAAGGGATACAGTAAACGAGAAGGTAAGCATCGGAATATATAAGTAGTGTCACAGGGACGGTTCAAATCGTAGTCTGCTAGATGAGTCAGTATTCTTGCACTTTAGTCGGCATTGTGCTTTTTGTATTTAATTCCGATGCAATTTCTGTGATTCAACGTCTATAAGTAGGTCAGTGGGATACACTAATCCTAAAGTTAAGCATCGAAATCTATAACTAGTGTCACAGGTATGGTTCAAAATATATTCAGTAAGAAGAGTCAGTCTTCTTGTAGTTAAGTCGGCGTTGTGCCTTTTCTATTTAATTCCGATGCAATTTCGGTGTTTCATCGTCAATAAGAAGGTCAGAGGGATACAGTATACCTGAAGTGAAGCATCGGAATCTATAACTAGCGTCACACGAATGGTTCAAAACATAGACAGTTGGACGAGTCAGTCCTCTTGTACTTAAGTCGGCATTGTGCCTTCTGTATTTAATTCCGATGCAGTTTCTGTGTTTCATCGTCAATACGAAGGTCCAAGGGATACAGTATACCTGATATGAACCATCGGAATCTATAACTAGTGTCACAGGGATGGTTCAAATCATAGACAGTAAGAAGAGTCAGTCTTCTTGTACTTAAGTCGGCATTGTGCATATTGTATTTAATTCCGATGCAATTTCTGTGTTTCATCGTCAATAAGAAGGTCCAAGGGATACAGTAAACCTGAAGTGAAGCATCGGAAACTAAAACTAGTGTCACAGAAATGGTTCAAAACATAGACAGTACAAAGAGTCAGTCTTCATGTACTTCATGCTGCATTGTGCCCTTTGTATTTAATTCCGATGCAATTTCCGTGTTTCATCGTCAATAAGGAGGTCCAAGGGATACAGTAAACCTGAAGTGAAGCATCGGAATTTATAACTAGTGTCACAGGAATGGTTCAAAACATAGTCAGTAAGAAGAGTCAGTCTTCTTGTACTTAAGTCGGCATTGAGCCTTTTGTATTTAATTCCGCTACAATTTCTGTGTTTCATCGTCAATGAGAAGGTCCAAGGGATACAGTAAACCTGGAGTGAAGCATCGGAATCTATAACTAGTGTCACAGGGTTGGTTCAAAACATAGACAGTAAGAATAGTCAGTCTTCTTGTACTTAAGTCGGCATTGTGCCTACTGTATTTAATTCCGATGCAATGTCTGTGTTTCATCGTCAATAAGAAGGTCCAAGGGTTACAGTAAACCTGGAGTGAAGCATCGGAATCTATAACTAGTGTCACAGGGACGGTTCAAAACATAGACTGTTAGATGAGTCAGTAATCTTGTACTTATGTCGTCATTGTGCTTTTTGTATTTAATTCCGATGCATTTTCTGTGTTTCATCGTCAATTAGAAGGTCCAAGGGATACAGTAAACCTGAAGTGAAGCATCGGAATCTATAACTAGTGTCACAGGAATGGTTCAAATCATTGTTAGTAAGAAGAGTCAGTCTTTTTGTACTTAAGTCATCATTGTGCATTTTCTATTTAATACTGATGCAATTTCTGTGTTTCATCGTCAATAAGGAGGTCCAAGGGATCCAGTAAACCTGGAGTGAAGCATCGGAATCTATGACTAGTGTCACAGGAATGTTTCAAAGCATAGTCAGTAAGAAGAGTCAGTCTTCTTGTACTTAAGTCGGCATTGTGCTTTTTGTATTTAATTCCGATGCAATTTCTGTGTTTCATCGTCAATAAGAAGGTCCAAGGGATACCGTAAACCTGAAGTGAAGCATCGGAATCTATAACTAGAGTCACAGGAATGGTTCAAAACATATACAGTAAGAAGAGTTAGTCTTCTTGTACTTAAGTCCGCATTGTGCCTATTGTATTTTATTCCGATGCAATTTCTGTGTTTCATCATCAATAAGAAGGTCCAAGGGATACAGTAAACCTGGAGTGAAGCACCGGAATCTATAACTAGCGTTCACAGGAATGGTTCAAACCATAGCCTGTAAGAAGCGTCAGTCTTCTTGTACTTTAGTCGGCATTGTGCCTTTTGTATTTAATTCCGATCCAATTTCTGTGTTTCATCGTCAATAAGAAGGTCCAAGGGATACAGTAAACCTGGAGTGAAGCATCGGAATCTATAACTAGTGTCACAGAAATGGTTCAAAACATAAACAGTACGAAGAATCAGTCTTCATGTACTTCATGCTGCATTGTGCCCTTTGTATTTAATTCCGATGCAATTTCTGTGTTTCATCGTCAATAAGAAGGTCCAAGGGATACAGTAAACCTGAAGTGAAGCATCGGAATTTATAACTAGTGTCACAGGAATGGTTCAAAACATAGTCAGTAAGAAGAGTCAGTCTTCTTGTACTTAAGTCGGCATTGAGCCTTTTGTATTTAATTCCGCTACAATTTCTGTGTTTGATCGTCAATAAGAAGGTCCAAGGGATACAGTAAACCTTTAGTGAAGCATCGGAATCTATAACTAGTGTCACAGGGATGGTTCAAAACATAGACAGTAAGAAGAGTCACTCTTCTTGTACTTAAATCGGCATTGTGCATATTGTATTTAATTCCGATGCAATTTCTGTGCTTCATCGTCAATAAGAAGGTCCAAGGGATACAGTAAACCTGGAGTGAAGCATCGGAATCTATAACTAGTGTCACAGGGATGGTTCAAACGTAGACAGTAAGAAGAGTCAGTCTTCTTGTACTTAAGTCGGCATTGTGCCTTTTGTATTTGATTCCGCTGCAATTTCTGTGTTTCATCGTCAATAAGAAGGTCAGAGGGAAACAGTTATCCTGAAGTGAAGCATCGGAATCTATAACTAGTGTCACAGGAATGTTTCAAAGCATAGTCAGTAAGAAGAGTCAGTCTTCTTGTACTAAGTCGGCATTGTGCTTTTTGTATTTAGTTCCGATGAAATTTCTGTTTTTCATCGTCAATAAGAAGGTCCAAGGGTTACAGTAAACCTGGAGTGAAGCATCGGAATCTATAACTAGTGTCACAGGGACGGATCAAAACATAGACTGTTAGATGAGTCAGTAATCTTGTACTTAAGTCGGCATTGTGCCTTTTCTATTTAATTCCGATGCAATTTCTGTGTTTCATCGTCAATATGAACGTCCAAGGGATACAGTAAACCTGGAGGGAAGCATCGGAATCTATAACTAGTGTCAAAGGGATGGTTCAAAATACAGACAGTATGAAGAGTCAGTCTTGTTTTACTTAAGTCGGCATTGTGTCTTTTGTATTTAATTCCGATTAAATTTCTGTGTTACATCGTCACTAAGAAAGTCAGAGGGATACAGTAATCCTGAAATGAAGCATCGGAATCTACGACTAGTGTCACAGGAATGGTTCAAAGCATAGTCAGTAAGAAGAGTCAGTCTTCTTGTACTTATGTCGGCATTGTGCTTTTTGTATTTAATTCCGATGAATTTTCTGTGTTTCATCGTCAATTAGAAGGTCCAAGGGATACAGTAAACCTGGAGTGAAGCATCGGAATCTATAACTAGTGTCACAGGGACGGTTCAAATCCTAAACAGTAAGAAGAGTCAGTATTCTTGTACTTAAGTCGGCATCGTGCCTTTTAAATTAAATTCCGATGCAATTTCTGTGTTTCATCGTCAATAAGAAGGTCCAAGGGATACAGTAAACCTGAAGTGAAGCATCGGAATCTATAACTAGTGTCACAGGAATGGTTCAAAACATTGTTAGTAAGAAGAGTCAGTCTTTTTGTACTTAAGTCATCATTGTGCATTTTCTATTTAATACTGATGCAATTTCTGTGTTTCATCGTCAATAAGGAGGTCCAAGGGATACAGTAAACCTGGAGTGAAGCATCGGAGTCTATAACTAGTGTCACAGGAATGGTTCAAAACATAGACAGTAAAATGAGTGAGTCTTCTTGTACTTAGTTCGGCATTGTGCCTTTTGTATTTAATTCCGATGCAATTTCTGTGTTTCATCGACAATTAGAAGGTCAGAGGGATACAATAAACCTGATGTGAAGCATCGGAATCTATAACTAGTGTCACAGGAATGGTTCAAAACATAGTCAGTATGAAGAGTCAGTCTTCTTGTACTTAAGTCGGCATTGTGCCTTTTGTATTTAATTCCGAAGCAATTTCTGTCTTTCATCGTCAATAAGAAGGTCCAAGGGATACAGTAAACGAGAAGGTAAGCATCGGAATATATAAGTAGTGTCACAGGGACGGTTCAAATCGTAGTCTGCTAGATGAGTCAGTATTCTTGCACTTTAGTCGGCATTGTGCTTTTTGTATTTAATTCCGATGCAATTTCTGTGATTCAACGTCTATAAGTAGGTCAGTGGGATACAGTAATCCTAAAGTTAAGCATCGAAATCTATAACTAGTGTCACAGGTATGGTTCAAAATATATTCAGTAAGAAGAGTCAGTCTTCTTGTAGTTAAGTCGGCGTTGTGCCTTTTATATTTAATTCCGATGCAATTTCGGTGTTTCATCGTCAATAAGAAGGTCAGAGGGATACGGTAAACCTGAAGTGAAGCATCGGAATCTATAACTAGCGTCACACGAATGGTTCAAAACATAGACAGTTGGAAGAGTCAGTCCTCTTGTACTTAAGTCGGCATTGTGCCTTCTGTATTTAATTCCGATGCAATTTCTGTGTTTCATCGTCAATACGAAGGTCCAAGGGATACAGTATACCTGATATGAACCATCGGAATCTATAACTAGTGTCACAGGGATGGTTCAAATCATAGACAGTAAGAAGAGTCAGTCTTCTTGTACTTAAGTCGGCATTGTGCATATTGTATTTAATTCCGATGCAATTTCTGTGTTTCATCGTCAATAAGAAGGTCCAAGGGATACAGTAAACCTGAAGTGAAGCATCGGAAACTAAAACTAGTGTCACAGAAATGGTTCAAAACATAGACAGTACAAAGAGTCAGTCTTCATGTACTTCATGCTGCATTGTGCCCTTTGTATTTAATTCCGATGCAATTTCCGTGTTTCATCGTCAATAAGGAGGTCCAAGGGATACAGTAAACCTGAAGTGAAGCATCGGAATTTATAACTAGTGTCACAGGAATGGTTCAAAACATAGTCAGTAAGAAGAGTCAGTCTTCTTGTACTTAAGTCGGCATTGAGCCTTTTGTATTTAATTCCGCTACAATTTCTGTGTTTCATCGTCAATGAGAAGGTCCAAGGGATACAGTAAACCTGGAGTGAAGCATCGGAATCTATAACTAGTGTCACAGGGTTGGTTCAAAACATAGACAGTAAGAATAGTCAGTCTTCTTGTACTTAAGTCGGCATTGTGCCTACTGTATTTAATTCCGATGCAATGTCTGTGTTTCATCGTCAATAAGAAGGTCCAAGGGATACAGTAAACCTGGAGTGAAGCATCGTAATCTATAACTAGTGTCACAGGAATGGTTAAAATATAGACAGTAAGAAGAGTCAGTCTTCTTTTACTTAAGTCGGCATTGTGCCTTTGTATTTAATTCCGATGCAATTTCTGTGTTTCATCGTCAAAAAGAAGGTCCAAGGGATACGGTAAACCTGGAGTGAAGCATCGGAGTCTATAACTAGTGTCACAGGAGTGGTTCAAATCATAGACAGTAAGAAGAGTCAGTATTCTTGTTCTTAATTCGGCATTGTGCCTTTTGTATTTAATTCCGATGCAATTTCTGTGTTTCATCGTCAATAAGAATGTCAGAGGGATACAGTAAACCTGATGTGAAGGATCGGAATCTATAACTAGTGTCACAGGAATGGTTCAAAACATAGTCAGTAAGAAGAGTCAGTCTTCTTGTACTTAAGTCGGCATTGTGCATTTTGTACGTAATTCCGATGCAATTCCTGTGTTTCATCGTCAATAAGAAGGTCCAAGGGATACAGTAAACCTGGATGTAAGCATCGGAATCTATAACTAGTGTAACAATGAGGGTTAAAATCAATGACAGTAAGATGAGTCAGTATTCTTGTACTTTAGTCGGCATTGTGCTTTTTGTATTTAATTCCGATGCAATTTCTGTCTTTCATCGTCAATAAGAAGGTCCAAGGGTTACAGTAAATCTGGAGTGAAGAATCGGAATCTAAAACTAGTGTCACAGAGACGGTTCATAACATAGACAGTTAGATGAGTCAGTATTCTTGTACTTAAGTCGGCATTGTACCTTTTCTATTTAATTCCGATGCAATTTCTGTGTTTCATCGCCAATAAGAAGGTCCAAGGCATACAGTAAACCTGAAGTGAAGCATCGGAATCTATAACTAGTGTCACAGGAATGGTTCAAAAAGTAGTCAGTAAGAAGAGTCGGTCTTCTTGTACTTAATTCATCATTGTTCATTTTCTATTTCATTCTGATGCAATATCTGTGTTTCATCGTCAATAAGAAGGTCCAAGGGATACAGTATACCTGGAGTGAAGCATCGTAATCTATAACTAGTGTCACAGGGATGGTTCAAATCATAGACAGTAAGAAGAGTCAGTCTTCTTGTACTTAAGTCGGCATTGTGCATATTGTATTTAATTCCGATGCAATTTCTGTGTTTCATCGTCAATAAGAAGGTCCAAGGGATACAGTAAACCTGAAGTGAAGCATCGGAAACTAAAACTAGTGTCACAGAAATGGTTCAAAACATAGACAGTACAAAGAGTCAGTCTTCATGTACTTCATGCTGCATTGTGCCCTTTGTATTTAATTCCGATGCAATTTCTGTGTTTCATCGTCAATAAGGAGGTCCAAGGGATACAGTAAACCTGAAGTGAAGCATCGGAATTTATAACTAGTGTCACAGGAATGGTTCAAAACATAGTCAGTAAGAAGAGTCAGTCTTCTTGTACTTAAGTCGGCATTGAGCCTTTTGTATTTAATTCCGCTACAATTTCTGTGTTTCATCGTCAATGAGAAGGTCCAAGGGATACAGTAAACCTGGAGTGAAGCATCGGAATCTATAACTAGTGTCACAGGGTTGGTTCAAAACATAGACAGTAAGAAGAGTCAGTCTTCTTGTACTTAAGTCGGCATTGTGCCTACTGTATTTAATTCCGATGCAATGTCTGTGTTTCATCGTCAATAAGAAGGTCCAAGGGATACAGTAAACCTGGAGTGAAGCATCGTAATCTATAACTAGTGTCACAGGAATGGTTAAAATATAGACAGTAAGAAGAGTCAGTGTTCTTTTACTTAAGTCGGCATTGTGCCTTTGTATTTAATTCCGATGCAATTTCTGTGTTTCATCGTCAAAAAGAAGGTCCAAGGGATACGGTAAACCTGGAGTGAAGCATCGGAGTCTATAACTAGTGTCACAGGAGTGGTTCAAATCATAGACAGTAAGAAGAGTCAGTCTTCTTGTTCTTAATTCGGCATTGTGCCTTTTGTATTTAATTCCGATGCAATTTCTGTGTTTCATCGTCAATAAGAATGTCAGAGGGATACAGTAAACCTGATGTGAAGGATCGGAATCTATAACTAGTGTCACAGGAATGGTTCAAAACATAGTCAGTAAGAAGAGTCAGTCTTCTTGTACTTAAGTCGGCATTGTGCATTTTGTACGTAATTCCGATGCAATTCCTGTGTTTCATCGTCAATAAGAAGGTCCAAGGGATACAGTAAACCTGGATGTAAGCATCGGAATCTATAACTAGTGTAACAATGAGGGTTACAATCAATGACAGTATGATGAGTCAGTATTCTTGTACTTTAGTCGGCATTGTGCTTTTTGTATTTAATTCCGATGCAATTTCTGTCTTTCATCGTCAATAAGAAGGTCCAAGGGTTACAGTAAATCTGGAGTGAAGAATCGGAATCTAAAACTAGTGTCACAGAGACGGTTCATAACATAGACAGTTAGATGAGTCAGTATTCTTGTACTTAAGTCGGCATTGTGCCTTTTCTATTTAATTCCGATGCAATTTCTGTGTTTCATCGCCAATAAGAAGGTCCAAGGGATGCAGTAAACCTGAAGTGAAGCATCGGAATCTATAACTAGTGTCACAGGAATGGTTCAAAAAGTAGTCAGTAAGAAGAGTCGGTCTTCTTGTACTTATTTCATCATTGTTCATTTTCTATCTCATTCTGATGCAATATCTGTGTTTCATCGTCAATAAGAAGTTCCAAGGGATACAGTATACCTGGAGTGAAGCATCGTAATCTATAACTAGTGTCACAGGAATGGTTCAAAACATAGACAGTAAGAAGAGTCAGTCTTCTTTTACTAAAGTCGGCATTGTGCTTTTTGTATTTAATTCCGATGCAATTTCTGTGTTTCATCGTCAATAAGAAGGTCCAAGGGATACAGTTAACCTGAAGTGAAGCATCGGAATTTATAACTAGTGTCACAGGAATGGTTCAAAACATAGTCAGTAAGAAGAGTCAGTCTTCTTTTACTAAAGTCGGCATTGTGCCTTTGTTATTAATTCCGATGCAATTTCTGTGTTTCATCGTCAATAAGAAGGTCCAAGGGATACAGTAAACCTAGAGTGAAGCATCGGAGTCTATAACTAGTGTCACAGGAATGGTTCAAATCATAGACAGTAAGAAGAGTCAGTCTTCTTGTTCTTAATTCGGCATTGTGCCTTTTGTATTTAAATCCGATGCAATTTCTGTGTTTCATCGTCAATAAGAAGGTCCAAGGGATACAGTTAACCTGAAGTGAAGCATCGGAATTTATAACTAGTGTCACAGGAATGGTTCAAAACATAGTCAGTAAGAAGAGTCAGTCTTCTTGTACTTAAGTCGGCAGTGAGCCTTTTGTATTTAATTCCGCTACAATTTCTGTGTTTCATCGTCAATAAGAATGTCCAACGGATACAGTAAACCTGGAGTGAAGCATCGGAATCTACAACTAGTGTCACAGGGATGGTTCAAAACATAGACAGTAAGATGGGTCAGTCATCTTGTACTTAAGTCGGCATTGTGCCTATTGTATTTTATTCCGATGCAATTTCTGTGTTTCATCGTCATTAAGAAGGTCCAAGGGATACAGTAAACCTGGAGTGAAGCATCGGAATCTATAACTAGTGTAACAATGAGGGATCAAATCATTGACAGTAAGATGAGTCAGTATTCTTGTACTTTAGTCGGCATTGTGCTTTTTGTATTTAATTCCGATGCAATTTCTGTGTTCCATCGTCACTAAGAAGGTCAGTGGGATACAGTAATCCTGAAGTTAAGCGTCGGAATCTATAACAAGTGTGACAGGAATGGTTCAAAACATAGTCAGTAAGAAAAGTCAGTCTTATTGTACTTAAGTCGGCATTGAGAATTTTGTATTTAATTCCGCTACAATTTGTGTGTTTCTTCGTCAATAAGAAGGCCCAAGGGATACAGTAAACCTGGAGTGAAGCATCGGAATCTATAACTAGTGTCACAGGGATGGTTCAAATCATAGACAGTAAGAAGAGTCAGTCTTCTTGTACTTAAGTCGGCATTGTGCTTATTGTATTTAATTCCGATGCAATTTCTGTGTTTCATCGTCAATAAGAAGGTCCAAGGGATACAGTAAACCTGGAGTGAAGCATCGGAATCTATAACTAGTGTCACTGGGATGGTTCAAAATATAGACAGTAAGAAGAGTCAGTCTTCATGTACTTAAGTCGGCATTGTGCCTTTTGTATTTGATGCCGATGCAATTTCTGTGTTTCATCGTCAATATGAAGGGCCAAGGGATACAGTAAACCGGGAGTAATGCATCGGAATCTATAACTAGTGTCACAGGGATGGTTCAAAACATAGACAGTAAGAAGAGTCAGTCTTCATTTACTTAAGTCGGAATAGTGCCTTTTGTATTTGATGCCGATGCAATTTCTGTGTTTCATCGGCAATATGAAGGGCCAAGGGATACAGTAAACCTGTAGTGATGCATCGGAATCTATAACTAGTGTCACAGGGATGGTTCAAAACATAGACAGTAAGAAGAGTCAGCCTTCATGTACTTAAGTCGGCATTGTGCATTTTGTATTTGATGCCGATGCAATTTCTGTGTTTCATCGTCAATATGAAGGGCCAAGGGATACAGTAAACCTGGAGTGAAGCATCGGAATCTATAACTAGTGTAACAATGAGGGATCGAATCATTGACAGTAAGATGAGTCAGTATTCTTGTACTTTAGTCGGCATTGTGCTTTTTGTATTTAATTTCGATGTAATTTCTGTGTTTCATCGTCACTAAGAAGGTCAGTGGGATACAGTAATCCTGAAGTTAAGCATCGGAATCTATAACAAGTGTGACAGGAATGGTTCAAAACATAGTCAGTAAGAAGAGTCAGTCTTATTGTACTTAAATCGGCATTGAGACTTTTGTATTTAATTCCGCTACAATTTGTGTGTTTCTTCGTCAATAAGAAGGCCCAAGGGATACAGTAAACCTGGAGTGAAGCATCGGAATCTATAACTAGTGTCACAGGGATGGTTCAAATCATAGACAGTAAGAAGAGTCAGTCTTCTTGTACTTAAGTCGGCATTGTGCTTATTGTATTTAAT
Organism: Schistocerca americana; assembly: GCF_021461395.2. NCBI lineage: Eukaryota > Metazoa > Arthropoda > Insecta > Orthoptera > Acrididae > Schistocerca > Schistocerca americana. The sequence goes on along the minus strand of NW_025726280.1, from coordinate 298,657 downwards.
TCCGATGCAATTTCTGTGTTTCATCGTCAATAAGAAGGTCCAAGGGATACAGTAAACCTGGAGTGAAGCATCGGAATCTATAACTAGTGTCACTGGGATGGTTCAAAATATAGACAGTAAGAAGAGTCAGTCTTCATGTACTTAAGTCGGCATTGTGCTTTTTGTATTAGATGCCGATGCAATTTCTGTGTCTCATCGTCAATATGAAGGGCCAAGGGATACAGTAAACCGGGAGTAATGCATCGGAATCTATAACTAGCGTCACACGAATGGTTCAAATCATAGACAGTTGGAAGAGTCAGTCCTCTTGTACTTAAGTCGGCATTGTACCTTTTGTATTTAATTCCGATGCAATTTCTGTGTTTCATCGTCAATACGAAGGTCCAAGGGATACAGTATACCTGATATGAACCATCGGAATCTATAACTAGTGTCACAGGGATGGTTCAAATCATAGACAGTAAGAAGAGTCAGTCTTCTTGTACTTAAGTCGGCATTGTGCCTATTGTATTTAATTCCGATGCAATTTCTGTGTTTCATCGTCAATAAGAAGGTCCAGGGGATACAGTAAACCTGAAGTGAAGCATCGGAAACTAAAACTAGTGTCACAGAAATGGTTCAAAACATAGACAGTACGAGGAGTCAGTCTTCATGTACTTCATGCTGCATTGTGCCCTTTGTATTTAATTCCGATGCAATTTCTGTGTTTCATCGTCAATAAGGAGGTCCAAGGGATACAGTAAACCTGAAGTGAAGCATCGGAATTTATAACTAGTGTCACAGGAATGGTTCAAAACATAGTCAGTACGAAGAGTCAGTCTTCTTGTACTTCAGTCGGCATTGAGCCTTTTGTATTTAATTCCGCTACAATTTCTGTGTTTCATCGTCAATGAGAAGGTCCAAGGGATACAGTAAACCTGGAGTGAAGCATCGGAATCTATAACTAGTGTCACAGGGATGGTTCAAATCATAGACAGTAAGAAGAGTCAGTCTTCTTGTACTTAAGTCGGCATTGTGCCTACTGTATTTAATTCCGATGCAATTTCTGTGTTTCATCGTCAATAAGAAGGTCCAAGGGATACAGTAAACCTGGAGTGAAGCATCGTAATCTATAACTAGTGTCACAGGAATGGTTAAAACATAGACAGTAAGAAGAGTCAGTCTTCTTTTACTTAAGTCGGCATTGTGCCTTTGTATTTAATTCCGATGCAATTTCTGTGTTTCATCGTCAAAAAGAAGGTCCAAGGGATACGGTAAACCTGGAGTGAAGCATCGAAGTCTATAACTAGTGTCACAGGAGTGGTTCAAATCATAGACAGTAAGAAGAGTCAGTCTTCTTGTTCTTAATTCGGCATTGTGCCTTTTGTATTTAATTCCGATGCAATTTCTGTGTTTCATCGTCAATAAGAATGTCAGAGGGATACAGTAAACCTGATGTGAAGGATCGGAATCTATAACTAGTGTCACAGGAATGGTTCAAAACATAGTCAGTAAGAAGAGTCAGTCTTCTTGTACTTAAGTCGGCATTGTGCCTTTTGTACGTAATTCCGATGCAATTTCTGTGTTTCATCGTCAATAAGAAGGTCCAAGGGATACAGTAAACCTGGATGTAAGCATCGGAATCTATAACTAGTGTAACAATGAGGGTTAAAATCATTGACAGTAAGATGAGTCAGTATTCTTGTACTTTAGTCGGCATTGTGCTTTTTGTATTTAATTCCTATGAAATTTCTGTGTTTCATCGTCAATAAGAAGGTCCAAGGGTTACAGTAAACCTGGAGTGAAGCATCGGAATCTATAACTAGTGTCACAGAGACGGTTCAAAACATAGACAGTTAGATGAGTCAGTATTCTTGTACTTAAGTCGGCATTGTGCCTTTTCTATTTAATTCCGATGCAATTTCTGTGTTTCATCGACAAAAAGAAGGTCCAAGGGATACAGTAAACCTGAAGTGAAGCATCGGAATCTATAACTAGTGTCAAAGGAATGGTTCAAAACATAGTCAGTAAGAAGAGTCGGTCTTCTTGTACTTATTTCATCATTGTTCATTTTCTATTTCATTCTGATGCAATTTCTGTGTTTCATCGTCAATAAGAAGGTCCAAGGGATACAGTATACCTGGAGTGAAGCATCGTAATCTATAACTAGTGTCACAGGAATGGTTCAAAACATAGACAGTAAGAAGAGTCAGTCTTCTTTTACTTAAGTCGGCATTGTGCCTTTGTATTTAATTCCGAATCAATTTCTGTGTTTCATCGTCAATAAGAATGTCCAAGGGATACAGTAAACCTGGAGTGAAGCATCGGAATCTATAACTAGTGTCACAGGGATGGTTCAAAACATAGACAGTAAGAAGAGTCAGTCTTCATGTACTTAAGTCGGCATTGTGCCTTTTGTATTTGATGCCGATGCAATTTCTGTGTTTCATCGTCAATATGAAGGGCCAAGGGATACAGTAAACTGGGAGTGATGCATCGGAATCTATAACTAGTGTCACAGGGATGGTTCAAAACATAGTCAGTAAGAAGAGTCAGTCTTCATTTACTTAAGTCGGCATAGTGCCTTTTGTATTTGATGCCGATGCATTTTCTGTGTTTCATCGTCAATATGAAGGGCCAAGGGATACAGTAAACCTGGAGTGATGCATCGGAATCTATAACTAGTGTCACAGGGATGGTTCAGAACATAGACAGTAAGAAGAGTCAGCCTTCATGTACTTTATTCGGCATTGTGCCTTTTGTATTTGATGCCGATGCAATTTCTGTGTTTCATCGTCAATATGAAGGGCCAAGGGATACAGTAAACCTGGAGTGAAGCATCGGAATCAATAACTAGTGTAACAATGAGGGATCGAATCATTGACAGTAAGATGAGTCAGTATTCTTGTACTTTAGTCGGCATCGTGCATTTTATATTTAATTCCGATGCAATTTCTGTGTTTCATCGTCAATAAGAAGGTCAGTGGGATACAGTAAACCTGGAGTGAAGCATCGGAATCTATAACTAGTGTCACAGGGATGGTTCAAAATATAGACAGTAAGATGAGTCAGTCATCTTGTACTTTAGTCGGCATTGTGCCTATTGTATTTAATTCCGATGTAATTTCTGTGTTTCATCGTCAATAAGACGGTCCAAGGGATACAGTAAACCTGGAGTGAAGCATCGTAATCTATAACTAGTGTAACAATGAGGTATCAAATCATTGACAGTAAGATGAGTCAGTATTCTTGTACTTTATTCGGCATTGTGCTTTTTGTATTTAATTCCGATGCAATTTCTGTGTTTCATCGTCACTAAGAAGGTCAGTGGTATACAGTAATCCTGAAGTTAAGCATCGGAATGTATAACAAGTGTGACAGGAATGGTTCAAAACATAGTCAGTAAGAAGAGTCAGTCTTCTTGTACTTAAGTGGGCATTGAGCCTTTTGTATTTAATTCCGCTACAATTTCTGTGTTTCTTCGTCAATAAGAAGGCCCAAGGGATACAGTAAACCTGGAGTGAAGCATCGGAATCTATAACTAGTGTCACAGTGATGGTTCAAATCATAGACAGTAAGAAGTGTCAGTCTTCTTGTACTTAAGTCGGCATTGTGCGTATTGTATTTAATTCCGATGCAATTTCTGTGTTTCATCGTCAATAAGAAGGTCCAAGGGATACAGTAAACCTGGAGTGAATCATCGGAATCTATAACTAGTGTCACAGGGATGGTTCAAAACATAGACAGTAAGAAGAGTCAGTCTTCATGTACTTAAGTCGGCATTGTGCCTTTTGTATTTGATGCCGATGCAATTTCTGTGTTTCATCGTCAATATGAAGGGCCAAGGGATACAGTAAACCTGGAGTGATGCATCGGAATCTATAACTAGTGTCACAGGGATGGTTCAGAACATAGACAGTAAGAAGAGTCAGTCTTCATTTACTTAAGTCGGCATTGTGCCTTTTGTATTTAATTCCGATCCAATTTCTGTGTTTCATCGTCAATAAGAAGGTCCAAGGGATACAGTAAACCTGGAGTGAAGCATCGGAATCTATAACTAGTGTCACAGGGACGGTTCAAAACATAGACAATAAGAAAAGTCAGTCTTCTTGTACTTAAGTCGGCATTGTGTCTATTGTATTTAATTCCGATGCAATTTCTGTCTTTCATCGTCAATAAGAAGGTCCAAGGGATACAGTAAACCTGGAGTGAAGCATCGGAATCTATAACTAGTGTCACAGGGATGGTTCAAAATATAGACAGTAAGAAGAGTCAGCCTTCATGTACTTAAGTCGGCATTGTGCATTTTGTGTTTGATTCCGATGCAATTTCTGTGTTTCATCGTCAATAAGAAGGTCAGAGGCATACAGTAATCCTGAAGTGTAGCATCGGAATCTATGACTAGTGTCGCAGGAATGGTTCAAAGCATAGTCAGTAAGAAGAGTCAGTCTTCTTGTACTTAAGTCGGCATTGTGCTTTTTTGTATTTAATACCGATGAAATTTCTGTGTTTCATCGTCAATAAGAAGGTCCAAGGGTTACAGTAAACCTGGAGTGAAGCATCGGAATCTGTAACTAGTTTCACATTGACGGTTCAAAACATAGACAGTTAGATGAGTCAGTATTCTTGTACTTAAGTCGGCATTGTGCCTTTTCTATTTAATTCCGATGCAATTTCTGTGTTTCATCGTCAATAAGAAGATCGATGGGATACAGTAAACCTGAAGTGATGCATCGGAATCTATAACTGGTGTCACAGGAATGGTTCAAAACATAGTCAGTAAGAAGAGTCAGTCTTCTTGTACTTATGTCATCATTGTGCATTTTTTATATAATTCTGATGCAATTTATGTGTTTCATCGTCAATAAGAAGGTCCAAGGGATACAGTATACCTGGAGTGAAGCATCGTAATCTATAACTAGTGTCACAGGAATGGTTCAAACATAGACAGTAAGAAGATTCAGTCTTCTTTTACTTAAGTCTGCATTGTGCCTTTGTATTTAATTCCGATGCTATTTCTGTGTTTCATCGTCAATACGAAGGTCCGAGGGATACAGTAAACCTGGAGTGAAGCATCGGAGTCTATAAGTAGTGTCACAGGAATGGTTCAAATCATAGACTGTAAGAAGAGTCAGTCTTCTTGTTCTTAATTAGGCATGGTGCCTTTTGTATTTAATTCCGATGCAATTTCTGTGTTTCATCATCAATAAGAATGTCAGAGGGATACAGTAAACCTGATGTGAAGCATCGGAATCTATAACTAGTGTCACAGGAATGGTTCAAAACATAGTCAGTAAGAAGAGTCAATCTTCTTGTACTTAAGTCGGCATTGTGCCTATTGTATTGAATTCCGATGCAAATTCTGTGTTTCATCATCAATAAGGAGGTCCAAGGAATACAGTAAACCTGGATGTAAGCATCGGAATCTATAACTAGTGGAACAATGAGGGTTCAAATCATTGACAGTAAGATGAGTCAGTATTCTTGTACTTTAGTCGGCATTGTGCTTTTTGTATTTAATTCCGATGCAATTTCTGTGTTTCATCGTCACTAAGAAGGTCAGTGGGATACAGTAATCCTGAAGTTAAGCATCGGAATCTATAACAAGTGTCACAGCAATGGTTCAAAACATAGTCAGTAAGAAGAGTCAGTCTTCTTGTACTTAAGTCGGCATTGAGCCTTTTGTATTTAATTCCGCTACAATTTCTGTGTTTCTTCGTCAATAAGAAGGTCCAAGGGATACAGTAAACCTGGAGTGAAGCATCGGAATCTATAACTAGTGTCACACGGATGGTTCAAAACATAGACAGTAAGAAAAGTCAGTCTTCTTGTACTTAAGTCTTCATTGTGTCTATTGTATTTAATTCCGATGCAATTTCTGTCTTTCATCGTCAATAAGAAGGTCCAAGGGATACAGTAAACCTGGAGTGAAGCATCGGAATCTATAACTAGTGTCACAGGGATGGTTCAAGACATAGACAGTAAGAAGAGTCAGTCTTCATGTACTTAAGTCGGCATTGTGCCTTTTGTATTTGATTCCGATGCAATTTCTGTCTTTCATCGTCAATGAGAAGGGCCAAGGGATACAGTAAACCTGGAGTGAAGCATCGGAATATATAACTAGTGTCACAGGGATGGTTCAAAACATAGACAGTAAGAAGAGTCAGTCTTCTTGTACTTAAGTCGGCATTGTGCCTATTGTATTTAATTCCGATGCAATTTCTGTGTTTCATCGTCAATAAGAAGGTCCAAGGTATACAGTAAGCCTGGAGTGAAGCATCGGAATCTATAACTAGTGTCACGGGGATGGTTCAAAACATAGACAGTAAGAAGAGTCAGTCTTCTTGTACTTAAGTCGGCATTGAGCCTTTTGTATTTAATTCCGCTACAATTTCTGTGTTTCATCGTCAATAAGAAGGTCCAAGGGATACAGTAAACCTGGAGTGAAGCATCGGAATCTATAGCTAGTGTCACAGGGATGGTTCAAAACATAGACAGTAAGAAGAGTCAGTCTTCTTGTACTTAAGTCGGCATTGTGCCTATTGTAATTAGTTCCGATGCAATTTCTGTGTTTCATCGTCAATAAGTAGGTCCAAGGGATACAGTATACCTGGAGTGAAGCATCGGAATCTATAACTAGTGTCACAGGGTTGGTTCAAAATATAGACAGTAAGGAGAGTCAGTCTTCATGTACTTAAGTCGGCATTGTGCCTTTTGTATTTGATTCCGATGCAATTTCTGTGTTTCATCGTCAATAAGAAGGTCCAAGGGATACAGTATACCTGGAGTGAAGCATCGTAATCTATAACTAGTGTCACAGGAATGGTTCAAAACATAGACAGTAAGAAGAGTCAGTCTTCTTTTACTTAAGTCGGCATTGTGCCTTTGTATTTAATTCCGATGCAATTTCTGTGTTTCATCGTCAATAAGAATGTCCAAGGGATACAGTAAACCTGGAGTGAAGCATCGGAGTCTATAACTAGTGTCACAGGAATGGTTCAAATCATAGACAGTAAGAAGAGTCAGTCTTCTTGTTCTTAATTCGGCATTGTGCTTTTGTATTTAATTCCGATGCAATTTCTGTGTTTCATCGTCAATACGAAGGTCAGAGGGATACAGTAAACCTGATGTAAAGCATCGGAATCTATAACTAGTGTCACAGGAATGGTTCAAAACATAGACAGTAAGAAGAGTCAGTCTTCTTTTACTTAACTCGGCATTGAGCCTTTTGTATTTAATTCCGCTACAATTTCTATGTTTCATTGTCAATAAGAAGGTCCACGGGATACAGTAAACCTGGAGTGAAGCATCGGAATCAATAACTAGTGTCACAGGGATGGTTCAAACATAGACAGTAAGAAAAGTCAGTCTTCTTGTACTTAAGTCGGCATTGTGCCTATTGTATTTATTTCCGATGCAATTTCTGTCTTCCATCGTCAATAAGAAGGTCCAAGGGATACAGTAAACCTGGAGTGAAGCATCGGAATCAATAACTAGTGTCATAGGGATGGTTCAAAATATAGACAGTAAGAAGAGTCAGTCTTCATGTACTTAAGTCGGCATTGTGCTTTTGTATTTGATTCCGATGCAATTTCTGTGTTTAATCGTCAATAAGAAGGTTAGAGGGATACAGTAATCCTGAAGTGAAGCATCGGAATCTATGACTAGTGTCACAGGAATGGTTCAAAGCATAGTCAGTAAGAAGAGTCACTCTTCTTGTACTTAAGTCGGCATTGTGCTTTTTGTATTTAATTCCGATGAAATTTCTGTGTTTCATCGTCAATAAGAAGGTCCAAGGGTTACAGTAAACCTAGAGTGAAGCATCGGAATCTACAACTAGTGTCACAGGGACGGTTCAAAACATAGACAGTTAGATGAGTCAGTATTCTTGTACTTAAGTCGGCTTTGTGCCTTTTCTATTTAATTCCGATGCAATTTCTGTGTTTCATCGTCAATAAGAAGGTCGATGGGATTCAGTAAACCTGAAGTGAAGCATCGGAATCTATAACTAGTGTCACAGGAATGGTTCAAAACATAGTCAGTAAGAAGAGTCGGTCTTCTTGTACTTATTTCATCGTTGTTCATTTTCTATTTAATTCTGATGCAATTTCTGTGTTTCATCGTCAATAAGAAGGTCCAAGGGACGTAGTATACCTAGAGTGAAGCATCGTAATCAATAACTAGTGTCACAGGAATGGTTCAAAACATAGACAGTTTGAAGAGTCAGTCTTCATTTACTTAAGTCGGCAATGTGCCTTTGTATTTAATTCCGATGCTATTTCTGTGTTTCATCGTCAATAAGAAGGTCCAAGGGATACAGTAAACCTGGAGTGAAGCATCGGAGTCTATAACTAGTGTCACAGGAATGGTTCAAATCATAGACAGTAAAGAAGAGTCAGTCTTCTTGTTCTTAATTCGGCATTGTGCCTTTTGTATTTAATTCCGATGCAATTTCTGTGTTTCATCGTCAATAAGAAGGTCCAAGGGTTACAGTAAACCTGAAGTGAAGCATCGGAATTTATAACTAGTGTCACAGGAATGGTTCAAAACATAGTCAGTAAGAAGAGTCAGTCTTCTTGTACTTAAGTCGGCATTGAGTCTTTTGTATTTAATTCCGCTACAATTTCTGTGTTTCTTCGTCAATAAGAAGGCCCAAGGGATACAGTAAACCTGGAGTGAAGCATCGGAATCTATAACTAGTGTCACAGGGATGGTTCAAATCATAGACAGTAAGAAGAGTCAGTCTTCTTGTACTTAAGTCGGCATTGTGCCTATTGTATTGAATTCCGATGCAAATTCTGTGTTTCATCATCAATAAGAAGGTCCAAGGGATACAGTAAACCTGGAGTGAAGCATCGGAATCTATAACTAGTGTCACAGGGATGGTTCAAAACATAGACAGTAAGAAGAGTCAGTCTTCATGTACTTAAGTCGGCATTGTGCCTTTTGTATTTGATGCCGATGCAATTTCTGTGTTTCATCGTCAATATGAAGGGCCAAGGGAACCAGTAAACCTGGAGTGATGCATCGGAATCTATAACTAGTGTCAGAGGGATGGTTCAAAACATAGTCAGTAAGAAGAGTCAGTCTTCTTGTACTTAAGTCGGCATTGAGCCTTTTGTATTTAATTCCGCTACAATTTCTGTGCTTCATCGTCAATAAGAAGGTCCAAGGGATACAGTAAACCTGGAGTGAAGCATCGGAATCTATAACTAGTGTCACACGGATGGTTCAAAACATAGACAGTAAGAAAAGTCAGTCTTCTTGTACTTAAGTCTTCATTGTGTCTATTGTATTTAATTCCGATGCAATTTCTGTCTTTCATCGTCAATAAGAAGGTCCAAGGGGTACAGTAAACCTGGAGTGAAGCATCGGAATCTATAACTAGTGTCACAGGGATGGTTCAAAACATAGACAGTAAGAAGAGTCAGTCTTCATGTACTTAAGTCGGCATTGTGCCTTTTGTATTTGATGCCGATGCAATTTCTGTGTTTCATCGTCAATATGAAGGGCCAAGGGATACAGTAAACCTGGAGTGATGCATCGGAATCTATAACTAGTGTCACAGGGATGGTTCAAAACATAGACAGTAAGAAGAGTCAGTCTTCATTTACTTAAGTCGGCATTGTGCCTTTTGTATTTAATTCCGATGCAATTTCTGTGTTTCATCGTCAATATGAAGGTCCAAGGGATACAGTAAACCTGAAGTGAAGCATCGGAATTTATAACTAGTGTCACAGGAATGGTTCAAAACATAGTCAGTAAGAAGAGTCAGTCTTCTTGTACTTAAGTCGGCATTGAGCCTTTTGTATTTAATTCCGCTACAATATCTGTGTTTCATCGTCAATAAGAAGGTCCAAGGGATACAGTAAACCTGGAGTGAAGCATCGGAATCTATAACAAGTGTCACAGGGATGGTTCAAAACATAGACAATAAGAAAAGTCAGTCTTCTTGTACTTAAGTCGGCATTGTGTCTATTGTATTTAATTCCGATGCAATTTCTGTCTTTCATCGTCAATAAGAAGGTCCAAGGGATACAGTAAACCTGGAGTGAAGCATCGGAATCTATAACTAGTGTCACAGGGATGGTTCAAAATATAGACAGTAAGAAGAGTCAGCCTTCATGTACTTAAGTCGGCATTGTGCATTTTGTGTTTGATTCCGATGCAATTTCTGTGTTTCATCGTCAATAAGAAGGTCAGAGGCATACAGTAATCCTGAAGTGAAGCATCGGAATCTATGACTAGTGTCGCAGGAATGGTTCAAAGCATAGTCAGTAAGAAGAGTCAGTCTTCTTGTACTTAAGTCGGCATTGTGCTTTTTGTATTTAATTCCGATGAAATTTCAGTGTTTCATCGTCAATAAGAAGGTCCAAGGGTTACAGTAAACCTGGAGTGAAGCATCGGAATCTGTAACTAAATTCACATTGACGGTTCAAAACATAGACAGTTAGATGTGTCAGTATTCTTGTACTTAAGTCGGCATTGTGCCTTTTCTATTTAATTCCGATGCAATTTCTGTGTTTCATCGTCAATAAGAAGATCGATGGGATACAGTAAACCTGAAGTGAAGCATCGGAATCTATAACTGGTGTCACAGGAATGGTTCAAAACATAGTCAGTAAGAAGAGTCAGTCTTCTTGTACTTATGTCATCATTGTGCATTTTTTATATAATTCTGATGCAATTTATGTGTTTCATCGTCAATAAGAAGGTCCAAGGGATACAGTATACCTGGAGTGAAGCATCGTAATCTATAACTAGTGTCACAGGAATGGTTGAAACATAGACAGTAAGAAGACTCAGTCTTCTTTTACTTAAGTCTGCATTGTGCCTTTGTATTTAATTCCGATGCTATTTCTGTGTTTCATCGTCAATACGAAGGTCCAAGGGATACAGTAAACATGGAGTGAAGCATCGGAGTCTATAAGTAGTGTCACAGGAATGGTACAAATCATAGACTGTAAGAAGAGTCAGTCTTCTTGTTCTTAATTAGGCATGGTGCCTTTTGTATTTAATTCCGATGCAATTTCTGTGTTTCATCATCAATAAGAATGTCAGAGGGATACAGTAAACCTGATGTGAAGCATCGGAATCTATAACTAGTGTCACAGGAATGGTTCAAAACATAGTCAGTAAGAAGAGTCAATCTTCTTGTACTTAAGTCGGCATTGTACCTTTTGTATGTAATTCCGATGCAATTTCTGTGTTTCATCGTCAATAAGAAGGTCCAAGGAATACAGTAAACCTGGATGTAAGCATCGGAATCTATAACTAGTGGAACAATGAGGGTTCAAATCATTGACAGTAAGATGAGTCAGTATTCTTGTACTTAAGTCGGCATTGAGCCTTTTGTATTTAATTCCGCTACAATTTCTGTGTTTCTTCGTCAATAAGAAGGTCCAAGGGATACAGTAAACCTGGAGTGAAGCATCGGAATCTATAACTAGTGTCACAGGGATGGTTCAAAACATAGACAGTAAGAAGAGTCAGTCTTCTTGTACTTAAGTCGGCATTGTGCCTATTGTATTTAATTCCGATGCAATTTCTGTGTTTCATCGTCAATAAGAAGGTCCAAGGGATACAGTAAACCTGGAGTGAAGCATTGGAATCTATAGCTAGTGTCACAGGGATGGTTCAAAACATAGACAGTAAGAAGAGTCAGTCTTCTTGTACTTAAGTCGGCATTGTGCCTATTGTATTTAATTCCGATGCAATTTCTGTGTTTCATCGTCAATAAGTAGGTCCAAGGGATACAGTATACCTGGAGTGAAGCATCGGAATCTATAACTAGTGTCACAGGGTTGGTTCAAAATATAGACAGTAAGGAGAGTCAGTCTTCATGTACTTAGGTCGGCATTGTGCCTTTTGTATTTGATTCCGATGCAATTTCTGTGTTTCATCGTCAATACGAAGGTCAGAGGGATACAGTAAACCAGATGTGAAGCATCGGAATCTATAACTAGTGTCACAGGAATGGTTCAAAACATAGACAGTAAGAAGAGTCAGTCTTCTTTTACTTAAGTCGGCATTGAGCCTTTTGTATTTAATTCCGCTACAATTTCTATGTTTCATTGTCAATAAGAAGGTCCACGGGATACAGTAAACCTGGAGTGAAGCATCGGGATCAATAACTAGTGTCACAGGGATGGTTCAAACATAGACAAAAAGAAAAGTCAGTCTTATGGTACTTAAGTCGGCATTGTGCCTATTGTATTTATTTCCGATGCAATTTCTGTCTTCCATCGTCAATAAGAAGGTCCAAGGGATACAGTAAACCTGGAGTGAAGCATCGGAATCAATAACTAGTGTCACAGGGATGGTTCAGAATATAGACAGTAAGAAGAGTCAGTCTTCATGTACTTAAGTCGGCATTGTGCCTTTTGTATTTGATTCCGCTGCAATTTCTGTGTTTAATCGTCAATAAGAAGTTCCAAGGGATACAGTAATCCTGAAGTGAAGCATCGGAATCTATGACTAGTGTCACAGGAATGGTTCAAAGCATAGTCAGTAAGAAGAGTCACTCTTCTTGTACTTAAGTCGGCATTGTGCTTTTTGTATTTAATTCCGATGAAATTTCTGTGTTTCATCGTCAATACGAAGGTCAGAGGGATACAGTAAACCAGATGTGAAGCATCGGAATCTATAACTAGTGTCACAGGAATGGTTCAAAACATAGACAGTAAGAAGAGTCAGTCTTCTTTTACTTAAGTCGGCATTGAGCCTTTTGTATTTAATTCCGCTACAATTTCTATGTTTCATTGTCAATAAGAAGGTCCACGGGATACAGTAAACCTGGAGTGAAGCATCGGGATCAATAACTAGTGTCACAGGGATGGTTCAAACATAGACAAAAAGAAAAGTCAGTCTTATGGTACTTAAGTCGGCATTGTGCCTATTGTATTTATTTCCGATGCAATTTCTGTCTTCCATCGTCAATAAGAAGGTCCAAGGGATACAGTAAACCTGGAGTGAAGCATCGGAATCAATAACTAGTGTCACAGGGATGGTTCAGAATATAGACAGTAAGAAGAGTCAGTCTTCATGTACTTAAGTCGGCATTGTGCCTTTTGTATTTGATTCCGCTGCAATTTCTGTGTTTAATCGTCAATAAGAAGGTCCAAGGGATACAGTATACCTGGAGTGAAGCATCGTAATCTATAACTAGTGTCACAGGAATGGTTCAAAACATAGACAGTAAGAAGAGTCAGTCTTCTTTTACTTAAGTCGGCATTGTGCCTTTGTATTTAATTCCGATGCAATTTCTGTGTTTCATCGTCAATAAGAATGTCCAAGGGATACAGTAAACCTGGAGTGAAGCATCGGAGTCTATAACTAGTGTCACAGGAAAGGTTCAAATCATAGATAGTAAGAAGAGTCAGTCTTCTTGTTCTTAATTCGGCATTGTGCTTTTGTATTTAATTCCGATGCAATTTCTGTGTTTCATCGTCAATACGAAGGTCAGAGGGATACAGTAAACCAGATGTGAAGCATCGGAATCTATAACTAGTGTCACAGGAATGGTTCAAAACATAGACAGTAAGAAGAGTCAGTCTTCTTTTACTTAAGTCGGCATTGAGCCTTTTGTATTTAATTCCGCTACAATTTCTATGTTTCATTGTCAATAAGAAGGTCCACGGGATACAGTAAACCTGGAGTGAAGCATCGGGATCAATAACTAGTGTCACAGGGATGGTTCAAACATAGACAAAAAGAAAAGTCAGTCTTATGGTACTTAAGTCGGCATTGTGCCTATTGTATTTATTTCCGATGCAATTTCTGTCTTCCATCGTCAATAAGAAGGTCCAAGGGATACAGTAAACCTGGAGTGAAGCATCGGAATCAATAACTAGTGTCACAGGGATGGTTCAGAATATAGACAGTAAGAAGAGTCAGTCTTCATGTACTTAAGTCGGCATTGTGCCTTTTGTATTTGATTCCGCTGCAATTTCTGTGTTTAATCGTCAATAAGAAGTTCCAAGGGATACAGTAATCCTGAAGTGAAGCATCGGAATCTATGACTAGTGTCACAGGAATGGTTCAAAGCATAGTCAGTAAGAAGAGTCACTCTTCTTGTACTTAAGTCGGCATTGTGCTTTTTGTATTTAATTCCGATGAAATTTCTGTGTTTCATCGTCAATAAGAAGGTCCAAGGGTTACAGTAAACCTGGAGTGAAGCATCGGAATCTATAACTAGTGTCACAGGGACGGTTCAAAACATAGACAGTTAGATGAGTCAGTATTCTTGTACTTAAGTCGGCATTGTGCCTTTTCTATTTAATTCCGATGCAATTTCTGTGTTTCATCGTCAATAAGAAGGTCGATGGGATACAGTAAACCTGAAGTGAAGCATCGTAATCTATAACTAGTGTCACAGGAATGGTTCAAAACATAGACAGTTTGAAGAGTCAGTCTTCATTTACTTAAGTCGGCAATGTGCCTTTGTATTTAATTCCGATGCTGTTTCTGTGTTTCATCGTCAATAAGAAGGTCCAAGGGATACAGTAAACCTGGAGTGAAGCATCGGAGTCTATAACTAGTGTCACAGGAATGGTTCAAATCATAGACAGTAAGAAGAGTCAGTCTTCTTGTTCTTAATTCGGCATTGTGCCTTTTGTATTTAATTCCGATGCAATTTCTGTGTTTCAACGTCAATAAGAAGGTCCTAGGGTTACAGTAAACCTGAAGTGAAGCATCGGAATTTATAACTAGTGTCACAGGAATGGTTCAAAACATAATCAGTAAGAAGAGTCAGTCTTCTTGTACTTAAGTCGGCATTGAGTCTTTTGTATTTAATTCCGCTACAATTTCTGTGTTTCTTCGTCAATAAGAAGGCCCAAGGGATACAGTAAACCTGGAGTGAAGCATCGGATTCTATAACTAGTGTCACAGGGATGGTTCAAATCATAGACAGTAAGAAGAGTCAGTCTTCTTGTACTTAAGTCGGCATTGTGCCTATTGTATTAAATTCCGATGCAAATTCTGTGTTTCATCATCAATAAGAAGGTCCAAGGGATACAGTAAACCTGGAGTGAAGCATCGGAATCTATAACTAGTGTCACAGGGATGGTTCAAAACATAGACAGTAAGAAGAGTCAGTCTTCATGTACTTAAGTCGGCATTGTGCCTTTTGTATTTGATGCCGATGCAATTTCTGTGTTTCATTGTCAATATGAAGGGCCAAGGGATACAGTAAACCTGGAGTGATGCATCGGAATCTATAACTAGTGTCACAGGGATGGTTCAAAACATAGTCAGTAAGAAGAGTCAGTATTCTTGTACTTAAGTCGGCATTGAGCCTTTTGTATTTAATTCCGCTACAATGTCTGTGTTTCATTGTCAATAAGAAGGTCCAAGGGATACAGTAAACCTGGAGTGAAGCATCGGAATCTATAACTAGTGTCACACGGATGGTTCAAAACATAGACAGTAAGAAAAGTCAGTCTTCTTGTACTTAAGTCTTCATTGTGTCTATTGTATTTAATTCCGATGCAATTTCTGTCTTTCATCGTCAATAAGAAGGTCCAAGGGATACAGTAAACCTGGAGTGAAGCATCGGAGTCTATAAGTAGTGTCACAGGAATGGGTCAAATCATAGACAGTAAGAAGAGTCAGTCTTCTTGTTCTTAATTCGGCATTGTGCTTTTGTATTTAATTCCGATGCAATTTCTGTGTTTCATCGTCAATACGAAGGTCAGAGGGATACAGTAAACCTGATGTAAAGCATCGGAATCTATAACTAGTGTCACAGGAATGGTTCAAAACTTAGACAGTAAGAAGAGTCAGTCTTCTTTTACTTAAGTCGGCATTGAGCCTTTTGTATTTAATTCCGCTACAATTTCTATGTTTCATTGTCAATAAGAAGGTCCACGGGATACAGTAAACCTGGAGTGAAGCATCGGAATCAATAACTAGTGTCACAGGGATGGTTCAAACATAGACAGTAAGAAAAGTCAGTCTTCTTGTACTTAAGTCGGCAATGGGCCTATTGTATTTCTTTCCGATGCAATTTCTGTCTTCCATCGTCAATAAGAAGGTCCAAGGGATACAGTAAACCTGGAGTGAAGCATCGGAATCAATAACTAGTGTCACAGGGATGGTTCAAAATATAGACAGTAAGAAGAGTCAGTCTTCATGTACTTAAGTCGGCATTGTGCCTTTTGTATTTGATTCCGATGCAATTTCTGTGTTTAATCGTCAATAAGAAGGTTAGAGGGATACAGTAATCCTGAAGTGAAGCATCGGAATCTATGACTAGTGTCACAGGAATGGTTCAAAGCATAGTCAGTAAGAAGAGTCACTCTTCTTGTACTTAAGTCGGCATTGTGCTTTTTGTATTTAATTCCGATGAAATTTCTGTGTTTCATCGTCAATAAGAAGGTCCAAGGGTTACAGTAAACCTGGAGTGAAGCATCGGAATCTATAACTAGTGTCACAGGGACGGTTCAAAACATAGACAGTTAGATGAGTCAGTATTCTTGTACTTAAGTCGGCTTTGTGCCTTTTCTATTTAATTCCGATGCAATTTCTGTGTTTCATCGTCAATAAGAAGGTCGATGGGATACAGTAAACCTGAAGTGAAGCATCGGAATCTATAACTAGTGTCACAGGAATGGTTCAAAACATAGTCAGTAAGAAGAGTCGGTCTTCTTGTACTTATTTCATCATTGTTCATTTTCTATTTAATTCTGATGCAATTTCTGTGTTTCATCGTCAATAAGAAGGTCCAAGGGATACAGTATACCTGGGGTGAAGCATCGTAATCTATAACTAGTGTCACAGGAATGGTTCAAATCATAGACAGTAAGAAGAGTCAGTCTTCTAGTTCTTAATTCGGCATTGTGCCTTTTGTATTTAATTCCGATGCAATTTCTGTGTTTCATCGTCAATAAGAAGGTCCTAGGGTTACAGTAAACCTGAAGTGAAGCATCGGAATTTATAACTAGTGTCACAGGAATGGTTCAAAACATAGTCAGTAAGAGGAGTCAGTCTTCTTGTACTTAAGTCGGCATTGAGTCTTTTGTATTTAATTCCGCTACAATGTCTGTGTTTCTTCGTCAATAAGAAGGCCCAAGGGATACAGTAAACCTGGAGTGAAGCATCGGAATCTATAACTAGTGTCACAGGGATGGTTCAAATCATAGACAGTAAGAAGAGTCAGTCTTCTTGTACTTAAGTCGGCATTGTGCCTATTGTATTGAATTCCGATGCAAATTCTGTGTTTCATCATCAATAAGAAGGACCAAGGGATACAGTAAACCTGGAGTGAAGCATCGGAATCTATAACTAGTGTCACAGGGATGGTTCAAAACATAGACAGTAAGAAGAGTCAGTCTTCATGTACTTAAGTCGGCATTGTGCCTTTTGTATTTGATGCCGATGCAATTTCTGTGTTTCATCGTCAATATGAAGGGCCAAGGGATACAGTAAAGCTGGAGTGAAGCATCGGAATCTATAACTAGTGTCACACGGATGGTTCAAAACATAGACAGTAAGAAAAGTCAGTCTTCTTGTACTTAAGCCTTCATTCTGTCTATTGTATTTAATTCCGATGCAATTTCTGTCTTTCATCGTCAATAAGAAGGTCCAAGGGATAGAGTAAACCTGGAGTGAAGCATCGGAATCTATAACTAGTGTCACAGGGATGGTTCAAAACATAGACAGTAAGAAGAGTCAGTCTTCATTTACTTAAGTCGGCAATGTGCCTTTTGTATTTAATTCCGATGCAATTTCTGTGTTTCATCGTCAATATGAAGGTCCAAGGGATACAGTAAACCTGAAGTGAAGCATCGGAATTTATAACTAGTGTCACAGGAATGGTTCAAAACATAGTCAGTAAGAAGAGTCAGTCTTCTTGTACTTTAGTCGGCATTGAGCCTTTTGTATTTAATTCCGCTACAATATCTGTGTTTCATCGTCAATAAGAAGGTCCAAGGGATACAGTAAACCTGGAGTGAAGCATCGGAATCTATAACTAGTGTCACAGGGATGGTTCAAAACATAGACAATAAGAAAAGTCAGTCTTCTTGTACTTAAGTCGGCATTGTGTCTATTGTATTTAATTCCGATGCAATTTCTGTCTTTCATCGTCAATAAGAAGGTCCAAGGGATACAGTAAACCGGGAGTGAAGCATCGGAATCTATAACTAGTGTCACAGGGATGGTTTAAAATATAGACAGTAAGAAGAGTCAGCCTTCATGTACTTAAGTCGGCATTGTGCATTTTGTGTTGGATTCCGATGCAATTTCTGTGTTTCATCGTCAATATGAAGGGCCAAGGGATACAGTAAAGCTGGAGTGATGCATCGGAATCTATAACTAGTGTCACAGGGATGGTTCAAAACATAGTCAGTAAAAAGAGTCAGTCTTCTTGTACTTAAGTCGGCTTTGAGCCTTTTGTATTTAATTCCGCTACAATTTCTGTGCTTCAAATTCAATAAGAAGGTCCAAGGGATACAGTAAACCTGGAGTGAAGCATCGGAATCTATAACTAGTGTCACACGGATGGTTCAAAACATAGACAGTAAGAAAAGTCAGTCTTCTTGTACTTAAGTCTTCATTCTGTCTATTGTATTTAATTCCGATGCAATTTCTGTCTTTCATCGTCAATAAGAAGGTCCAAGGGATACAGTAAACCTGGAGTGAAGCATCGGAATCTATAACTAGTGTCACAGGGATGGTTCAAAATATAGACAGTAAGAAGAGTCAGCCTTCATGTACTTAGGTCGGCATTGTGCATTTTGTGTTTGATTCCGATGCAATTTCTGTGTTTCATCGTCAATAAGAAGGTCAGAGGCATACAGTAATCCTGAAGTGAAGCATCGGAATCTATGACTAGTGTCGCAGGAATGGTTCAAAGCATAGTCAGTAAGAAGAGTCAGTCTTCTTGTACTTAAGTCGGCATTGTGCTTTTTGTATTTAATTCCGATGAAATTTCTGTGTTTCATCGTCAATAAGAAGGTCCAAGGGTTACAGTAAACCTGGAGTGAAGCATCGGAATCTGTAACTAGTTTCACATTGACGGTTCAAAACATAGACAGTTAGATGAGTCAGTATTCTTGTACTTAAGTCGGCATTGTGCCTTTTCTATTTAATTCCGATGCAATTTCTGTGTGTCATCGTCAATAAGAAGATCGATGGGATACAGTAAACCTGAAGTGAAGCATCGGAATCTATAACTGGTGTCACAGGAATGGTTCAAAACATAGTCAGTTAGAAGAGTCAGTCTTCTTGTACTTATGTCATCATTGTGCATTTTTTATATAATTCTGATGCAATTTATGTGTTTCATCGTCAATAAGAAGGTCCAAGGGATACAGTATACCTGGAGTGAAGCATCGTAATCTATAACTAGTGTCACAGGAATGGTTCAAACATAGACAGTAAGCAGATTCAGTCTTCTTTTACTTAAGTCTGCATTGTGCCTTTGTATTTAATTCCGATGCTATTTCTGTGTTTCATCGTCAATACGAAGGTCCAAGGGATACAGTAAACCTGGAGTGAAGCATCGGAGTCTATAAGTAGTGTCACAGGAATGGTTCAAATCATAGACTGTAAGAAGAGTCAGTCTTCTTGTTCTTAATTAGGCATGGTGCCTTTTGTATTTAATTCCGATGCAATTTCTGTGTTTCATCATCAATAAGAATGTCAGAGGGATACAGTAAACCTGATGTGAAGCATCGGAATCTATAACTAGTGTCACAGGAATGGTTCAAAACATAGTCAGTAAGAAGAGTCAATCTTCTTGTACTTAAGTCGGCATTGTGCCTTTTGTATGTAATTCCCATGCAATTTCTGTGTTTCATCGTCAATAAGAAGGTCCAAGAAATACAGTAAACCTGGATGTAAGCATCGGAATCTATAACTAGTGGAACAATGAGGGTTCAAATCATTGACAGTAAGATGAGTCAGTATTCTTGTACTTAAGTCGGCATTGAGCCTTTTGTATTTAATTCCGCTACAATTTCTGTGTTTCTTCGTCAATAAGAAGGTCCAAGGTATACAGTAAGCCTGGAGTGAAGCATCGGAATCTATAACTAGTGTCACGGGGATGGTTCAAAACATAGACAGTAAGAAGAGTCAGTCTTCTTGTACTTAAGTCGGCATTGAGCCTTTTGTATTTAATTCCGCTACAATTTCTGTGTTTCATCGTCAATAAGAAGGTCCATGGGATACAGGAAATCTGGAGTGAAGCATCGGAATCTATAGCTAGTGTCACAGGGATGGTGCAAAACATAGACAGTAAGAAGAGTCAGTCTTCTTGTACTTAAGTCGGCATTGTGCCTATTGTATTTAATTCCGATGCAATTTCTGTGTTTCATCGTCAATAAGAAGGTCCAAGGGATACAGTAAACCTGGAGTGAAGCATCGGAATCTATAGCTAGTGTGACAGGGATGGTTCAAAACATAGACAGTAAGAAGAGTCAGTCTTCTTGTACTTAAGTCGGCATTGTGCCTATTGTATTTAATTCCGATGCAGTTTCTGTGTTTCATCGTCAATAAGTAGGTCCAAGGGATACAGTATACTTGGAGTGAAGCATCGGAATCTATAACTAGTGTCACAGGGTTGGTTCAAAATATAGACAGCAAGGAGAGTCAGTCCTCATGTACTTAAGTCGGCATTGTGCCTTTTGTATTTGATTCCGATGCAATTTCTGTGTTTCATCGTCAATAAGAAGGTCCAAGGGATACAGTATACCTGGAGTGAACCATCGTAATCTATAACTAGTGTCACAGGAATGGTTCAAAACATAGACAGTAAGAAGAGTCAGTCTTCTTTTACTTAAGTCGGCATTGTGCCTTTGTATTTAATTCCGATGCAATTTCTGTGTTTCATCGTCAATAAGAATGTCCAAGGGATACAGTAAACCTGGAGTGAAGCATCGGAGTCTATAACTAGTGTCACAGGAATGGTTCAAATCATAGACAGTAAGAAGAATCAGTCTTCTTGTTCTTAATTCGGCATTGTGCTTTTGTATTTAATTCCGATGCAATTTCTGTGTTTCATCGTCAATACGAAGGTCAGAGGGATACAGTAAACCTGATGTGAAGCATCGGAATCTATAACTAGTGTCACAGGAATGGTTCAAAACATAGACAGTAAGAAGAGTCAGTCTTCTTTTACTTAAGTCGGCATTGAGCCTTTTGTATTTAATTCCGCTACAATTTCTATGTTTCATTGTCAATAAGAAGGTCCACGGGATACAGTAAACCTGGAGTGTAGCATCGGAATCAATAACTAGTGTCACAGGGATGGTTCAAACATAGACAGTAAGAAAAGTCAGTCTTCTTGTACTTAAGTCGGCATTGTGCCTATTGTATTTATTTCCGATGCAATTTCTGTCTTCCATCGTCAATAAGAAGGTCCAAGGGATACAGTAAACCTGGAGTGAAGCATCGGAATCAATAACTAGTGTCACAGGGATGGTTCAAAATATAGACAGTAAGAAGAGACAGTCTTCATGTACTTAAGTCGGCATTGTGCCTTTTGTATTTGATTCCGCTGCAATTTCTGTGTTTAATCGTCAATAAGATGGTTAGAGGGATACAGTAATCCTGAAGTGAAGCATCGGAATCTATGACTAGTGTCACAGGAATGGTTCAAAGCATAGTCTGTAAGAAGAGTCACTCTTCTTGTACTTAAGTCGGCATTGTGCTTTTTGTATTTAATTCCGATGAAATTTCTGTGTTTCATCGTCAATAAGAAGGTCTAAGGGTCACAGTAAACCTGGAGTGAAGCATCGGAATCTATAACTAGTGTCACAGGGACGGTTCAAAACATAGACAGTTAGATGAGTCAGTATTCTTGTACTTAAGTCGGCATTGTGCCTTTTCTATTTAATTCCGATGCAATTTCTGTGTTTCATCGTCAATAAGAAGGTCGATGGGATACAGTAAACCTGAAGTGAAGCATCGGAATCTATAACTAGTGTCACAGGAATGGTTCAAAACATAGTCAGTAAGAAGAGTCGGTCTTCTTGTACTTATTTCATCATTGTTCATTTTCTATTTAATTCTGATGCAATTTCTGTGTTTCATCGTCAATAAGAACGTCCAAGGGATACAGTATACCTGGAGTGAAGCATCGTAATCTATAACTAGTGTCACAGGAATGGTTCAAAACATAGACAGTTTGAAGAGTCAGTCTTCATTTACTTAAGTCGGCAATGTGCCTTTGTATTTAATTCCGATGCTATTTCTGTGTTTCATCGTCAATAAGAAGGTCCAAGGGATACAGTAAACCTGGAGTGAAGCATCGGAGTCTATAACTAGTGTCACAGGAATGGTTCAAATCATAGACAGTAAGAAGAGTCAGTCTTCTTGTTCTTAATTCGGCATTGTGCCTTTTGTATTTAATTCCGATGCAATTTCTGTGTTTCTTCGTCAATAAGAAGGTCCAAGGGTTACAGTAAACCTGAAGTGAAGCATCGGAATTTATAACTAGTGTCACAGGAATGGTTCAAAACATAATCAGTAAGAAGAGTCAGTCTTCTTGTACTTAAGTCGGCATTGAGTCTTTTGTATTTAATTCCGCTACAATTTCTGTGTTTCTTCGTCAATAAGAAGGCCCAAGGGGTACAGTTAACCTGGAGTGAAGCATCGGAATCTATAACTAGTGTCACAGGTATGGTTCAAATCATAGACAGTAAGGAGAGTCAGTCTTCTTGTACTTAAGTCGGCATTGTGCCTATTGTATTAAATTCCGATGCAAATTCTGTGTTTCATCATCAATAAGAAGGTCCAAGGGATACAGTAAACCTGGAGTGAAGCATCGGAATCTATAACTAGTGTCACAGGGATGGTTCAAAACATAGACAGTAAGAAGAGTCAGTCTTCATGTACTTATGTCGGCATTGTGCCCTTTGTATTTGATGCCGATGCAATTTCTGTGTTTCATCGTCAATATGAAGGGCCAAGGGATACAGTAAACCTGGAGTGATGCATCGGAATCTATAACTAGTGTCACAGGGATGGTTCAAAACATAGTCAGTAAGAAGAGTCAGTCTTCTTGTACTTAAGTCGGCATTGAGCCCTTTGTATTTAATTCCGCTACAATTTCTGTGTTTCATCGTCAATAAGAAGGTCCAAGGGATACAGTAAACCTGGAGTGAAGCATCGGAATCTATAACTAGTGTCACACGGATGGTTCAAAACATAGACAGTAAGAAAAGTCAGTCTTCTTGTACTTAAGTCTTCATTGTGTCTATTGTATTTAATTCCGATGCAATTTCTGTCTTTCATCGTCAATAAGAAGGTCCAAGGGATACAGTAAACCTGGAGTGAAGCATCGGAATCTATAACTAGTGTCACAGGGATGGTTCAAAATATAGACAGTAAGAAGAGTCAGCCTTCATGTACTTAAGTCGGCATTGTGCATTTTGTGTTTGATTCCGATGCAATTTCTGTGTTTCATCGTCAATAAGAAGGTCAGAGGCATACAGTAATCCTGAAGTGAAGCATCGGAATCTATGACTAGTGTCGCAGGAATGGTTCAAAGCATAGTCAGTAAGAAGAGTCAGTCTTCTTGTACTTAAGTCGGCATTGTGCTTTTTGTATTTAATTCCGATGTAATTTCTGTGTTTCATCGTCAATAAGAAGGTCCAAGGGTTACAGTAAACCAGGAGTGAAGCATCGGAATCTATAACTAGTGTCACAGGGACGGTTCAAAACATAGACAGTAAGATGGGTCAGTATTCTTGTACTTAAGTCGGCATTGTGCCTTTTCTATTTAATTCCGATGCAATTTCTGTGTTTCATCGTCAATAAGAAGGTCGATGGGATACAGTAAACCTGAAGTGAAGCATCGGAATCTATAACTAGTGTCACATTAATGATTCAAAACATAGTCAGTAAGAAGAGTTAGTCTTCTTGTCCTTATGTCATCATTGTGCATTTTTTATTTAATTCTGATGCAATTTCCGTGTTTCATCGTCAATAAGAAGGTCCAAGGGATACAGTATACCTGGAGTGAAGCATCGGAATCTATAACTAGTGTCACAGGGATGGTTCAAAACATAGACAGTAAGAAGAGTCAGCCTTCATGTACTTAAGTCGGCATTGTGCCTTTTGTATTTGATGCCGATGCAATTTCTGTGTTTCATCGTCAATATGAAGGGCCAAGGGATACAGTAAACCTCGAGTGAAGCATCGGAATCTATAACTAGTGTAACAATGAGGTATCAAATCATTGACAGTAAGATGAGTCAGTATTCTTGTACTTTAGTCGGCATTGTGCTTTTTGTATTTAATTCCGATGCAATTTCTGTGTTTCATCGTCACTAAGAGGGTCAGTGGTATACAGTCATCCTGAAGTTAAGCATCGGAATCTATAACAAGTGTGACAGGAATGGTTCAAAACATAGTCAGTAAGAAGAGTCAGTCTTCTTGTACTTAAGTCGGCATTGAGCCTTTTGTATTTAATTCCGCTACAATTTCTGTGTTTCTTCGTCAATAAGAAGGCCCAAGGGATACAGTAAACCTGGAGTGAAGCATCGGAATCTATAACTAGTGTCACAGGGATGGTTCAAATCATAGACAGTAAGAAGAGTCAGTCTTCTTGTACTTAAGTCAGCATTGTGCGTATTGTATTTAATTCCGATGCAATTTCTGTGTTTCATCGTCAATAAGAAGGTCCAAGGAATACAGTAAACCTGGAGTGAAGCATCGGAATCTATAACTAGTGTCACAGGGATGGTTCAAAACATAGACAGTAAGAAGAGTCAATCTTCATGTACTTAAGTCGGCATTGTGCCTTTTGTATTTGATGCCGATGCAATTTCTGTGTTTTATCGTCAATATGAAGGGCCAAGGGATACAGTAAACCTGGAGTGATGCATCGGAATCTATAACTAGTGTCACAGGGATGGTTCAAAACATAGACAGTAAGAAGAGTCAGTCTTCATTTACATAAGGCGGCATTGTGCCTTTTGTATTTAATTCCGATGCAATTTCTGTGTTTCATCGTCAATATGAAGGTCCAAGGGATACAGTAAACCTGAAGTGAAGCATCGGAATTTATAACTAGTGTCACAGGAATGGTTCAAAACATAGTCAGTAAGAAGAGTCAGTCTTCTTGTACTTAAGTCGGCATTGAGCCTTTTGTATTTAATGCCGCTACAATATCTGTGTTTCATCGTCAATAAGAAGGTCCAAGGGATACAGTAATCCTGGAGAGAAGCATCGGAATCTATAACTAGTGTCACAGGGATGATTCAAAACGTAGACAATAAGAAAAGTCAGTCTTCTTGTACTTAAGTCGGCATTGTGTCTATTGTATTTAATTCCGATGCAATTTCTGTCTTTCATCGTCAATAAGAAGGTCCAAGGGATACAGTAAACCTGGAGTGAAGCATCGGAATCTATAACTAGTGTCACAGGGATGGTTCAAAATATAGACAGTAAGAAGAGTCAGCCTTCATGTACTTAAGTCGGCATTGTGCATTTTGTGTTTGATTCCGATGCAATTTCTGTGTTTCATCGTCAATAAGAAGGTCAGAGGCATACAGTAATCCTGAAGTGAAGCACGGAATCTATGACTAGTGTCGCAGGAATGGTTCAAAGCATAGTCAGTAAGAAGAGTCAGTCTTCTTGTACTTAAGTCGGCATTGTGCTTTTTGTATTTAATTCCGATGAAATTTCTGTGTTTCATCGTCAATAAAAAGGTCCAAGGGTTACAGTAAACCTGGAGTGAAGCATCGGAATCTGTAACTAGTTTCACATTGACGGTTCAAAACATAGACAGTTAGATGAGTCAGTATTCTTGTACTTAAGTCGGCATTGTGCCTTTTCTATTTCATTCCGATGCAATTTCTGTGTTTCATCGTCAATAAGAAGATCGATGGGATACAGTAAACCAGAAGTGAAGCATCGGAATCTATAACTGGTGTCACAGGAATGGTTCAAAACATAGTCAGTAAGAAGAGTCAGTCTTCTTGTACTTATGTCATCATTGTGCATTTTTTATTTAATTCTGATGCAATTTATGTGTTTCGTCGACAATAAGAAGGTCCAAGGGATACAGTATACCTGGAGTGAAGCATCGTAATCTATAACTAGTGTCACAGGAATGGTTCAAAACATAGACAGTAAGAAGATTCAGTCTTCTTTTACTTAAGTCTGCATTGTGGCTTTGTATTTAATTCCGATGCTATTTCTGTGTTTCATCGTCAATACGAAGGTCCAAGGGATACAGTAAACTTGGAGTGAAGCATCGGAGTCTATAAGTAGTGTCACAGGAATGGTTCAAATCATAGACAGTAAGAAGAGTCAGTCTTCTTGTCCTTAATTCGGCATGGTGCCTTTTGTATTTAATTCCGATGCAATTTCTGTGTTTCATCATCAATAAGAAGGTCAGAGGGATACAGTAAACCTGATGTGAAGCATCGGAATCTATAACTAGTGTCACAGGAATGGTTCAAAACATAGTCAGTAAGAAGAGTCAATCTTCTTGTACTTAAGTCGGCATTGTGCCTGTTGTATGTAATTCCGATGCAATTTCTGTGTTTCATCGTCAATAAGAAGATCCAAGGAATACAGTAAACCTGGATGTAAGCATCGGAATCTATAACTAGTGGAACAATGAGGGTTCAAATCATTGACAGTAAGATGAGTCAGTATTCTTGTACTTTAGTCGGCTTAGTGCTTTTTGTATTTAATTCCGATGCAATTTCTGGGTTTCATCGTCACTAAGAAGGTCAGTGGGATACAGTAATCCTGAATTTAAGCATCGGAATCTATAACAAGTGTCACAGGAATGGTTCAAAACATAGTCAGTAAGAAGAGTCAGTCTTCTTGTACTTAAGTCGGCATTGAGCCTTTTGTATTTAATTCCGCTACAATTTCTGTGTTTCCCCGTCAATAAGAAGGTCCAAGGTATCCAGTAAACCTGGAGTGAAGCATCGGAATCTATAACTAGTGTCACAGGGATGGTTCAAAACATAGACAGTAAGAAGAGTCAGTCTTCTTGTACTTAAGTCGGCATTGTGCCTTTTGTATTTAATTCCGATGCAATTTCTGTGCTTCATCGTCAATAAGAAGGTCCAAGGGATACAGTAAACCTGGAGTGAAGCATCGGAATCTATAACTAGTGTCACAGGGATGGTTCAAAACATAGACAGTAAGAAGAGTCAGTCTTCATGTACTTAAGTCGGCATTGTGCCTTTTGTATTTGATTCCGATGCAATTTCTGTCTTTCATCGTCAATAAGAAGGGCCAAGGGATACAGTAAACCAGGAGTGAAGCATCGGAATATATAACTAGTGTCACAGGGATGGTTCAAAACATAGACAGTAAGAAGAGTCAGTCTTCTTGTACTTATGTCGGCATTGTGCCTATTGTATTTAATTCCGATGCAATTTCTGTGTTTCATCGTCAATAAGAAGGTCCAAGGTATACAGTAAGCCTGGAGTGAAGCATCGGAATCTATAACTAGTGTCACGGGGATGGTTTAAAACATAGACAGTAAGAAGAGTCAGTCTTCTTGTACTTAAGTCGGCATTGAGCCTTTTGTATTTAATTCCGCTACAATTTCTGTGTTTCATCGTCAATAAGAAGGTCCATGGGATACAGTAAACCTGGAGTGAACCATCGGAATCTATAGCTAGTGTCACAGGGATGGTGCAAAAGATAGACAGTAAGAAGAGTCAGTCTTCTTGTACTTAAGTCGGCATTGTGCCTATTGTATTTAATTCCGATGCAATTTCTGTGTTTCATCGTCAATAAGAAGCTCCAAGGGATACAGTAAACCTGGAGTGAAGCATCGGAATCTATAGCTAGTGTCACAGGGATGGTTCAAAACATAGACAGTAAGAAGAGGCAGTCTTCTTGTACTTAAGTCGGCATTGTGCCTATTGTATTTGATTCCGATGCAATTTCTGTGTTTCATCGTCAATAAGTAGGTCCAAGGGATACAGTATACCTGGAGTGAAGCATCGGAATCTATAACTAGTGTCACAGGGTTGGTTCAAAATATAGACAGTAAGAAGAGTCAGTCTTCATGTACTTAAGTCGGCATTGTGCCTTTTGTATTTGATTCCGATGCAATTTCTGTGTTTCATCGTCAATAAGAAGGTCCAAGGGATACAGTATACCTGGAGTGAAGCATCGTAATCTATAACTAGTGTCACAGGAATGGTTCAAAACATAGATAGTAAGAAGAGTCAGTCTTCTTTTACTTAAGTCGGCATTGTGCCTTTGTATTTAATTCCGATGCAATTTCTGTGTTTCATCGTCAATAAGAATGACCAAGGGATACAGTAAACCTGGAGTGAAGCATCGGAGTCTATAACTAGTGTCACAGGAATGGTTCAAAACATAGACAGTAAGAAGAGTCAGTCTTCTTGTTCTTAATTCGGCATTGTGCTTTTGTATTTAATTCCGATGCAATTTCTGTGTTTCATCGTCAATACGAAGGTCAGAGGGATACAGTAAACCTGATGTGAAGCATCGGAATCTATAACTAGTGTCACAGGAATGGTTCAAAACATAGACAGTAAGAAGAGTCAGTCTTCTTTTACTTAAGTCGGCATTGAGCCTTTTGTATTTAATTCCGCTACAATTTCTATGTTTCATTGTCAATAAGAGGGTCCAGGGGATACAGTAAACCTGGCGTGAAGCATCGGAATCTATAACTAGTGTCACAGGGATGGTTCAAACATAGACAGTAAGAAAAGTCAGTCTTCTTGTACTTAAGTCGGCATTGTGCCTATTGTATTTATTTCCGATGCAATTTCTGTCTTCCATCGTCAATAAGAAGGTCCAAGGGATACAGTAAACCTGAAGTGAAGCATCGGAATCCATAACTAGTGTCACAGGGATGGCTCAAAATATAGACAGTAAGAAGAGTCAGTCTTCATGTACTTAAGTCGGCATTGTGCCTTTTGTATTTGATTCCGATGCAATTTCTGTGTTTAATCGTCAATAAGAAGGGTAGAGGGATACAGTAATCCTGAAGTGAAGCATCGGAATCTATGACTAGTGTCACAGGAATGGTTCAAAGCATAGTCAGTAAGAAGAGTCACTCTTCTTGTACTTAAGTCGGCATTGTGCTTTTTGTATTTAATTCCGATGAAATTTCTGTGTTTCATCGTCAATAAGAAGGTCCAAGGGTTACAGTAAACCTGGAGTGAAGCATCGGAATCTATAACTAGTGTCACAGGGACGGTTCAAAACATAGACAGTTAGATGAGTCAGTATTCTTGTACTTAAGTCGGCATTGTGCCTTTTCTATTTAATTCCGATGCAATTTCTGTGTTTCATCGTCAATAAGAAGGTCGATGGGATACAGTAAACCTGAAGTGAAGCATCGGAATCTATAACTAGTGTCACAGGAATGGTTCAAAACATAGTCAGTAAGAAGAGTCGGTCTTCTTGTACTTATTTCATCATTGTTCTTTTTCTATTTAATTCTGATGCAATTTCTGTGTTTCATCGTCAATAAGAAGGTCCAAGGGATACAGTATACCTGGAGTGAAGCATCGTAATTTATAACTAGTGTCACAGGAATGGTTCAAAACATAGACAGTTTGAAGAGTCAGTCTTCATTTACTTAAGTCGGCAATGTGCCTTTGTATTTAATTCCGATGCTATTTCTGTGTTTCATCGTCAATAAGAAGGTCCAAGGGATACAGTAAACCTGGAGTGAAGCATCGGAGTCTATAACTAGTGTCACAGGAATGGTTCAAATCATAGACAGTAAGAAGAGTCAGTCTTCTTGATCTTAATTCGGCATTGTGCCTTTTGTATTTAATTCCGATGCAATTTCTGTGTTTCATCGTCAATAAGAAGGTCCAAGGGTTACAGTAAACCTGAAGTGAAGCATCGGAATTTATAACTAGTGTCACAGGAATGGTTCAAAACATAGTCAGTAAGAAGAGTCAGTCTTCTTGTACTTAAGTCGGCATTGAGTCTTTTGTATTTAATTCCGCTACAAATTCTGTGTTTCTTCGTCAATAAGAAGGCCCAAGGGATACAGTCAACCTGGAGTGAAGCATCGGAATCTATAACTAGTGTCACAGGGATGGTTCAAATCATAGACAGTAAGAAGAGTCAGTCTTCTTGTACTTAAGTCGGCATTGTGCCTATTGTATTACATTCCGATGCAAATTCTGTGTTTCATCATCAATAAGAAGGTCCAAGGGATACAGTAAACCTGGAGTGAAGCATCGGAATCCATAACTAGTGTCACAGGGATGGTTCAAAACATAGACAGTAAGAAGAGTCAGTCTTCATGTACTTAAGTCGGCATTGTGCCTTTTGTATTTGATGCCGATGCAATTTCTGTGTCTCATAGTCAATATGAAGGGCCAAGGGATACAGTAAACCTGGAGTGATGCATCGGAATCTATAACTAGTGTCACAGGGATGGTTCAAAACATAGTCAGTAAGAAGAGTCAGTCTTCTTGTACTTAAGTCGGCATTGAGCCTTTTGTATTTAATTCCGCTACAATTTCTGTGTTTCATCGTCAATAAGAAAGTCCAAGGGATACAGTAAACCTGGAGTGAAGCATCGGAATCTATAACTAGTGCCACACAGATGGTTCAAAACATAGACAGTAAGAAAAGTCAGTCTTCTTGTACTTAAGTCTTCATTGTGTCTATTGTATTTAATTCCGATGCAATTTCTGTCTTTCATCGTCAATAAGAAGGTCCAAGGGATACAGTAAACCTCGAGTGAAGCATCGGAATCTATAACTAGTGTCACAGGGATGGTTCAAAATATAGACAGTAAGAAGAGTCAGCCTTCATGTACTTAAGTCGGCATTGTGCATTTTGTGTTTGATTCCGATGCAATTTCTGTGTTTCATCGTCAATAAGAAGGTCAGAGGCATACAGTAATCCTGAAGTGAGGCATCGGAATCTATGACTAGTGTCGCAGGAATGGTTCAAAGCATAGTCAGTAAGAAGAGTCAGTCTTCTTGTACTTAAGTCGGCATTGTGCTTTTTGTATTTAATTCCGATGTAATTTCTGTGTTTCATCGTCAATAAGAAGGTCCAAGGGTTACAGTAAACCAGGAGTGAAGCATCGGAATCTATAACTAGTGTCACAGGGACGGTTCAAAACATAGACAGTTAGATGAGCCAGTACTGTTGTACTTAAGTCGGCATTGTGCATTTTCTATTTAATTCCGATGCAATTTCTGTGTTTCATCGTCAATAAGAAGGTCGATGGGATACAGTAAACCTCAAGTGAAGCATCGGAATCTGTAACTAGTGTCACAGGAATGGTTCAAAACATAGTCAGTAAGAAGAGTTAGTCTTCTTGTACTTATGTCATCATTGTGCATTTTTTATTTAATTCTGATGCAATTTCCGTGTTTCATCGTCAGTAAGAAGGTCCAAGGGATACAGTATACCTGGAGTGAAGCATCGTAATCTATAACTAGTGTCTCAGGAATGGTTCAAAACATAGACAGTAAGAAGAGTCAGTCTTCTTTTACTTAAGTCGGCATTGTGCCTTTGTATTTAATTCCGATGCAATTTCTGTGTTTCATCGTCAATACGAAGGTCCAAGGGATACAGTAAACCTGGAGTGAAGCATCGGAGTCTATAACTAGTGTCACAGGAATGGTTCAAATCATAGACAGTAAGAAGAGTCAGTCTTCTTGTTCTTAATTCGGCATTGTGCCTTTTGTATTTAATTCCGATGCAATTTCTGTGTTTTGTCGTCAATTAGAAGGTCAGAGGGATACAGTAAACCTGAAGTGAAGCATCGGAATCTATAACTAGTGTCACAGGTATGGTTCAAAACATAGTCAGTAAGAAGACTCAGTCTTCTTGAACTTAAGTCGGCATTGTGCCTTTTGTATGTAATTCCGATGCAATTTCTGTGTTTCATCGTCAATAAGATGGTCCAAGGGATACAGAAACCTGGATGTAAGCATCGGAATCTATAACTTGTGTAACAATGAGGGTTCAAATCATTGACAGTAAGATGAGTCAGTATTCTTGTACTTTAGTCGGCATTGTGCTTCTTGTATTTAATTCCGATGCAATTTCTGTGTTTCAACGTCACTAAGAAGGTCAGTGGGATACAGTAATCCTGAAGTTAAGCATCGGAATCTATAACAAGTGTCACAGGAATGGTTCAAAACATAGTCAGTAAGAAGAGTCAGTCTTCTTGTACTTAAGTCGGCATTGAGCCTTTTGTATTTAATTCCGCTACAATTTCTGTGTTTCTTCGTCAATAAGAAGGTCCAATGGATACAGTAAACCTGGAGTGAAGCATCGGAATCTATAACTAGTGTCACAGGGATGGTTCAAAACATAGACAGTAAGAAGAGTCAGTCTTCTTGTACTTAAATCGGCATTGTGCCTATTGTATTTAATTCCGATGCAATTTCTGTGTTTCATCGTCAATAAGAAGGTCCAAAGGATACAGTAAACCTGGAGTGAAGCATCGGAATCTATAACTAGTGTCACAGGGATGGTTCAAAACATAGACAGTAAGAAGAGTCAGTCTTCATGTACTTAAGTCGGCATTGTGCCTATTGTATTTGATTCCGATGCAATTTCTGTGTTTCATCGTCAATACGAAGGGCCAAGGGATACAGTAAACCTGGAGTTAAGCATCGGAATCTACAACTAGTGTCACAGGGATGGTTCTAAACATAGACATTAAGAAAAGTCAGTCTTCTTGTACTTAAGTCGGCATTGTGCCTATTGTATTTAATTCCGATGCAATTTCTGTGTTTCATCGTCAATGAGAAGGTCCAAGGGATACAGTAAACCTGGAGTGAAGCCTCGGAATCTATAACTAGAGTCACAGGGATGGTTCAAAACATAGACAGTAAGAAGAGCCAGTGTTCTTGTACTTAAGTTGGCATTGTGCCTATTGTATTTAATTCCGATGCAATTTCTGTGTTTCATCGTCAATAAGAAGGTCCAAGGGATAAAGTAAACCTGGAGTGAGGCATCGGAATCTATAACTAGTGTCACAGGGATGGTTCAAAACATAGACAGTAAGAAGAGTCAGTCTTCTTGTACTTAAGTCGGCATTGAGCCTTTTGTATTTAATTCCGCTACAATTTCTGTGTTTCATCGTCAATAAGAAGGTCCAAGGGATACAGTAAACCTGGAGTGAAGCATCGGGAACTATAGCTAGAGTCACAGGGATGGTTCAAAACATAGACAGTAAGAAGAGTCAGTCTTCTTGTACTTAAGTCGGCATTGTGCCTATTGTATTTAATTCCAGTGCAATTTCTGTGTTTCATCGTCAATAAGAAGGTCCAAGGGATACAGTAAACCTGGAGTGAAGCATCGGAATCTATAGCTAGTGTCACAGGGATGGTTCAAAGCATAGACAGTAACAAGAGTCAGTCTTCTTGTACTTAAGTCGGCATTGTGCCTATTGTATTTAATTCCGATGCAATTTCTGTGTTTCATCGTCAATAAGAAGGTCCAAGGGATACAGTAAACCTGGAGTGAAGCATCGGAATCTATAACTAGTGTCACAGGGATGGTTCAAAATATAGACAGTAAGAAGAGTCAGTCTTCATGTACTTAAGTCGGCATTGTGCCTTTTGTATTGGATTCCGATGCAATTTCTGTGTTTCATCGTCAATAAGAAGGTCCAAGGGATACAGTATACCTGGTGTGAAGCATCGTAATCTATAACTAGTGTCACAGGAATGGTTCAAAGCATAGACAGTAAGAAGAGTCAGTCTTCTTTTACTTAAGTCGGCATTGTGCCTTTTGTATTGGATTCCGATGCAATTTCTGTGTTTCATCGTCAATAAGAAGGTCCAAGGGATACAGTGTACCTGGTGTGAAGCATCGTAATCTATAACTAGTGTCACAGGAATGGTTCAAAGCATAGACAGTAAGAAGAGTCAGTCTTCTTGTACTTAAGTCGGCATTGAGCCTTTTGTATTTAATTCCGATGCAATTTCTGTGTTTCATCGTCAATAAGAAGGTCCAAGGGATACAGTGTACCTGGTGTGAAGCATCGTAATCTATAACTAGTGTCACAGGAATGGTTCAAAGCATAGACAGTAAGAAGAGTCAGTATTCTTTTACTTTAGGCGGCATTGTGCTTCTTGTATTTAATTCCGATGCTATTTCTGTGTTTCATCGTCACTAAGAAGGTCAGTGGGATACAGTAATCCTGAAGTTAAGCATCGGAATCTATAACAAGTGTCACAGGAATGGTACAAAATACAGTCAGTAAGAAGAGTCAGTCTTCTTGTAGTTAAGTCGGCATTGTGCCTTTTCTATTTAATTCCGATGCAATTTCTGTGTTTCATCGTCAATAAGAATGTCAGAGGGATACAGTAAACCTGAAGTGAAGCATCAGAATCTATAACTAGTGTCACAGGAATGGTTCAAAACATAGTCAGTAAGAAGAGTCAGTCTTCATGTACTAAAGTCGGCATTGTGCCTTTTGTATTTAATTCCGATGCAGTTTGTGTGTTTCATCGTCAATAAGAAGGTCCAAGGGATACAGTAAACTTGAAGTGAACTAGTGTCACAGGAATGGTTCAAAACATAGACAGTATGAAGAGTCAGTCTTCTTGTACTTAAGTCGGTATTCTGCACTTTCTATTTAATTCCGATGCAATTTCTGTGTTTCATCGTCAATAAGTAGGTCAAAGGGATACAGTAAACCTGAAGTGAAGCATCGGAACCTACAACTAGTGTCACAAGAATGGTTAAAAACATAGAGAGTTGGAAGATTCAGTCTTCTTGTACTTAAGCCGGCATTGTGCCTTTTCCATTTAACTCCGATGCAATTTCTGTGTTTCATCGTCCATATGAAGGTCAGAGGGATACAGTAAACCTCAAGTGAAGCATCGGAATAAAAAACTAGTGTCACAGGAATGGTTCAAAACATAGACAGAAGGAAGAGTCAGTCTTCTTGTACTTATTTCGGCATTGTGCTTTTTGTATTTAATTCCTATGCTATATCTGTGTCTCATCGTCAATAAGAAGGTCCAAGGGATACTGTAAACCTGGAGTGAAGCATCGGAATCTATAACTAGAGTCATAGAAATGGTTCAAAACATAGACAGTACGAAGAGTCAGTCTTCATGTACTTCAAGATGCATAGTGCCCTTTGTATTTAATTCCGTGCAATTTCTGTGTTTCATCGTCAATAAGAATGTCCAAGGGATACAGTAAACCTGAAGTGAAGCATCGGAATTTATAACTAGTGTCACAGGAATGGTTCAAAACATAGTCAGTAAGAAGAGTCAGTCTTCTTGTACTTAAGACGGCATTGAGTCTTTTGTATTTAATTCCGCTACAATTTCTGTGATTCTTCGTCAATAAGAAGGTCCAAGGGATACAGTAAACCTGGGGTGAAGCATCGGAATCTATAACTAGTGTCACAGGGATGGTTCAAAACATAGACAGTAAGAAGAGTCAGTCTTCTTGTACTTAAGTCGGCATTGTGCCTATTGTATGTAATTCCGATGCAATTTCTGTGTTTCATCGTCAATAAGAAGGTCCAAGGAATACAGTAAACTTGGAGTGAAGCATCGAAATCTATAACTAGTGTCACAGGGATGATTCAAAACATAGACAGTAAGAAGAGTCAGTACTCATGTACTTAAGTCGGCATTGTGCCTTTTGTATTTGATTCCGATGCAATTTCTGTGTTTCATCGTCAATGAGAAGGGCCAAGGGATACAGTAAACCTGGAGAGAAGCATCGGAATCTATAACTAGTGTCACAGGGATGGTTCAAAACATAGACAGTATGAAGAGTCATTCTTCTTGTACTTAAGTCGGCATTGTGCCTATTGTATTTAATTCCGATGCAATTTCTGTGTTTCATCGTCAATAAGAAAGTCCAAAGGATACAGTAAACCTGGAGTGAAGCATCGGAATCTATAACTAGTGTCACAGGGATGGTTCAAAACATAGACAGTAAGAAGAGTCAGTCTTCTTGTACTTAAGTCGGCATTGTGCCTATTGCATTTAATTCCGATGCAATTTCTGTGTTTCATCGTCAATAAGAAGGTCCAAGGGATACAGTAAACCTGGAGTGAAGCATCGGAATCTATAACTAGTGTCACACGGATGGTTCAAAACATAGACAGTAAGAAGAGTCAGTCTTCTTGTACTTAAGTCGGCATTGTGCCTTTTGTATTTAATTCCGATGCAATTTCTTTGTTTCATCGTCAATAAGAAGGTCAGAGGGATACAGTAAACCTGAAGTGAAGCATCGGAATCTATAACTAGTGTCACAGGAATGGTTCGAAACATAGTCAGTAAGAAGAGTCAGCCTTCTTGTACTTATGTCATCATTGTGCATTTTCTATTTAATTCTGATGCAATTTCTGTGTTTCATCGTCAATAAGAAGGTCCAAGGGATACTGTATTCCTGGAGTGAAGCATCGTAATCTATAACTAGTGTCACAGGAATGGTTCAAAACATAGACAGTAAGAAGAGTCACTCTTCTTTTACTTAAGTCGGCATTGTGCCTTTTCTATTTAATTCCGATGCAATTTCTGTGCTTCATCGTCAATAAGAAGGGCCAAGGGATACAGTAAACCTGGAGTGAAGCATCGGAATCTATGACTAGTGTCACAGGAATGGTTCAAAACATAGACAGTAAGAAGAGTGAGTGTTATTGTACTTAAGGTGGCATTGTGCCATTAGTATTTAATTCGGATGCAATTTCTGTGTTTTATCGTCAATAAGAAGGTCAGAGGGATACAGTAAACCTGTAGTGAAGCATCGGAATCTGTAACTAGTGTCACAGGAATGGTTCAAAACATTGTCAGTAAGAAGAGTCCGTCTTCTTGTACTTAAGTCGACATTGTGCTTTTGTATTTAATTCCGATGCAATTTCTGTGTTTCATCGTCAATAAGAAGGTCCAAGGGATACAGTAAACCTGGAGTGAAGCATCGGAATCTATAACTAGTGTCACAGGGATGGTTCAAAACATAGACAGTAAGGAGAGTCAGTCTTCTTGTACTTAAGTCGGCATTGTGCCTGTTGTATTTAATTCCGATGCAATTTCTGTGTTTCAACGTCAATATGAAGGTCCAAGGGATACAGTAAACCTGAAGTGAAGCATCGGAATTTCTAACTAGTGTCACAGGAGTGGTTCAAAACATAGTCAGTAAGAAGAGTCAGTCTTCTTGTACTTAAGTCGGCATTGAGCCTTTTGTATTTAATTCCGCTACAACTTCTGTGTTTCATCGTCAATAAGAAGGTCCAAGGGATACAGTAAACCTGGAGTGAAGCATCGGAATCTATAACTAGTGTCACAGGGATGGTTCAAAACATAGACAGTAAGAAGAGTCAGTCTTCTTGTACTTAAGTCGGCATTGTGCCCATTGTATTTAATTCCGATGCAATTTCTGTGTTTCATCGTCAATAAGAAGGTCCAAGGGATACAGTAAACCTGGAGTGAAGCATCGGAATCTATAACTAATGTCACAGGGATGGTTCAAAATATAGACAGTGAGAAGAGTCAGTCTTCATGTACTTAAGTCGGCATTGTGCCTTTTGTATTTGATTCCGATGCAATTTCTGTGTTTCATCGTCAATAAGAAGGTCAGAGGGATAGAGTAATCCTGAAGTGAAGCGTCGGAATCTATGACTAGTGTCACAGGAATGGTTCAAAGCATAGTCAGTAAGAAGAGTCAGTCTTCTTGTACTTAAGTCGGCATTGTGCTTTTTGTATTTAATTCCGATGAAATTTCTGTGTTTCATCGTCAATAAGATGGTCCAAGGGTTACAGTAAACCTGAAGTGAAGCATCGGAATCTATAACTAGTGTCACAGGAATGGTTCAAAACATAGTCAGTAAGAAGAGTCAGTCTTCTTGTACTTATGTCATCATTGCGCATTTTCTATTTAATTCTGATGCAATGTCTGTGTTTCATCGTCAATAAGAAGGTCCAAGGGATACAGTATACCTGGAGTGAAGCATCGTAATCTATAACTAGTGTCACAGGAATGGTTCAATACGTAGACAGTAAGAAGAGTCAGTCTTCTTTTACTTAAGTCGGCATTGTGCCTTTGTATTTAATTCCGATGCAATTTCTGTGTTTCATCGTCAATAAGAAGGTCCAAGGGATACAGTAAAAGTGGAGTTAAACATCGGAGTCTATAACTATTGTCACAGGAATGGTTCAAATCATAGACAGTAAGAAGAGTCAGTCTTCTTGTACTTAAGCCGGCATTATGCCTTTTCCATTTAACTCCGATGCAATTTCTGTGTTTCATCGTCCATAAGAAGGTCAGAGGGATACACTAAACCTCAAGTGAAGCATCGGAATAAAAAACTAGTGTCACAGGAATGGTTCATAGCATAGACAGTAGGAAGAGTCAGTCTTCATGTACTTAATTCGGCATTGTGCTTTTTGTATTTAATTCCGATGCGATTTCTGTGTCTCATCGTCAATTGGAAGGTTCAAGGGATACAGTAAACCAGAAGTGAAGCATCGGAATCTATAACTAGTGTCACAGGAATGGTTCAAAACATACTCAGTAAGAAGAGTCAGTCTTCTTGTACTTAAGTCATCATTGTGCCTTTTCTATTTAATTCCGATGCAATTTCTGTGTTTCATCGTCAATAAGAAGGGCCAAGGGATACAGTAAACCTGTAGTGAAGCATCGGAATCTGCAACTAGTGTCACAGGAATGGTTCAAAACATAGTCAGTAAGAAGAGTCCGTCTTCTTGTACTTAAGTCGGCATTATGCTTTTGTATTTAATTCCGATGCAATTTCTGTGTTTCATCGTCAATAAGAAGGTCCAAGGGATACAATAAACCTGGAGTGAAGCTTTGGAATCTATAACTAATGTCACAGGAATGGTTCAAAACGTAGACAGTAAGATGAGTCACTCTTCTTGTACTTAAGTCGGCATTGTGCATTTTGTATTTAATTCCGATGCAATTTCTGTGTTTCATCGCCAATAAGAAGGTCAAGGGATACAGTAAACCTGAAGTGAAGCATCAGAATCTATAACTAGTGTCACAGGAATGGTTCAAAACATAGTCAGCAACAAGAGTCAGTCTTCTTGTACTTAAGTCGGCATTGTGCTTTTGTATTCAATTCCGATGCAATTTCAGTGTTTGATCGTCAATACAAAGGTCCAAGGGATACAGTAAACCTGAAGTGAAGCATCGAAATCTATAACTAGTATCACAGGATTGGTTAAAATCATAGACAGTAAGCAGAGTCAGTCTTCTTGTACTTAAGTTGGCATTGTGCCTTTTGTATTTAATTCCGATGCAATTTCTGTGTTTCATCGTCAATAAGAAGGGCAGAGGGATACAGTAAACCTGAAGTGAAGCATCGGAATCTATAACTAGTGTCACAGGAATGGTTCAAAGCATAGACAGTAAGAAGAGTCAGTCTTCTTGTTCTTAAGTCGCCATTGTGCCTTTTTTATTTAATTCCGATGCAATTTCTGTTTTTCATCGTCAATAAGAAGGTCCAGGGGATACAGTAAACCTAGAGTGAAGCATCGGAATCTATAACTAGTGTCACAGGAATGGTTCAAAACATAGACAGTAAGAAGAGTTAGTCTTCTTGTACTTAAGTCGGCATTGTGCCTTTTGTATTTAATTCCGATGCAATTTCTGTGTTTTATCGTCAATAAGATGGTCAGAGGGATACAGTAAACGTGAAGTGATGCATCGGAATCTATAACTAGTGTCACAGGAATGGTTCAAAACATAGTCAGTAAGAAGAGTCAGTCTTCTTGTAGTTAAGACAGCCTTGTGCCATTTCTATTTAATTCCGATGCAATTTCTGTGTTTCATTGTCAATATGAAGTTCAGAGGGATATAGTAAACCTGAAGTGAAGCATCGGAATCTATAACTAGTATCACAGGAATGGTTCAAAACATAGACAGTTGGGAGAGTCAGTCTTTTTGTACGTAAGTCGGCATTGTGCCTTTTGTATATAATTCCGATACAATTTCTGTGTTTCATCGGCAATATGAAGGTCCAAGGATACAGTAAACCTGGAGTGAAGCATCGGAATCTATAAGTAGTGTCACAGGAACGGTTCAAAACATAGACAGTAAGATGAGTCTGTCTTCTTGTACTTAAGTCGGCATTGTGCCTTTTCTATTTAATTCCGATGCAATTTCTGTGTTTCATCTTTACTAAGAAGGTCAGTGGGATACAGTAATACTGAAGTTAAGCATCGGAATCTATGACTAGTGTCACAGGATTGGTTCGTAACATAGTCAGTAAGAAGAGTCAGTCTTCTTGTACTTAAGTCGGTATTGTTCCTGTTGTATATAATTCCGATGCAATTTCTGTGTTTCTTCGTCAATAAGAAGGTCCAAGGGGATACAGTATACATTAAGTGAAGCATCGGAATCTATAACTAGTGTCACAGGAGTGGTTCAAAGCATAGCCAGTAGCAAGAGTCAGTCTTCTTGTACATAAGTCGGCATTGTGCCTATTGTATTTAATTCCGTTGCAATTTCTGTGTTTCATCGTGAATATGAAGGTCAGAGGGGTACAGTAAACCTGGAGTGATGCATCGGAGTCTATAACTAGTGTCACAGGAATGGTTCAAAACATAGACAGTAAGAAGAGTCAGTCTTGTTGTACTTAATTCGGCATTGTGCCTTTTGTATTTAATTCCGATGCAATTTCTGTGCTTCGTCGTCAATAAGAAGGTAAGAGGGATACAGTCAAACCTGAAGTGAAGCATCGGAATCTATAACTAGTGTCACAGTGATGGTTCAAAACATACTCAGTAAGAAGAGTCAGTCTGCTTGTACTTAAGTCGGCATTGTGCCTTTTGTATCAAATTCCGATGCAATTTCTGTGTTTTATCGTCAATAAGAAGGTCCAAGACATACAGTAAACCTGGAGTGGAGCATCGGAGTCTATAACTAGTGTCACAGGAATGGTTCAAAACATAGACAGTAGGAAGAGTCAGTCTTCCTGTACTTAATTCGGCATTGTGCCTTTTGTATTTAATTCCGATGCAATTTCTGTGTTTCATCGTCAATAAGGAGGGAAGAGGGATACAGTAAACCTGAAGTTAAGTATCGGAATCTGTAACTAGTGTCACAGGAATGTTTCAAAACATAGTCAGTAAGAAGAGTCATTCTTCTTGTACTTAAGTCGGCATTGTTCCTTTTGTATATAATTCCGATGCAATTTCTGTGTTTCATCGTCAATAAGAAGGTCAGAGGGATACAGTAAACCTGAAGTGAAACATCGAAATCTATAACTAGTGTCACTGGAATGGTTCAAAACATAGACAGTAAGATGAGTCAGTCTTCTTGTGCTTAAGTCGGCAATATGCCTTTTGTATTTAATTCTGATGCTATTTCTGTGTTTCATCGTCAATTAGGGGGTCCAAGGGATACAGTAAACCTGGAGTGAAGCATCGGAATCTATAACTAGTGTCACAGGAATGGTTCAAAACGTAGACAGTTAGAAAAATCAGTCTACATGTACTTAAGTCGGCATTGGGCCTTTTGTATTTAATTCCGATGCAATTTCTGTGTTTTATCGTCAATAAGAACGTCCAAGGTATACAGTAAACCTGGAGTGGAGCATCGGAGTCTATAACTAGTGTCACAGGAATGGTTCAAAACATAGACAGTAGGAAGAGTCAGTCTTCTTGTACTTAATTCGGCATTGTGACTTTTGTATTTAATTCCTATGCAATTTCTGTGTTTTATCGTCAATAAGAAGGTCCAAGGGATGCAGTAAACCTGTAGTGAAGCATCGGAATCTATAACTAGTGTCACAGGGGTGGTTAAGAGCATAGACAGTAAGATGAGTCAGTATTCTTGTACTTAAGTCGGCATTGTGCTTTTTGTATTTAATTCCGATGCATTTTCTGTGTTTCATCGTCAATAAGAAGGTCCAAGG
Source organism: Schistocerca americana (assembly GCF_021461395.2). NCBI lineage: Eukaryota > Metazoa > Arthropoda > Insecta > Orthoptera > Acrididae > Schistocerca > Schistocerca americana. The sequence continues at coordinate 256,869 of NW_025726280.1, read as the reverse complement.
GATACAGGAAACCTGGAGTGAAGCATCGGAATCTATAACTAGTGTCACAGGGACGGTTCAAATCATAGACAGTAAAATGAGTCAGTATTCTTGTACTTAAGTCGGCATTGTGCCTTTTCAAATAAATTCCGATGCAATTTCTGTGTTTCATCGTCAATAAGAAGGTCCAAGGGATACGGTAAACCTGAAGTGAAGCATCGGAATCTATAACTAGTGTCACAGGAATGGTTCAAAACACTGTTAGTAGGAAGAGTCAGTCTTCTTGTACTTAAGTCATCATTGTGCATTTTCTATTTAAAACTGATGCAATTTCTGTGTTTCATCGTCAATAAGGAGGTCCAAGGGATCCAGTAAGTCTGGAGTGAAGCATCGGAATCTTTAACTAGTGTCACAGGAATGGTTCAAATCATAGACAGTAAGAAGAGTCAGACTTCTTTACTTAATTCTGCATTGTGCCTTCTGTATTTAATTCCGATGCAATTTCTGTGTTTCATCTTCAATAAGAAGGTCAGAGGAATACAGTAAACCTGGAGTGAAGCATCGGAGTCTATAACTAGTGTCACAGGAATGGTTCAGAACATAGACAGTAAGATAAGTGAGCCTTCTTGTACTTAAGTCGGCAATGTGCATTTTGTATTTAATTCCGATGCAATTTCTGTGTTTCATCGTCGATAAGAAGGTCCAAGGGATACAGTAAACCTGGAAAGAAGCATCGGAATCTATAACTAGTGTCACAGGGATGGTTCAAAACATAGACAGTAAGAAGAGTCAGTCTTCTTGTACTGAAGTCGGCATTGTGCCTTTTGTATTTAATTCCGATGCAATTTCTGTGTTTCATCGTCAATAAGAATGTCCAAGGTATACAGTAAACCTGGAGGGAAGCATCGGAATCTATAACTAGTGTCACAGGGATGGTTCAAAATATTGACAGTATGAAGAGTCAGTCCTCTTGTACTTAAGTCGGCATTGTGCCTTTTGTATTTAATTCCGATTCAATTTCTGTGTTACATCGTCACTAAGAAAGTCAGAGGGATTCAGTAATCCAGAAATTAAGCATCGGAATCTACGACTAGTGTCACAGGAATGGTTCAAAGCATAGACAGTAAGAGGAGTCAGTCTTCTTGTACTTAAGTCGGCATTGGGATGTTTGTATTTAATTCCGATGCATTTTCTGTGTTTTATGGTCAATAAGAAGGTCCAAGGGATACAGGAAACCTGGAGTGAAGCATCGGAATCTATAACTAGTGTCACAGGGACGGTTCAAATCATAGACAGTAAAATGAGTCAGTATTCATGTACTTAAGTCGGCATTGTGCCTTTTCAAGTAAATTCCGATGCAATTTCTGTGTTTCATCGTCAATAAGAAGGTCCAAGGGATCCAGTAAACCTGGAGTGAAGCACCGGAATCTATAACTAGTGTCACAGGAATGGTTCAAATCATAGACAGTAAGAAGAGTCAGACTTCTTAACTTAAGTCTGCATTGTGCCTTCTGTATATAATTCCGATGCAATTTCTGTGTTTCATCGTCAGTAAGAAGGTCAGAGGGATACAGTAAACCTGAAGGTAAGCATCGGAATCTATAACAAGAGTCACAGGAATGGTTCACAACATAGACAGTAAGAAGAGTCAGTCTTCTTGTACTTAAGTCGGCATTGTGCCTTTTGTATTTTATTCCGAAGCAATTTCTGTGTTTCATCATCAATAAGAAGGTCCAAGTTATACAGTAAACCTGGAGTGAAGCACCGGAATCTATAACTAGTGTCACAGGAATGGTTCTAAACATAGTCAGTAAGAAGAGTCAGTCTACTTGTACTTAAGTCGGCATTGAGCCTTTTGTATTTAATTCCGCTACAATTTCCGTGTTTCATCGTCAATAAGAAGGTCCAATGGATACAGTAAACCTGGAGTGAAGCATCGGAATCTATAACTAGTGTCACAGAGATGGTTCAAAACGTAGACAGTAACAAGAGTCAGTCTTCTTGTACTTAAGTCGGCATTGTGCCTATAGTATTTAATTCAGATGCAATTTCTGTGTTTCATCGTCAATAAGAAGGTCCAAGGGATACAGTAAACCTGAAGTGAAGCATCGGAATTTGTAACTAGTGTCACAGGAATGGTTCTAAACATAGTCGGTAAGAAGAGTCAGTCTTCTTGTACTTAAGTCGGCATTGAGCCTTTTGTATTTAATTCCGCTACAATTTCTGTGTTTCATCGTCAATAAGAAGGTCCAAGGGATACAGTTAACCTGGAGTGAAGCATCGGAATCTATAACTAGTGTCACAGGGATGGTTCAAAACATAGACAGTAAGAAGAGTCAGTCTTCTTGTACTTAAGTCGGCATTGTGCCTATTGTATTAAATTCCGATTCAATTTCTGTGTTTCATCGTCAATAGGAAGGTCAGAGGGATACAGTAAACCTGAAGTGAAGCATCGGAATCAATAACTAGCGTCACACGAATGGTTCAAAACATAGACAGTTGGAAGAGTCAGTCCGCTTGTACTTAAGTCGGCATTGTGCCTTTTGTATTTAATTCCGATGCAATTTCTGTGTTTCATCGTCAATACGAAGGTCCAAGGGATACAGTAAACCTGATATGAACCATCGGAATCTATAACTAGTGTCACGGGAATGGTTTAAACATAGACAGTAGGAAAAGGCAGTCTACATGTACTTAAGTCGCCATTGTGCCTTTTGTATTTAATTCCGATGCAATATCTGTGTTTCATCGTCAATAAGAAGGTCAGAGGGATACAGTAAACCCGATGTGAAGCATCGGAATCTATAACTAGTGTCACAGGAAAGGTTCAAAACATAGTCAGTAAGAAGAGTCAATCTTCTTATACTTCAGTTGGCATTGTGACTTTTGTATTTAATTCCGATGCAATTTCTGTGTTTCATCGCCATTAAGAAGGTCCAAGGATACAGTAGACCTGAATTGAAGCATCGGAATCAATAACCAGTGTCACAGGAATGGCTCAAAACATAGACAGTAAGAAGAGTCAGTCTTCTTGTACTTAAGTCGGCATCGTGCCTTTTGTATTTAATTCCGATGCAATTTCTGTGTTTCATCGTCAATAAGAAGGTCAGAGGGATACAGTAAACCTGAAGTGAAGCATCGGAATCTATAACTAGAGTCACAGGAATGGTTCAAAACATAGATAGTAAGAAGAGTCAGTCTTCTTGTACTTATGTCGGCATTGTGCCTTTTGTATTTCATTCCGATGCAATTTCTGTGTTTCATCATCAATAAGAACGTCCAAGGGATACAGTAAACCTGGAGTGAAGCACCGGTAACTATAACTAGTGTCACAGGAATGGTTCAAACCATAGAGTGTAAGAAGAGTCAGTCTTCTTGTACTCTAGTCGGCATTGTGCTTTTTGTATTTAATTCCGATGCAATTTTTGTGTTTCATCGTCAATAAGAAGGTCCAAGGGATACAGTGAACCTGGAGTGAAGCAACGGAATCTATAACTAGTGTCACAGAAATGGTTCAAAACATAGACAGTACGAAGAGTCAGTCTTCATGTACTTAATGCTGCATTGTGCCCCTTGTATTTAATTCCGATGCAATTTCTGTGTTCCATCGTCAATAAGAAGGTCCAAGGGATACAGTAAACCTGGAGTGAAACATCGGAATCTATAACTAGTGTCACAGGGATGGTTCAAAACATAGACAGTAAGAAGAGTCAGTCTTCTTGTACTTAAGTCGGCATTGTGCCTATTGAATTTAATTCCGATGCAATTTCTGTGTTTCATCGTCAATAAGAAGGTCCAAGGGATACAGTAAACCTGGAGTGAAGCATCGGAATCTATAACTAGTATCACAGGGATGGTTCAAAACATAGACAGTAAGAAGAGTCAGTCTTCTTGTACTTAGGTCGGCATTGTGCCTTTTGTATTTGATTCCGATGCAATTTCTGTGTTTCATCGTCAATAAGATGGTCCAAATGATACAGTAAACCTGAAGTGAAGCATCGGAATCTATAACTAGTGTCACAGGGACGGTTCAAAACATAGACAGTTAGATGAGTCAGTATTCTTGTACTTAAGCCGGCATTGTGCCTTTTCTATTTAATTCCGATGCAATTTCTGTGTTTCATCGTCAATAAGAAGGTCAGAGGGATACAGTAATCCTGAAGTGAAGCATCGGAATCTATGACTAGTGTCACAGGATTGGTTCAAAGCATATTCAGTAAGGAGAGTCAGTCTGCTTGTACTTAAGTCCGCATTGTGCTTTTTGTACTTAATTCCGATGAAATTTCTGTGTTTCATCGTCAATAAGAAGGTCCAAGGGATTCAGTATACCAGGAGTGAAGCATCGTAATCTATAACTAGTGTCACAGGAATGGTTCAAAACATAGACAGTAAGAAGAGTCAGTATTCTTTTACTTAAGTCGGCATTGTGCCTTTGTATTTAATTCCGATGCAATTTCTGTGTTTCATCGTAAATAAGAAGATGCAAGGGATACAGTAAACCTGGAGTGAAGTATCGGAGTCTATAACTAGTGTCACAGGAATGGTTCAAATCATAGACAGTACGAAGAGTCAGTCTTCTTGTTCTTAATTCGGCATTGTGCCTTTTGTATTTAATTCCGATGCAATTTCTGTGTTTCATCGTCAGTAAGAAGGTCAGAGGGATACAGTAAACCTGAAGGTAAGCATCGGAATCTATAACAAGAGTCACAGGAATGGTTCACAACATAGACAGTAAGAAGAGTCAGTCTTCTTGTACTTAAGTCGGCATTGTGCCTTTTGTATTTTATTCCGAGGCAATTTCTGTGTTTCATCATCAATAAGAAGGTCCAAGGGATACAGTAAACCTGGAGTGAAGCACCGGAATCTATAACTAGTGTCACAGGAATGGTTCTAAACATAGTCAGTAAGAAGAGTCAGTCTACTTGTACTTAAGTCGGCATTGAGCCTTTTGTATTTAATTCCGCTACAATTTCTGTGTTTCATCGTCAATAAGAAGGTCCAATGGATACAGAAAACCTGGAGTGAAGCATCGGAATTTATAACTAGTGTCACAGAGATGGTTCAAAACATAGACAGTAAGAAGTGTCAGACTTCTTGTACTTAAGTCGGCATTGTGAATATAGTATTTAATGCCGATGCAATTTCTGTGTTTCATCGTCAATAAGAAGGTCCAAGGGATACAGTTAACCTGGAGTGAAGCATCGGAATCTATAACTAGTGTCACAGGGATGGTTCAAAACATAGACAGTAAGAAGAGTCAGTCTTCTTGTACTTAAGTCGGCATTGTGCCTATTGTATTAAATTCCGATTCAATTTCTGTGTTTCATCGTCAATAGGAAGGTCAGAGGGATACAGTAAACCTGATATGAACCATCGGAACCTATAACTAGTGTCACTGGAATGGTTCAAACATAGACAGTAGGAAAAGGCAGTCTACATGTACTTAAGTCGGCATTGTGCCTTTTGTATTTAATTCCGATGCAATATCTGTGTTTCATGGTCAATAAGAAGGTCAGAGGGATACAGTAAACCCGATGTGAAGCATCGGAATCTATAACTAGTGTCACAGGAAAGGTTCCAAACATAGTCAGTAAGAAGAGTCAATCTTCTTATACTTCAGTTGACATTGTGACTTTTGTATTTAATTCCGATGCAATTTCTGTGTTTCATCGTCAATAAGAAGGTCAGAGGGATACAGTAATCCTGAAGTGAAGCATCGGAATCTATGACTAGTGTCACAGGATTGGTTCAAAGCATATTCAGTAAGAAGAGTCAGTCTTCTTGTACTTAAGTCCGCATTGTGATTTTTGTACTTAATTCCGATGAAATTTCTGTGTTTCATCGTCAATAAGAAGGTCCAAGGGATTCAGTATACCAGGAGTGAAGCATCGTAATCTATAACTAGTGTCACAGGAATGGTTCAAAACATAGACAGTAAGAAGAGTCAGTATTCTTTTACTTAAGTCGGCATTGTGCCTTTGTATTTAATTCCGATGCAATTTCTGTGTTTCATCGTAAATAAAAAGATGCAAGGGATACAGTAAACCTGGAGTGAAGTATCGGAGTCTACAACTAGTGTCACAGGAATGGTTCAAATCATAGACAGTACGAAGAGTCAGTCTTCTTGTTCTTAATTCGGCATTGTGCCTTTTGTATTTAATTCCGATGCAATTTCTGTGTTTCATCGTCAGTAAGAAGGTCAGAGGGATACAGTAAACCTGAAGGTAAGCATCGGAACCTATAACAAGAGTCACAGGAATGGTTCACAACATAGACAGTAAGAAGAGTCAGTCTTCTTGTACTTAAGTCGGCATTGTGCCTTTTGTATTTTATTCCGAGGCAATTTCTGTGTTTCATCATCAATAAGAAGGTCCAAGGGATACAGTAAACCTGGAGTGAAGCACCGGTATCTATAACTAGTGTCACAGGAATGGTTCTAAACATAGTCAGTAAGAAGAGTCAGTCTACTTGTACTTAAGTCGGCATTGAGCCTTTTGTATTTAATTCCGCTACAATTTCTGTGTTTCATCGTCAATAAGAAGGTCCAATGGATACAGAAAACCTGGAGTGAAGCATCGGAATTTACAACTAGTGTCACAGAGATGGTTCAAAACATAGACAGTAAGAAGTGTCAGACTTCTTGTACATAAGTCGGCATTGTGAATATAGTATTTAATTCCGATGCAATTTCTGTGTTTCATCGTCAATAAGAAGGTCCAAGGGATACAGTTAACCTGGAGTGAAGCATCGGAATCTATAACTAGTGTCACAGGGATGGTTCAAAACATAGACAGTAAGAAGAGTCAGTCTTCTTGTACTTAAGTCGGCATTGTGCCTATTGTATTAAATTCCGATTCAATTTCTGTGTTTCATCGTCAATAGGAAGGTCAGAGGGATACAGTAAACCTGATATGAACCATCGGAACCTATAACTAGTGTCACTGGAATGGTTCAAACATAGACAGTAGGAAAAGGCAGTCTACATGTACTTAAGTCGGCATTGTGCCTTTTGTATTTAATTCCGATGCAATATCTGTGTTTCATCGTCAATAAGAAGGTCAGAGGGATACAGTAAACCCGATGTGAAGCATCGGAATCTATAACTAGTGTCACAGGAAAGGTTCCAAACATAGTCAGTAAGAAGAGTCAATCTTCTTATACTTCAGTTGGCATTGTGACTTTTGTATTTAATTCCGATGCAATTTCTGTGTTTCATCGCCAATAAGAAGGTCCAAGGATACAGTAGACCTGAATTGAAGCATCGGAATCAATAACCAGTGTCACAGGAATGGCTCAAAACATAGACAGTAAGAAGAGTCAGTCTTCTTGTACTTAAGTCGGCATCGTGCCTTTTGTATTTAATTCCGATGCAATTTCTGTGTTTCATCGTCAATAAGAAGGTCAGAGGGATACAGTAAACCTGAAGTGAAGCATCGGAACCTATAACTAGAGTCACAGGAATGGTTCAAAACATAGATAGTAAGAAGTGTCAGTCTTCTTGTACTTATGTCGGCATTGTGCCTTTTGTATTTCATTCCGATGCAATTTCTGTGTTTCATCATCAATAAGAACGTCCAAGGGATACAGTTAACCTGGAGTGAAGCACCGGTAACTATAACTAGTGTCACAGGAATGGTTCAAACCAAAGAGTGTAAGGAGAGTCAGTCTTCTTGTACTCTAGTCGGCATTGTGCTTTTTGTATTTAATTCCGATGCGATTTCTGTGTTTCATCGTCAATAAGAAGGTCCAAGGGATACAGTAAACCTGGAGTGAAGCAACGGAATCTATCACTAGTGTCACAGAAATGGTTCAAAACATAGACAGTACGAAGAGTCAGTCTTCATGTACTTAATGCTGCATTGTGCCCCTTGTATTTAATTCCGATGCAATTTCTGTGTTTCATCGTCAATAAGAAGGTCCAAGGGATACCGTAAACCTGAAGTGAAGCATCGGAATTTATAACTAGTGTCACAGGAATGGTTCAAAACATAGTCAGTAAGAAGAGTCAGTCTTCTTGTATTTAAGTCGGCATTGAGCCTTTAGTATTTAATTCCGGTACAATTTCTGTGTTTCATCGTCAATAAGAAGGTCCAAGGGATACAGTAAACCTGGAGTGAAACATCGGAATCTTTAACTAGTGTCACAGGGATGGTTCAAATCATAGACAGTACGAAGAGTCAGTCTTCTTGTTCTTAATTCGGCATTGTGCCTTTTGTATTTAATTCCGATGCAATTTCTGTGTTTCATCGTCAGCAAGAAGGTCAGAGGGATACAGTAAACCTGAAGGTAAGCATCGGAATCTATAACAAGAGTCACAGGAATGGTTCACAACATAGACAGTAAGAAGAGTCAGTCTTCTTGTACTTAAGTCGGCATTGTGCCTTTTGTATTTTATTCCGAGGCAATTTCTGTGTTTCATCATCAATAAGAAGGTCCAAGGGATACAGTAAACCTGGAGTGAAGCACCGGAATCTATAACTAGTGTCACAGGAATGGTTCTAAACATAGTCAGTAAGAAGAGTCAGTCTACTTGTACTTAAGTCGGCATTGAGCCTTTTGTATTTAATTCCGCTACAATTTCTGTGTTTCATCGTCAATAAGAAGGTCCAATGGATACAGAAAACCTGGAGTGAAGCATCGGAATTTATAACTAGTGTCACAGAGATGGTTCAAAACATAGACAGTAAGAAGTGTCAGACTTCTTGTACTTAAGTCGGCATTGTGAATATAGTATTTAATGCCGATGCAATTTCTGTGTTTCATCGTCAATAAGAAGGTCCAAGGGATACAGTTAACCTGGAGTGAAGCATCGGAATCTATAACTAGTGTCACAGGGATGGTTCAAAACATAGACAGTAAGAAGAGTCAGTCTTCTTGTACTTAAGTCGGCATTGTGCCTATTGTATTAAATTCCGATTCAATTTCTGTGTTTCATCGTCAATAGGAAGGTCAGAGGGATACAGTAAACCTGATATGAACCATCGGAACCTATAACTAGTGTCACTGGAATGGTTCAAACATAGACAGTAGGAAAAGGCAGTCTACATGTACTTAAGTCGGCATTGTGCCTTTTGTATTTAATTCCGATGCAATATCTGTGTTTCATGGTCAATAAGAAGGTCAGAGGGATACAGTAAACCCGATGTGAAGCATCGGAATCTATAACTAGTGTCACAGGAAAGGTTCCAAACATAGTCAGTAAGAAGAGTCAATCTTCTTATACTTCAGTTGGCATTGTGACTTTTGTATTTAATTCCGATGCAATTTCTGTGTTTCATCGTCAATAAGAAGGTCAGAGGGATACAGTAATCCTGAAGTGAAGCATCGGAATCTATGACTAGTGTCACAGGATTGGTTCAAAGCATATTCAGTAAGAAGAGTCAGTCTTCTTGTACTTAAGTCCGCATTGTGCTTTTTGTACTTAATTCCGATGAAATTTCTGTGTTTCATCGTCAATAAGAAGGTCCAAGGGATTCAGTATACCAGGAGTGAAGCATCGTAATCTATAACTAGTGTCACAGGAATGGTTCAAAACATAGACAGTAAGAAGAGTCAGTATTCTTTTACTTAAGTCGGCATTGTGCCTTTGTATTTAATTCCGATGCAATTTCTGTGTTTCATCGTAAATAAGAAGATGCAAGGGATACAGTAAACCTGGAGTGAAGTATCGGAGTCTACAACTAGTGTCACAGGAATGGTTCAAATCATAGACAGTACGAAGAGTCAGTCGTCTTGTTCTTAATTCGGCATTGTGCCTTTTGTATTTAATTCCGATGCAATTTCTGTGTTTCATCGTCAGTAAGAAGGTCAGAGGGATACAGTAAACCTGAAGGTAAGCATCGGAATCTATAACAAGAGTCACAGGAATGGTTCACAACATAGACAGTAAGAAGAGTCAGTCTTCTTGTACTTAAGTCGGCATTGTGCCTTTTGTATTTTATTCCGAGGCAATTTCTGTGTTTCCTCATCAATAAGAAGGTCCAAGGGATACAGTAAACCTGGAGTGAAGCACCGGTATCTATAACTAGTGTCACAGGAATGGTTCTAAACGTAGTCAGTAAGAAGAGTCAGTCTACTTGTACTTAAGTCGGCATTGAGCCTTTTGTATTTAATTCCGCTACAATTTCTGTGTTTCATCGTCAATAAGAAGGTCCAATGGATACAGAAAACCTGGAGTGAAGCATCGGAATTTACAACTAGTGTCACAGAGATGGTTCAAAACATAGACAGTAAGAAGTGTCAGACTTCTTGTACTTAAGTCGGCATTGTGAATATAGTATTTAATTCCGATGCAATTTCTGTGTTTCATCGTCAATAAGAAGGTCCAAGGGATACAGTTAACCTGGAGTGAAGCATCGGAATCTATAACTAGTGTCACAGGGATGGTTCAAAACATAGACAGTAAGAAGAGTCAGTCTTCTTGTACTTAAGTCGGCATTGTGCCTATTGTATTAAATTCCGATTCAATTTCTGTGTTTCATCGTCAATAGGAAGGTCAGAGGGATACAGTAAACCTGATATGAACCATCGGAACCTATAACTAGTGTCACTGGAATGGTTCAAACATAGACAGTAGGAAAAGGCAGTCTACATGTACTTAAGTCGGCATTGTGCCTTTTGTATTTAATTCCGATGCAATATCTGTGTTTCATCGTCAATAAGAAGGTCAGAGGGATACAGTAAACCCGATGTGAAGCATCGGAATCTATAACTAGTGTCACAGGAAAGGTTCCAAACATAGTCAGTAAGAAGAGTCAATCTTCTTATACTTCAGTTGGCATTGTGACTTTTGTATTTAATTCCGATGCAATTTCTGTGTTTCATCGCCAATAAGAAGGTCCAAGGATACAGTAGACCTGAATTGAAGCATCGGAATCAATAACCAGTGTCACAGGAATGGCTCAAAACATAGACAGTAAGAAGAGTCAGTCTTCTTGTACTTAAGTCGGCATCGTGCCTTTTGTATGTAATTCCGATGCAATTTCTGTGTTTCATCGTCAATAAGAAGGTCAGAGGGATACAGTAAACCTGAAGTGAAGCATCGGAATCTATAACTAGAGTCACAGGAATGGTTCAAAACATAGATAGTAAGAAGTGTCAGTCTTCTTGTACTTATGTCGGCATTGTGCCTTTTGTATTTCATTCCGATGCAATTTCTGTGTTTCATCATCAATAAGAACGTCCAAGGGATACAGTAAACCTGGAGTGAAGCACCGGTAACTATAACTAGTGTCACAGGAATGGTTCAAACCAAAGAGTGTAAGGAGAGTCAGTCTTCTTGTACTCTAGTCGGCATTGTGCTTTTTGTATTTAATTCCGATGCAATTTCTGTGTTTCATCGTCAATAAGAAGGTCCAAGGGATACCGTAAACCTGAAGTGAAGCATCGGAATTTATAACTAGTGTCACAGGAATGGTTCAAAACATAGTCAGTAAGAAGAGTCAGTCTTCTTGTATTTAAGTCGGCATTGAGCCTTTAGTATTTAATTCCGGTACAATTTCTGTGTTTCATCGTCAATAAGAAGGTCCAAGGGATACAGTAAACCTGGAGTGAAACATCGGAATCTATAACTAGTGTCACAGGGATGGTTCAAACATAGACAGTAAGAAGAGTCAGTCTTCTTGTACTTAAGTCGGCATTGTGCCTATTGAATTTAATTCCGATGCAATTTCTGTGTTTCATCGTCAATAAGAAGGTCCAAGGGATACAGTAAACCTGGAGTGAAGCATCGGAATCTATAACTAGTATCACAGGGATGGTTCAAAACATAGACAGTAAGAAGAGTCAGTCTTCTTGTACTTAGGTCGGCATTGTGCCTTTTGTATTTGATTCCGATGCAATTTCTGTGTTTCATCGTCAATAAGATGGTCCAAATGATACAGTAAACCTGAAGTGAAGCATCGGAATCTATAACTAGTGTCACAGGAATGGTTCAAAACATAGTCAGTAAGAAGAGTCAGTCTCCTTGTACTTATGTCATCATTGTGCATTTTCTATTTAATTCCGATGAAATTTCTGTGTTTCATCGTCAATACGAAGGTCCAAGGGTTACAGTAAACGTGGAGTGAAGCATCGGAATCTATAACTAGTGTCACAGGGACGGTTCAAAACATACACAGTTAGATGAGTCAGTATTCTTGTACTTAAGCCGGCATTGTGCCTTTTCTATTTAATTCCGATGCAATTTCTGTGTTTCATCGTCAATAAGAAGGTCAGAGGGATACAGTAATCCTGAAGTGAAGCATCGGAATCTATGACTAGTGTCACAGGATTGGTTCAAAGCATATTCAGTAAGAAGAGTCAGTCTTCTTGTACATAAGTCGGCATTGTGCTTTTTGTATTTAATTCCGATGAAATTTCTGTGTTTCATCGTCAATAAGAAGGTCCAAGGGATTCAGTATACCAGGAGTGAAGCATCGTAATCTATAACTAGTGTCACAGGAATGGTTCAAAACATAGACAGTAAGAAGAGTTAGTCTTCTTTTACTTAAGTCGGCATTGTGCCTTTGTATTTAATTCCGATGCAATTTCTGTGTTTCATCGTAAATAAGAAGATGCAAGGGATACAGTAAACCTGGAGTGAAGTATCGGAGTCTATAACTAGTGTCACAGGAATGGTTCAAATCATAGACAGTAAGAAGAGTCAGTCTTCTTGTTCTTTATTCGGCATTGTGCCTTTTGTATTTAATTCCGATGCAATTTCTGTGTTTCATCGTCAATAAGAAGGTCAGAGGGATACAGTAAACCTGATGTGAAGCATCGGAATCTATAACTACTGTCACAGGAATGGTTCAAAACATAGTCAGTAAGAAGAGTCAGTCTTCTTGTACTTAACTCGGCATTGTGCCTTTTGTATGTAATTCCGATGCAATTTCTGTGTTTCATCGTCAATAAGAAGGTCCAAGGGATACAGTAAACCTGGATGTAAGCATCGGAATCTATAACTAGTGTAACAGGGACGGTTCAAATCATAGACAGTAATTTGAGTCAGTATTCTTGTACTTTAGTCGGCATTGTGCTTTTTGTATTTAATTCCGATGCAATTTCTGTGTTTCATCGTCACTAAGAAGGTCAGTGGGATACAGTAATCCTGAAGTTATGCATCGGAATCTATAACAAGTGTCACAGGAATGGTACAAAATATAGTCAGTAAGAAGAGTCAGTCTTCTTGTAATTAAGTCGGCATTGTGCATTTTCTATTTAATTCCGATGCTATTTCTGTGTTTCATCGTCAATAAGAAGGTCAGAGGGATACAGTAAACCTGAAGTGAAGCATCAGAATCTATAACTAGTGTCACAGGAATGGTTCAAACATAGCCAGTAAGAAGAGTCAGTCTTCATGTACTTAAGTCGGCATTGTGCATTTTGTATTTAATTCCGATGCAGTTTGTGTGTTTCATCGTCAATTAGAAGGTCCAAGAGATACAGTAAACTTGAAGTGAACTAGTGTCACAGGAATGGTTCAAAACATAGACAGTAGGAAGAGTCAGTCTTCTTGTACTTAAGTCGGTATTGTGCCTTTTCTATTTAATTCCGACGCAATTTCTGTGTTTCAACGTCAATAAGTAGGTCAAAGGGATACAGTAAACCTGAAGTGAAGATTCGGAATCTATAACTAGTGTCACAGGAATGGGTCAAAACATAGAGAGTTGGAAGATTCAGTCTTCTTGTTCTAAAGCCGGCATTGTGCCTTTTCCATTTAATTCCGATGCAATTTCTGTGTTTCAACGTCCATAAGAAGGACAGAGGGATACAGTAAACCTCAAGTGAAGCATCGGAATAAAAAACTAGTGTCTCAGGAATGGTTCATAACATAGACAGTAGGAAGAGTCAATCTTCTTGTACTTAATTCGGCATTGTGCTTTTTCTATTTAATTCCGATGCGATTTCTGTGTCTCATCGTCAATAGGAAGGTTCCAGAGATACAGTAAACCTGAAGTGAAGCATGGAATCTATAACTAGTCTCACAGGAATGGTTCAAAACTTACTCAGTAAGGAGAGTCAGTCTTCTTGTACTTTAGTCAGCATTGTGCTTTTCTATTTAATTCCGATGCAATTTCTGAGTTTCATCGTCAATAAGAAGGTCCAAGGGATACAGTAAACCTGGAGTGAAGCATCGGAATCTATAACTAGTGTCACAGGAATGGTTCAAAACTTAGACAGTAAGAAGAGTCAGTCTTCTTGTACTTAAGTCGGCATTGTGCCTTTTGTACTTAATTCCGATGCAATTTCTGTGTTTTATCGTCAATAAGAAGGTCAGAGGGATACAGTAAACCTTTAGTGAAGCATCGCTATCTATAACTAGTGTCACATTAATGGTTCAAAACATAGTCAGTAAGAAGAGTCCGTCTTCTTGTACTTAAGTCGGCATTGTGCTTTTGTATTTAATTCCGATGCAATTTCTGTGTATCATCGTCAATAAGAAGGTCGAAGGGATACAGTAAACCTGGAGTGAAGCATCGGAATCTATAACTAATGACACAGGAATGGTTCAAAACGTAGACAGTAAGATGAGTCACTCTTCTTGTACTTAAGTCGGCATTGTGAATATAGTATTTAATTCCGATGCAATTTCTGTGTTTCATCGTCAATAAGAAGGTCCAAGGGATACAGTTAACCTGGAGTGAAGCATCGGAATCTATAACTAGTGTCACAGGGATGGTTCAAAACATAGACAGTAAGAAGAGTCAGTCTTCTTGTACTTAAGTCGGCATTGTGCCTATTGTATTAAATTCCGATTCAATTTCTGTGTTTCATCGTCAATAGGAAGGTCAGAGGGATACAGTAAACCTGATATGAACCATCGGAACCTATAACTAGTGTCACTGGAATGGTTCAAACATAGACAGTAGGAAAAGGCAGTCTACATGTACTTAAGTCGGCATTGTGCCTTTTGTATTTAATTCCGATGCAATATCTGTGTTTCATCGTCAATAAGAAGGTCAGAGGGATACAGTAAACCCGATGTGAAGCATCGGAATCTATAACTAGTGTCACAGGAAAGGTTCAAAACATAGACAGTAAGATGAGTCAGTCTTCTTGTACTTAAGATGGCATTGTGCCTTTTGTATTTAATTCCGATGCAATATCTGTGTTTCATCGTCAATAAGAAGGTCCAAGGGATACAGCAAACCTAGAGTGTAGCATCGGAATCTATAACTAGAATCACAGGAATGGTTCAAAGCATAGACAGTAAGAAGAGTCAGTCTTCTTGTACTTAAGTCGGCATTGTGCCTTTTGTATTTAATTCCGATGCAATTTCTGTGTTTTATCGTCAATAAGATGGTCAGAGGGATACAGTAAACGTGAAGTGAAGCATCGGAATCTATAACTAGTGTCACAGGAATGGTTCAAAACATAGTCAGTAAGTAGAGTCAGTTTTCTTGTACTTAAGTCGGCATTGTGCCTTATGTATTTAATTCCGATGCAATTTCTGTGTTTCATCGTCAATATGGAGGTCCAGGGATACAGTAAACCTGGAGTGAAGCATCGGAATCTATAACTAGTGTCACAGGAATGGTTCAAAACATAGACAGTAAGATGAGTCAGTCTTCTTGTACTTAAGATGGCATTGTGCCCTTTGTATTTAATTCCGATGCAATTTCTGTGTTTCATCGTCAATAAGAAGGGCAGAGGGATACAGCAAACCTGAAGTGAAGCATCGGAATCTATAACTAGTGTCACAGGAATGGTTCAAAGCATAGTCAGTAAGAAGATCCAGTCTTCTTGCACTTAAGTAAGCATTGTGCCTTTTGTATTTAATTCCGAAGCAATTTCTGTGTTTCATCGTCAATAAGAAGGTCGGAGGGATACAGGAAACATGGAGTGAAGCATCGGAATCTGTACCTAGTGTCACAGGAATGGTTCAAAACATAGACAGTAAGAAGAGTCAGTCTTCTTGTACTTAAGTCGGCATTGTGAATTTCTTATTTAATTCCGATGCAATTTCTGTGTTTCATCGTCAATAAGAAGGTCGAAGGGATACAGTAAACCTAGAGTGAAGCATAGGAATCTATATGTAGTGTCACAGGAATGGTTCAAAACATAGTCAGTAAGAAGAGTCAGTCTTCTTGTACTTAAGTCGGCATAGTGCCTTTTGTATTTAATTCATATGCAATTCCTGTGATTCATCGTCAATAAGAAGGTCGGAGGGATACAGGAAACCTGGAGTGAGGCATCGGAATCTGTAACTAGTGTCACAGGAATGGTTCAAAGCATAGACAGTAAGAAGAGTCAGTCTTCTTGAACTTAAGTCGGCATTGTGAATTTCTTATTTAATTCCGATGCGATTTCTGTGTTTCATCGTCAATAAGAAGGTCCAAGGGATACAGTAAACCTAGAGTGAAGCATCGGAATCTATATGTAGTGTCACAGGAATGGTTCAAAACATACACAGTAAGAAGAGTCAGTCCTCTTGTACTTAATTCGGCTCTGTGCCTTTTGTATTAAATTCCGACGCAATTTCTGTGTTTCATCGGCAATAAGAACGTCACAGGGTTACAGTAAATCTGAAGTGAAGCATCGGAATCTATAACTAGTGTCACAGGAATGGTTCAACTCATAGACAGTAAGATGAGTCAGTCTTCTTGTACTTAAGTCGGCATTGTGCCTTTTGTATTTAATTCCGATGCAATTTCTGTGTTTCATCGCCAATAAGAAGGTCCAAGGGATACAGTGAAGCTGAAGTGAAGCATCGGAATCTATAACTAGTGTCACAGGAATGGTTCAAAACATAGACAGTAAGAAGAGTCAGTCTTCTTGTAATTAAGTCGGCATTGTGCTTTTCTATTTAATTCCGATGCTATTTCTGTGTTTCATCGTCAATAAGAAGGTCCAAGGGATACAGTGAAACTGAAGTGCAGCATCGGAATCTATAACTAGTGTCACAGGAATGGTTCAAAGCATAGTCAGTAAGAAGATCCAGTCTTCTTGCACTTAAGTCAGCATTGTGCCTTTTGTATTTAATTCCGAAGCAATTTCTGTGCTTCATCGTCAATAAGAAGGTCGGAGGGATACAGGAAACATGGAGTGAAGCAACGGAATCCGTAACTAGTGTCACAGGAATGGTTCAAAACATAGACAGTAAGAAGAGTCAGTCTTCTTGTACTCAAGTCGGCATTGTGCCTTTGTATTTAATTCCGATGCAATTTATGTCTTTAATCGTCAATAAGAAGGTCCAAGGGAAACAGTAAACCTGAAGTGAAGCATCGGAATCTATAACAAGTGTCACAGGAATGGTTCAAACATAGACAGTAAGAAGAGTCAGTCTTCTTGTACTTATGTCAGCATTGTGCCATTTGTATTTAATTCCGTAGCAATTTCTGTGTTTCATCGCCAATAAGAAGGTCCAAGGGATACAGTAAACCTTAAGTGAAGCATCAGAATCTACAACTAGTGTCACAGGAATGGTTCAAAACATAGACAATAGGAAGAGTCAGTCTTCTTGTACTTAAGTCGGCATTGTGCCTTTTGTATTTAATTCCGATGCAATTTCTGTGTTTCATCGTCAATAAGAAGGTCCAAGGGATACAGTAATCCTGAAGTTTAGCATCGGAATCTATAAGTAGTGTCACAGGAATGGTTCAAAACATAGTCAGTAAGAAGAGTCAGTCTTCTTGTAGTTAAGTCGCCATTGTGCCTTTTCTATTTAATTCCGATGCAATTTCTGTGTTTCATCGTCAATAAGAAGGTCAGAGGAATACAGTAAACCTGAAGTGAAGAATCGGAATCTATAACTAGTGTCACAGGAATGGTTCAAAACATAGACAGTTGGAAGAGTCAATCTTCTTGTACTTAAGTGGGCATTGTGCCTTTTGTATTTAATTCCGATGCAATTTCTGTGTTTCATCGTCAATGAGAAGGTCCAAGGGATACAGTAATCCTGAAATGAACCATCGCAATCTATAACTAGTGTCACAGGAATGGTTCAAAACATAGACATTAGGAAAAGTCAGTCTACATGTACTTAAGTCGGCATTGTGCCTTTTGTATTTAATTCAGATGCAATTTCTGTGTTACATCGTCAATAAGAAGGTCAGAGGGATACAGTAAACCTGAAGTGAAGCATCGGAATCTATAACTAGTGTCACAGGAATGGTTCAAAACATAGACAGTAGGAAGAGTCAGTCTTCTTGTACTTAAGTC
This sequence comes from Schistocerca americana, assembly GCF_021461395.2. Classification (NCBI taxonomy): domain Eukaryota; kingdom Metazoa; phylum Arthropoda; class Insecta; order Orthoptera; family Acrididae; genus Schistocerca; species Schistocerca americana. The sequence continues at coordinate 238,746 of NW_025726280.1, read as the reverse complement.
GGTATTGTGCCTTTACTATTTAATTCCGATGCAATTTCTGTGTTTCATCGTCAATAAGAAGGTCCAAGGGAAACAGTGAACCTGAAGTGAAGCAACGGTCTCTATAACTAGTGTCACAGGAATTGTTCAAAATATAGACAGTAAGAAGAGTCAGTCTTCTTGTACTTATGTCGGCATTGTGCCTTTTGTATTTATTTCCGATTTAATATCTGTGTCTTATCGTCAATAAGAAGGTCAGAGGGATACAGTAAACGTGAAGTGAAGCATCGGAAACTATACTAGTGTCACAGGAATGGTTCAAAACATAGTCAGTAAGTAGAGTCAGTGTTCTTGTACTTAAGTCGGCATTGTGCCTCTTGTAATTAATTCCGATGCTATTTCTGTGTTTCATCGTCAATATGAAGGCCCAAGGGATACAGTAAACTTGGCGTGAAGCATTGGAATCTATAACTAGTGTCACAGGAATGGTTCAAAATATAGACAGTAAGATGAGTCAGTCTTCTTGTACTTAAGTCGGCATTGTGCCTTTTGTATTTAATTCCGATGCAATTTCTGTGTTACATCGCCAATAAGAAGGTCCAAGGGATACAGTAAACCTGAAGTAAAGCATCAGAATCTATAACTAGTGTCACAGAAATGGTTCAGAACATAGTCAGTAAGAAGAGTCAGTCTTCTTGTACTTAAATCGGCATTGTGCCTTTTGTATTTAATTCCGATGCAAGTTCTGTGTTTCATCGTCACTAAGAAGGTCAGTGGGATACAGTAATCCTGAAGTTAAGCATCGGAATGTATAACTAGTGTCACAGGAATGGTTCAAAACATAGTCAGTAAGAAGTGTCAGTCTTCTTGTAGTTAAGCCGGCATTGTGCCTTTTGTATTTAATTGCGATGCAATTTCTGTGTTTCATCGTCAATAAGAAGGTCAGAGGGATACCGTAAACCTGAAGTGAAGCATCGGAATCTATAATTAGTGTCACAGGAATGGTTCAAAACATAGACAGTGAAACTTCCCCTTTGAACAATTTATACAGGACTGTGCTTAACCTGACACACAATATTTTGTTAGCGCAACGCAATCTGACTTTCAAAATTCCCTACAAAAGAATGGCCCTGACTAACATTAATCTATACCTTTCACAAATCACTTACCTCACAAAAATCTTCGCTGCTCAAGCTACTGCAATACAGCGAACGCCACTACTGCCAGCTAAATAAAAGATTCAAACTATGGAAGGCACTAACTACTGATAGGGATAGTTAGCAAATGAAAGATATTAATAGAGAACGAACAATGTATTTACCTTGATATCATCATATATGAATATAGCAGTTCATAACAAATTACAAATCTCCGCCATCTCTCTCCCCACATCCACCACTGCTGGCGGCTCACCTCCAACTGCGCAACGCTACGCGCTGTTCACAGCCAGCTGCCTAACACTACAATGGCGAGTATTACAACAATGCAAAGCAGCCACAGACTGCACACAGCACAGCCAGTGATTTTCATACAGAGGTGCCGTTACCATAAAAAAAACCTAAACAGCCTACTTACATAGAGAAAACATAAACAGCCTGCTTACATAGAGAAAACATAAACAGCCTACTTACTTAGAGAAAACATAAACAGCCTACTTACATAGCCCCCATGCTCCCCACAAAAATTTTACAAATTGGTTTGGGCAGTGCCCAATACAGATTTGAAAAATTTTTTTTCATAATTACAATAACAAAGAAATCAAATGCACACACTTATTTATACAATGTTGGTCAAAAGTTAAAATTGTCTAACAGTCCATAAAGACAGTCCTAATCGTACATAACAGGAGAATAGCTGTGTTTTTCTCAAAGTCTGAGCAGTAAAAGAAAATGCACACGGAAGTAGTGGATTTCCATGCAATCTTGAACAAGTAGTGTTGTCCTTCCAATGGAAAGACAGTGCTGACTCTCGACATGCAGACAGGTAATGGGCCACAACAGAGCAAACCCACAGCAGAGTCAGTCGAAATTTTGAAGAGTATTGGTAGGTAGGTCATCACAGAGCAGACCCACTGTAGTCCTGGTAGAGATAATGGCGTTGGTGGGTCATCATAGATGCAGACCCACTGTAGTCCTTGTAGAGATAGCCAGCAGCCATCTGTTGTGACTGTGCAGGTGCACAATCACCATTGCAGAGTCTTGCGGATAATATAGCAAGTCCATAAACCACCACTTGTGCACTCACAAAGTTTTCGGAACTGTCCTTAGAACCAGCAATGCTGTTATCCAGTCCCTTGCTGAATTAGTAACACACGTGCAAACACTAACAGTCCCAACTTCTCACATATTGTCCATATACTATGACCAACAGAAACGTGTGCAGTGAAATGGAACTTACAAGTTAATAATATGATGAACTGGTGTCAATTACAATTTTATAACATAAGAATACAATAACAAAGGTACACAATACATCATTAAAAACATAACAATATAGATATCATTTGTAGTAATAGGGGCTTTACAAAAGAATAGAAATAACATATACATCAGTGTTACAGGAGTTATGACATGAGTACATACATAAAAGATCAGAGTAACTTTCGAAACATCAACTTCACCCATGAGCATTTAAACAGAATGAATAATGTCTAACATCTATACAAAGTAAATAACATATTATTAATGCCAATTATATTTGAGGATAACAGTATTCCTCATCATAGTGAATATAGCTTAATATTAAAAGAGAAAAAAATTCTATGAAACTACACAGAAACAGGAAGAAAACAAATACACAAGGGTACACAAACACGTACTGGGATAACACAAAAGGAAAGGACAGGGTTCGTTTTCAGTGTAACATTTGGTACTGCAGTCCATCCCAAAACTTCATTCTATAGATCTTTCGTCTTATTTCAACCTTTGCCTCCACCAAAAAAATCTTATCCAAGCATGCTTTCTGTATTCTGTTCATATTTCTTTCAAAATAATTATTTCTGATTGTACAATACTCACTTGGGCCCAAATCCTTTTTATATAACTTCGCAATGCATTCTTTACCTATTCTCCATAGTCAGTTTCTCATATAGTCTACCCCCTCTTAAGCTAACTTAAATCTACTGAGCTCAGATGCTAAACTAAGGGACGAGGCAATGCAGCAGCACGTAAAACAATTATTATAAACAGCAATGAAAAAAATGGAAAATTGCAAAGCAAGCTACAGTATAAATTAGCAAAAGTCAAATTCAATAACACTATGCCTGGCAAACAGCAGCAACTTATACCTAAACATGACATAGCGCAAGCAGAAAAAATATTACACTAAAATGGCCATGTCTAATACCTATGTCACATCTTAACATTAGAGTGATGCATCACAATTTATTCTACAAAAGAAATTACCAAGTACTTGAAAAGAAAATTATGAATGCAGTTCCTGTGAAGGTAAATGTCGCTTTGTGCTCCCTCATTTTTTTTAAAAATATTATTATATACTCGATCTGTAGACAGAAAATATTTATATTAGTACATCTATAAAATTTTATTTTAACCAATGCTGCAGTGCAGCTAGAAACTTAATATTAAACAAAATGTGTAAATAAATACATAAAGCAAGCCATATGGCATTTTTCTTAACTAGCAAGGCAATAGCTGTGAAATGTTTCTCATCGTTTCATTAGGCATTTCAGTAAATATCATAAATTATGAGCTCCACAGTATGCTTTCAACAAGGAGATGTCAGTAGCGCGGACAATGGCCTTCCCTTTCTTTTTTTTCTACCTGTGCTTCTGACGAGGCACTCACACTAATGGCTTGTTCTCCAGGCATCTGACACACCTGGGTGCCCACGACGCATTATGTGCAGGTGGTCACTTAACTTTCGTACAGAAATATTTACGACAGCAGTTTCCGCTACACTGACAGTCATATAAACAAAATTTCACACGTCGAGAATTTACTTTGCAAATGTGTAGAAACAAAATCCTATGAATACAACAGTGTCCAAAAAAATTTTCAGTGGCATTGTGATACATTCACACATGATTCACACATGTACCCACATTTCATAATTCTAAAGTACGATTCTTGGTTTCCAACATCCTTTTCCATAAGTCAGAGTCCCTAATCACTATTCATTACTCCTTACCTTATTACACATATTTATATTCGTCGACACGTCAACCTTGCGACGACACTTCAATATTTCATCATAATAAATACATAGCAAACCAAATTCCTCATATAGCACCAGCTTATTAATCATAAACATACCTCAGCAGCATAATACACATCGTCGTCGTAAAAAAATAACATCATAACACCTCAGTCAAATCTCAAAATCGTCGTAGCTTCCTCCAAGAATTAAAAAATTCTCTGCTCATGTCAAAAGTGTCATCTGCCTCAAACGTACTTTAAAAATCATGAATCCGTACCAAATACATCATTCAAAACTCTCATAGTATCACAATGGTTCCGAAAAAATATGAGCATTTCACAAAGTACAGACAAAATACAATTTCATAAGTGTGAAGTTATCCAACTGTGTAATTGCGTAAACATGTGTCACTGACATAGCAAAAAGAATGTTTGTTTCTCTGTCAAATAATCAGATAGCTGTGTAATTCTGTGTTAGAGAAATATGGTACCGATGTGTAAAGTTGTATAAGCAAATACCATATTAGCTAGGGCTCCTTGTGCTTGCCAAACACATGGTACACAAAGCAAGCGTGTACCCCCCTGAGGATTAATGTAATTATACCCTCAGGTGTTACAGATTACAGCAATGCAATGAAATGTATCACGGAAAACTTTCTTTGTAATTCAAAAATCTTTAAAAATAAATGTTTTAAGTACAAAATTAATCACTCAAATACGTGTATTGTAGCGCTAAATGTGCGTCTTGATGCAACATAATCTGTGTGGAAGTGTCGTAGTTATCGTCCTCCGAAAGCTAAGTTCTGCATAAGTCAATGTACTTACCTCATAATACACAAAAGTGAAATGCTTTGCGTATAGATATCGTAGTTATTACGCTTATTGTTGTAATGAAGAAAGTACTGTACAGTAACGTATTGTTATGCCACGAAAAAGGCTGTCTCATTGTTGCTATACCACAAAAGTTACTACTAAAACATGTTTTTCTTCCTAGAAGAATTCAGAAAACTGTGCAGATATAAAACAGATACACTGCAAAAGCAACATTGTGAATTGTCACTCATTAGTAGCGTCGTGATAACATCGTGTAGCTGTCACATAAACTAACCACTGTGTCCTCTGGTATCTCACAGAAAGTACTTTAAACCCAGAATGTATTTTCAAGTAAACCAAAAGTTGCATTAAAATCTCATTAGCAGTACCAGTATGTGTCCTAAGTACGTAAGCCTGATAGTCGTTACGTAATCGTGCAACTAACAAGCAAGAATGTACAATTAACAACACTGTGTCGTCTGTTCATTATAACAATGCATTCGTAATTTCTGTTTAAATAAGTTCTCTTGGTTCTTGACTGGATATTTCACTTCAAACATTGTTACATGTTAACAGATTCTAAATCTGACAAAGCATACTAGAAATGTGAAGTGAAAAGTTTGATGGCAAAGACAAAGTTAAAAAGCAGATTATCTTTCAATAAACGGTTTTACATGTGAAATGTGGAGTAAACCTTTACTCTTCCTAGTACGCAGAGTTTCAACTTCAACGCAATTACCATGTGGTATACGTCGGATTCTGTAAGGTCCATTGTAAACTAGAAAGAATTTGTGACTCAAGTGTTTCTTCTTATGTGACAATGAATGAGCTTTAATGAGAACTTTCTGACAATATACAATTTCTTTCCATTTGCTTTACCGTGTAGTTTTCTCCTTTTGTCTGCTGCAGATTTTATATTTTTAAGAGCCAAATCAATTATGTCTTTGTGTCGAAGTTTACGTGTATTTGGGAAAGGTACAAGCTCTCTGATTCTGTTCGGTGGTTCTTCATTCTTTAGTACAAGAGTAGGTGGTAAAGCAGTGGAATCATGAGGCATTTCATTCAGCACATTTTGAAATAAGTGTAAATATCTGTCCCAATGCTGATGCTTTCTGTGACAATAAAGTCTGCAAAGCTTATTGATTTCTTTCATAATCCGTTCAGACGGGTTACAATGTGGTGAGTACAATGAAATAAAAACAGGTTTGATTTTATGGTTGCGAAGCATGCGTGACCAAACAGCAGATCTGAATTGCGGTCCGTTATCTGAAATGACTTTACTAACGTGTCCAACTTCACGTAAGAAATTTTTAACAAAGGCGTTGGATACAGACCGTCCAGTGGCTTTACGTAACGGTGTGAAAGAAACAAATTTTGAAGTAAGTTCAACAGGGACTAGAACGTACGAAAATCCATTAGATGTTCTGACAAGCGGTCCCAAGAGATCAACAGCAGCAAATTCTTTTAATTTAGAAGGAATGATAGGAAACAGCGGAGCACTATGGGAGATAGTAGATGGTTTCGCCTTTTGACAAAGTTTACAAATAGACAAGACTCTTCGAATTCTCTTTCCATATTGTTAACATAACAAGTCGTTCGAAGAATATGATAACATTTTCGTGGGCCAAAATGTGCGTAGCTGAAATGAATGTACCAAATGAGCTTATTAACAAAATCGTCGGGAATGCAAAGTACCCATAGCTTGTCATCAACAGTGCAGCGTTTGAAGAGTATGTTGTTTCTAACCAGGTAATAATGCCGAATCTGAGTGTGTGTTTTTCATGCCATTTACTTTTGATGTCTCTCCAAATCGGATCTTTATCTTGTTCATGAGCAATGTCTTTTAAAGATGTGGTGATGAAGTTTTCAAAGGCGACTTTCTGAATGTAAAGAATACTGAAATTTTTCTCGAGGTTGCCTTCTTTGTTACTTTTCTCAAGCCCAGCCGGTGCGCGTGACAGTGCGTCCGCAACAATGTTCTCCTTGCCGGGAATGTAGACTATTGTGAAGCGGAATTCTTGCAGAAACAATGCCCAACGTTTTAACCTGTCATGATTTAATTTTGAAGACATAAGAAATTGTAATGCACGATGATCACTGTATACTTTTACGTGCTTACCAGAAAGAAAGAAACGGAATTTGTTAAATGCCCAAACGATAGCTAAAGCTTCTAATTCAGTAACGGAATAATTTTTTTCAGATTTTGTTAGCACTCGGCTAGCAAAAGCAATGGTTTTCTAAACGGTAGTGTCATTTTCTATGGCTTCTTGAAATAAATGGGCACCAAGACCGACTTTAGAAGAATCCGTGCTAAGGCAGAAATCTTGTGACAGATCTGGATGAGCTAAGATTGGCGCGTGAAGTAACGCTTCTTTCAAAGAATTGAATTCCAACTGTGCTTGTTCGTCCCAGTTCCAAATAGTATTTTTTCCAGTGAGAGAACAAAGTTTTGGTGTAACAAGAATTTGCATATTCAGAAAACGACGGTAAAAATTTACGAGACCTAGAAAACTGCGGACTTGTCTTTTTGTGGATGGAACTGGAATGGCTCTGATTGCTTCTAACTTTTCAGGATCCGGCTGAATGCCTTCAGAAGAAATAATATGTCCCAAAAACTTCACCTTTGTCCTACCGAATTCAGACTTTTCCAAGGTAACTGTGATTCCAGATTCTGCAAAAATACGTAACAAACTGTTGAGGATGCGATTATGTAGTTCCCATGAAGCTTCTGCTATTAGAATATCGTCCACATATAAGGTGATGTGACGTTTTAAGAACTCAGGTAATATCGAATTTAGCCCGCGAATGAATGCTGCTGAAGAAATGTTCAAACCAAAAGGAAGTTTCCGAAACTGATAACAAACGCCGAAACAAAGGAAAGCTGTGTATTTTCTACATTCTGGATGAAGTTCGATCTGATAAAAGCTGGATCTGAGATCAGTGGAAGACAACACTTTTACACCATTAAAATTTTGAAGAAGTTCTTCCATCGTCTGCGGCCTGTCTGTTTCAGGAATAATGATAGTATTGATTTGTCTCGAATCTAAGACAAGCCTGATCGATCCATTTTTCTTCTCAACAACATGTAATGGATTGTTGTATGAGCTTACTGCAGGCTCAATAATGCCCTCGTCGAGCATAGACTGTATTTCTGTTCTAACACGGTCCCTATAATGTGCTGGAATTACATATGGTCTAACACAAAATTTAGTATGCTCACGAACACGAAATTGGTATTGAAATCCCTTGATTGTTCCTGTTTTATGAGTAAAAACTGTGGAATGTTCTTGTAAAATCTCAAAAAGGTCCTGCCTATCAGTGTCATTACAATTCTCAATTGTTTGAATTTTATTCTGAATTAACTTATTAGTGTCAAATGCGCCGTCGACATCATCCCTGTCAGTACTTGCAGAGTGATTGTTAGTGTCTAGTTCCGTAGAAAATTCCGAACTGTTGTCTAACAGAAGGTAAAGCCGATTGATTTCTTCGTCATGGTTTGAGAGCCAATCTTCAAATTTCAAAGCTATTGACTTACCTTCCTTCTCTAAACCTATTTCAGCATCGTGAAAGTTTAAGATTGCTTTGTATTCATTCAAAAAGTCTACTCCCAATATAGTTTCCGTCGACAATAATGGAACAATGAGAAAGCTCATAGAGAAGCTGTGGCTTTGACAATAGAATTCTAAGTTGGTTTGTTGGCGTACATCTACACTTTTTCCAAAGATTGCACCTTGTAATTTAATCTTAGGTAACGGAAGTGTGGGACAATCGTTCGATTTGTTGCATTTGCTAAAGGCTGTTTCACTAATTACTGAAATGGGACTGCCAGAGTCAAGTACTGCCGTAAATTTTACATCATTTACTGTAATGTGAATCACAGGATATGCAATATTCTTATGTTTTATGTCGTGTTCCTGGAGTAAGATGTCCCTAATGTCTTCCATTTTTACGTAATTACTAGCTACGGCAGCTGCGTCGTTAGTGTCATAAGAACGTTTTGTGGCTGCCAGCGGTGTGAGTCATTGCCTATTGTCTCTTTGTTGGCGAGCGTCGTTATTGGGATTTGGAGACCTAACTTCTACAAATTCACCGTGACGAGAGGGCCCTGCCCTGTTTAAATCCCGCCTGTTCTGATGCAATTCAGGTCTGTCGTTACGATCACATCGTCTGTCGTCATGTCGGTAGTTCCTGTAGTTCCTTTCTTGTCGGTTAAGTGGTGGAGAATTTCTCCCTGAATCGTAACTGCGCGTTGGACCGTTGCGTCTAAAGTTATTCTGTCTCCCTTGATAATAATTATTTTGGTTCCCAAATTGTCTGTTTCTCTGATTGTCTCTGTGATAGTCACCACCGCGGAGAGGTGATCTTTCCCTGTAATTATTACTACTCTGCCAACGGTTGTAATACGGGTGGTGTCTGTTTCGGTCACGATTTGTGTTGTGAGAATAGCCTTGTCGCGTCGAGTTATTATTTCTTTCATCGCGGAATTGCGACTGATGTGATCTGTAATTGTTGTGCTCCTGTGTTCCGCGATTGTCAGTGTCACTTTCCAGTTCTTGTAACAGTCCCTGAAAAGCTTCAATGTCGTCTTTGCAACGTCCTGCTAAAATAATATGTCGTAAATGTTCAGGTAATTTGATTAAGCAAATGCGGATGAGTTCTGAGGGGCTGTATGGGTTAGACAGGTACTGATTCTTGTGCAACATGTCTTCAAAATATTTCACAAGACTGGAGAATTCAGATTGTTCGAAATGTTTCATCATTATGATGCCATGTTTTACGCGGTCTTGTGTGGCTTGAGACCAATATGCTGAGAGGAAGGCATGGTAAAATTGTCCTTCACTGTGGCAATCGTGAATGACCGATCGCATTCTTACAGCTGGTTCATTCTCTAAGTAGCCACACATAAATTCTAATCTGTGCTCCAATGACCAGTTGGGAGGAAAACAATGAGAGAATTGATGGAGCCATGCTTGTGGATGAATGTCGTTGGCAGAATTCTTAAATGTTTTGAATTTACGTGTAGTAATGAACAGCTTATAGTCAAAATCATCATGTCGTCGAGTCGCATATCGGTCATTGTTAGGTCGTGTCGGCCGTTCCATCTCAAAATTCGGTGCACATTGCCAATTTCTTTCATAACTTCCGAAATGCCCTGTGTTATTATTTTGTGGCTGTTCCGTATTTCTGTGTCCCTCTTCCCGTATTGGGGCGCGAGTATCCTCTGAAATACGTAATTCTTGTATTAACTGTGTCAGCTGATCTTGTACTTCCCGGATTTCTCTTTGGTGTTGCGTATTAATCTGATTCTGATTTTGTTTGAATTTCCTAATATGTTCGCACTCTTCAGTGTCAGTGAAGGCTACAGGTCTTGTATCATTCAGATCATCATCTACCTTTGTAGATAAGTTAGTGAACTGATCTGAAAGTTTAGCTACTTTATCCGATAGTGAAATTATTTCCTCTGTATGTTTTTCTGAACCAAGTTTCAGAGTATCTACTGTGTCCTTTAAGTTTTCCTGAGTTTTTGCAAGTTGCGTAACCGAATCGGTAGATGCAACTGAGTCAATTTTAGCTTGCAAGGTGTCGTGATTTTCATGAACAATGGTTTGGAGTTCTTTTATGGCTGCTTCGTGATTCTGTAATACATTTTCATGCCGCGAAAAAATAGGCTGAAAATGCTCACAAATTTGTGTTTTTACGTCATTACAGACTTTTTGACATTTCGATTCAATGTTATGTAACTCAGTAGTTAAATCTTCACGTCTTTGTTCAAGCGTGGTGTGAAGATTTTGTTCCATTGCGTCTAACTGTTGCTGTGTTTGTCTCTGGTGTTGTTCCATTGTGTCTAACTGTTGCTGTGTTTGTCTCTGGTGTTGTTCCTTTGTGTCTAACTTTTTAAGATTTTGTCCCATTTGTCTCTGATTTTGTTCCATTTGTTGCATTAATTGCAATAATAATGTATTAGTGTCTGGAATCTGTTTCTCTACGCTTTTCGGCAGTGCATTTGCACCGGCAACATTCACATTTTGACAAGCAGAAAATGTGTCTTGACTTATTTGAGAAAACGGTGATGACCCAAAACCTGAATCTACAGTATTTGCGATATTGTGTTCTGTCATTCGCGATTCCTGAGGCGAGCTGTTGCCGACCAATCGATCGATAACGCTTCCCTGTTCACTACCTGTTTCACTGTCTACACCATTGTTTGCCGCCCGCTCCATTTCCCTATGCGCAATTACCAAATTACTACTTTGAACATTAGTTAATTCATTACTCTGCGGCGCTAACACACTGATTTCATTTTCACTGTCATTTCTCAGTTTACTTTGGAGCCTAGTATTACGTTTTTCACACGCCATTATTGTCACAGTATTTCACACGACAACACAGAAAAAAACAATTTGAAGATCAAAAATAAGAGAACAGATTAACATACACTCCTGGAAATTGAAATAAGAACACCGTGAATTCATTGTCCCAGGAAGGGGAAACTTTATTGACACATTCCTGGGGTCAGATACATCACATGATCACACTGACAGAACCACAGGCACATAGACACAGGCAACAGAGCATGCACAATGTCGGCACTAGTACAGTGTATATCCACCTTTCGCACCAATGCAGGCTGCTATTCTCCCATGGAGACGATCGTAGAGATGCTGGATGTAGTCCTGTGGAACGGCTTGCCATGCCATTTCCACCTGGCACCTCAGTTGGACCAGCGTTCGTGCTGGACGTGCAGACTGCGTGATACGACGCTTCATCCAGTCCCAAACATGCTCAATGGGGGACAGATCCGGAGATCTTGCTGGCCAGGGTAGTTGACTTACACCTTCTAGAGCACGTTGGGTGGCACGGGATACATGCGGACGTGCATTGTCCTGTTGGAACAGCAAGTTCCCTTGCCGGTCTAGGAATGGTAGAACGATGGGTTCGATGACGGTTTGGATGTACCGTGCACTATTCAGTGTCCCCTCGACGATCACCAGTGGTGTATGGCCAGTGTAGGAGATCGCTCCCCACACCATGATGCCGGGTGTTGGCCCTGTGTGCCTCGGTCGTATGCAGTCCTGATTGTGGCGCTCACCTGCACGGCGCCAAACACACATACGACCATCATTGGCACCAAGGCAGAAGCGACTCTCATCGCTGAAGACGACACGTCTCCATTCGTCCCTCCATTCACGCCTGTCGCGACACCACTGGAGGCGGGCTGCACGATGTTGGGGCGTGAGCGGAAGACGGCCTAACGGTGTGCGGGACCGTAGCCGAGCTTCATGGAGACGGTTGCGAATGGTCCTCGCCGATACCCCAGGAGAAACAGTGTCCCTAATTTGCTGGGAAGTGGCGGTGCGGTCCCCTACGGCACTGCGTAGGATCCTACGGTCTTGGCGTGCATCCGTGCGTCGCTGCGGTCCGGTCCCAGGTCGACGGGCACGTGCACCTTCCGCCGACCACTGGCGACAACATCAATGTACTGTGGAGACCTCACGCCCCACGTGTTGAGCAATTCGGCGGTACGTCCACCCGGCCTCCCGCATGCCCACTATACGCCCTCGCTCAAAGTCCGTGAACTGCACATACGGTTCACGTCCACGCTGTCGCGGCATGCTACCAGTGTTAAAGACTGCGATGGAGCTCCGTATGCCACGGCAAACTGGCTGACACTGACGGCGGCCTTGCACAAATGCTGCGCAGCTAGCGCCATTCGACGGCCAACACCGCGGTTCCTGGGGTGTCCGCTGTGCCGTGCGTGTGATCATTGCTTGTACAGCCCTCTCGCAGTGTCCGGAGCAAGTATGGTGGGTCTGACACACCGGAGTCAATGTGTTCTTTTTTCCATTTCCAGGAGTGTAGCACTGAAAATAATATCTAGTTAATTGCAGCTGCGAAATACTTGGTGCAAATCTACATGCATGCCACAACTGTTTTACTGTACAACAATGAAACTCTGCAACTACAAAGGAGATTTTCTCTACAATTACGCGCTAGCAATGAACAAAATCTACACTAATTACACAAACTACAACAAAAAATCAGAAGATGCCAGTGAGGTATCCTTGGCTAAGGGTCGACATATGAAACTTCCCCTTTGAACAATTTATACAGGACTGTGCTTAACCCGACACACAATATTTTGTTACCGCAACGCAATCTGACTTTCAAAATTCCCTACAAAAGAATGGCCCTGACTAACATTAAACTATACCTTTCACAAATCACTTACCGCACAAAAATCTTCGCTGCTCAAGCTACTGCAATACAGCGAGCGCCACTACTGCCAGCTAAAAAAAAGATTAAAACTATGGAAGGCACTAACTACTGATAGGGATAGTTAGCAAATGAAAGATATTAATAGAGAACAAACAATGTATTTACCTTGATATCATCATATATAAATATAGCAGTTCATGAGAAATTACAAATCTCCGCCATCTCTCTCCCCACATCCACCACTGCTGGCGGCTCACCTCCAACTGCGCAACGCTACGCGCTGTTCACAGCCAGCTGCCTAACACTACAATGGCGAGTATTACAACAATGCAAAGCAGCCACAGACTGCACACAGCACAGCCAGTGATATTCATACAGAGGTGCCGTTACCATAAAAAAAACCTAAACAGCCTACTTACATAGAGTAAACATAAACAGCCTACTTACATAGAGAAAACATAAACAGCCTAATTACATAGAGAAAACATAAACAGACTACTTACAACAGTTGGAAGAGTCAGTCTTCTTGTACTTAAGTCAGCATTGTGCCTTTTTTATTTTTTTCCGATGCAATTTCTGTGTTTCATCGTCCATAAGAAGTTCCGAGGGATACAGTAAACCTCAAGTGAAGCATAGGAATAAAAAACTAGTGTCACAGGAATGGTTTAAAACATAGAGAGTGGGAAGAGTCAGTCTTCTTGTACTTAAGTCGGCATTGTGCTTTTTCTATTTAATTCCGATGCGATTTCTGTGTCTCATCGTCAATACGAAGGTCCAAGGGATACAGTAAACCTGAAGTGAAGCATCGGAATCTATAAGTAGTGTCACAGGAATGGTTCAAACATAGTCAGTTAGAAGAGTCAGTCCTCTTGTACTTAAGTCGGCATTGCGCGTTTTTTATTTAATTCTGATGCAATTTCTGTGTTTCATCGTCAATAAGAAGGTCCAAGGGATACAGTAAACCTGGAGTGAAGCATCGTAATCTACAACCAGTGTCACAGGAATGGTTCAAAACATAGTCAGTTAGAAGAGTCAGTCTTCTTGTACTTAAGTCGGCATTATGCGTTTTCTATTTATTTCCGATGCAATTTCTGTGTTTCATCGTCAATAAGAAGGTCCAAGGGATACAGTAAACCAGGAGTGAAGCATCGTAATCTATAACTAGTGTCACAGGAATGGTTCAAAACATAGACAGTAAGAAGAATGAGTCTTCTTGTACTTAAGTCGGCATTGTGCCTTTTGTATTCAATTCCGATGCAATTTCTGTGTTTTGTCGTCAATTAGAAGGTCAGAGGGATACAGTAAACCTGAAGTGAAGCATCGGAATCTATAACTAGTGTCACAGGTATGGTTCAAAACATAGTCAGTAAGAAGAGTCCGTCATCTTGTACTTAAGTCGCCATTGTGCTTTTGTATTTAATTCCGATGCAATTTCTGTGTTTCATCGTCAATAAGAAGGTCCAAGGGATACAGTAAATCTGGTGTGAAGCATCGGAATCTATAACTAGTGTCACAGGAATGGTTCAAAACATAGACAGTCAGAGGAGACCGTCTTCTTGCACTTAAGTCGGCATTGTGCCTTTTGTATTTAATTCCGATGCATGTTCTGTGTTTCATCGTCAATAAGAAGGTCGGAGGGATACAGTAAACCTGGAGTTATGCATCAGAATCTATAACTAGTGTCACAGGAATGGTTAAAAACATAGACAGAAAGAAGAGTCATTCCTCTTGTACTTAATTCGGCATTGTGCCTTTTGTATTCAATTCCGATGCAATTTCTGTGTTTCATCGTCAATAAGAAGGGCAGAGGGATACAGTAAACCTGAAGTGAAGCATCGGAATCTATAACTAGTGTCACAGGATTGGTTCAAAACATAGACAGTAGGAAGAGTCAGTCTTCTTGTACTTAAGTCGGCATTGTGACTTTTCTATTTAATTCCGATGCTATTTCTGTGTTTCATCGTCAATAAGAAGGTCCACGGGATACAGTGAACCTAAAGTGAAGCATCGGAATCTATAACTAGTGTCACAGGAATGGTTCAAAGCATAGTCAGTAAGATGAGCCAGTCTTCATGTACTTAAGTCGGCATTGTGCCGTTTGTTTTTAATTCCGATGCAATTTCTGTGTTTCATCGTCAATAAGAAGGGCCAAGGGATACAGTAAACCTAGAGTGAAGCATCGGAATCTATAACTAGATTCACAGGAATGGTTCAAAGCATAGACAGTAAGAAGAGTCAGTCTTCTTGTACTTAAGACGGCATTGTGCCTTTTGTATTTAATTCCGATGCAGTTTCTGTGTTTTTCTCGTCAATAAGATGGTCAGAGGGATACAGTAAACGTGAAGTGAAGCATCGGAATCTATAACTAGTGTCACAGGAATGGTTCAAAACATAGTCAATAAGTAGAGTCAGTTTTCTTGTACTTAAGTCGTCATTGTGCCTTATGTATTTAATTTTGATGCAGTATCTGTGTTTCATCGTCAATATGAAGGTCCAAGGATACAGTAAACCTGAAGTGAAGCATCGAAATCTATAACTAGTATCACAGGAATGGTTCAAATCGTAGACAGTAAGATGAGTCAGTCTTCTTGTACTTAAGTTGGCATTGTGCCTTTTGTATTTAATTCCGATGCAATTTCTGTGTTTCATCGTCAATAAAAAGGGCAGAGGGATACAGTAAACCTGAAGTGAAGCATCGGAATCTATAACTAGTGTCACAGGAATGGTTCAAAACATAGACAGTAAGAAGAGTCAGTCTTCTTGTACTTAATTCGGCATTGTGCCTTTTGTATTTAATTCCGACGCAAATTCTGTGTGTCATCAGGCAATAAGAACGTCAGAGGGTTACAGTAAATCTGAAGTGAAGCATCGGAATCTATAACTAGTGTCACAGGAATGGTTCAAAACATAGGCAGTAAGAAAGTCAGTCTTCTTGTACTTAAGTCGGCGTTGAGCCTTTTGTACTTAATTCCGATGTAATGTCTGTGTCTTAACGTCAATTAGAAGGTCAGAGGGATACAATAAACGTAAAGTGAAGCATGGGAATCTATAACTAGTGTCATAGGAATGGTTGAAAAAATAGTCAGTAAGTAGAGTCAGTCTTCTTGTACTTAAGTCGGCATTGTGCATTTGTATTTAATTCCGATGCAATTTCTGTGTTTCATCGTCAATATGAAGGTCCAAGGAATACAGTAAACCTGGAGTGAAGCATCGGAATCCATAACTAGTGTCACAGGAATGGTTCAAAACATAGACAGTAAGAAGAGTCAGTCTTCTTGTACTTAAGTCGGCATTGTGCCTTTTGTATTTAATTCCGATGCAATTTCTGTGTTTCATCGCCAATAAGAAGGTCCAAGGGATACAGTAAACCTGAAGTGAAACATCAGAATTTATAATTAGTGTCACGGGAAAGGTTCAAAACATAGTCAGTAAGAAGAGTCAGTCTTCTTGTACTCAAGTCGGCATTGTGCCTTTTGTATTTAATTCCGATGCAATTTCTGTGTTTCATCGTCACTAAGAAGGTCAGTGGGATACAATATTCCTGAAGTTAAGCTTCGGAATCTATAACTAGTGTCACAGGAATGGTTCAAATCATAGTCAATAAGAAGAGTCAGTCTTCTTGTAGTCAAGTCGGCATTGTGCCTTTTCTATTTAATTCCGATGCAATTTCTGTGTTTCATCGTCAATAAGAAGGTCCAAGGGATACAGAGAACATGAAGTGAAGCATCGGAATCAATAACTAGTGTCACAGGAGTGGTTCAAAGCGTAGTCAGTAAGAAGAGCCAGTCTTCTTGTACTTATGACGGCATTGTGCCTTTTGTATTTAATTCCGATGCAATTTCTGTGTTTCATCGTCAATAAGAAGGGCCAAGGGGGCAGTAAACCTGGAGTGAAGCATCGGAATCTATAACTAGTGTCACAGGAATGGTTCAAAACATAGACAGTAAGAAGAGTCAGTCTTCTTGTACTTAAGTCGGCATTGTGCCTTTTTTATTTAATTCCGATGCAATTTCTGAGTTTCGTCGTCAATAAGAACGACAAAGTGATACAGTATATCTGAAGTGAAGCATCGGAATCTATAACTAGTGTCACAGGAATGGTTCAAAACATAGTCAGAAAGTAGAGTCAGTTCTCTTGTACTTAAGTCTGCATTGTGCCTTTTGTATTTAATTCCGATGCAATTTCTGTGTTTCATCGCCAAAATGAGGGTCCAAGGGATACGGTAAACCTTGAGTGAAGCATCGGAATCTATGACTAGTGTCACAGGAATGGTTCAAAACATAGACAGTAAGATGAGTCAGTCTTCTTGTACGTAAGTCGGCATTGTGCCTGTTGTATTTAATCCCGATGCAATTTCTGTGTTTCATCGCCAATAAGAAGGTCCATGGGATACAGTAAACCTGAAGTGAAGCATCAGAATCTATAACTAGTGTCACAGAAATGGTTCAAAACATAGTCAGTAAGAAGAGTCAGTCCTCTTGTACCTAAGTCGGCATTGTGCCTTTTGTATTTAATTCCGATGCAATTGCTGTGTTTCATCGTCACTAAGAAGGTCAGTGGGATACAGTAATCCTGAAGTTAAGCATCGGAATGTATTACTAGTGTCAGAGGAATGGTTCAAAACATAGTCAGTAAGATGAGTCAGTCTTCTTGTAGTTAAGACGGCATTGTGCCTTTTGTATTTAATTCCGATGCAATTTCTGTGTTTCATCGTCGATAAGAAGGTCAGAGGGATACCGTAAACATGAAGTGAAGCATCGGAATCTATTACTAGTGTCACAGGAATGGTTCTAAACATAGAGAGTTGGAAGATTCAGTCTTCTTGTACTTAAGTCGGCATTGTGGATTTTGTATTATATTCCGATGCAATTTCTGTGTTTCATCGTCCATAAGAAGGTCCGAGGGATACAGTAAACCTCAAGTGAAGCATCGGAATAAAAAACTAGTGTCACAGGAATGGTTCAAAACGTAGAGAGTTGGAAGAGTCAGTCTTCTTGTACTTAAGCCGGTGTTGTGCTTTTTCTATTTAATTCCGATTCGATTTCTGTGTCTCATCGTCAATAAGAAGGTCCAAGGGATACAGTAAACCTGAAGTGAAGCATCGAAATCTATAACTAGTGTCACAGGAATGGTTCAAAGCATAGACAGTAAGCAGTGTCAGTCTTCTTGTACTTAAGTCGGCATTGTGCCTTTTGTATTCAATTCCGATGCAATTTCTGTGTTTCATCGGCAATAAGAAGGGCAGAGGGATACACTAAACCTAAACTGAAGCATCGGAATCTATAACTAGTGTCACAGGAATGGTTCAAAGCATAGACAGTAAGCAGTGTCAGTCGTCTTGTACTTAAGTCGGCATTGTGCCTTTTGTATTTAATTCCGATGCAATTTCTGTGTTTCATCGTCATAAGAAGGTCCAAGGGATACAGTAAACCTGAAGTGGAGCATCGGAATCTATAACTAGTGTCACAGGAATGGTTCAAAACATAGTCAGTAAGAAGAGTAAGTCTACTAGTACTTAAGTCGGTATTGTGCTTTTGTATGTAATTCCGATGCAATTTCTGAGTTTCATCGTCAATAAGAAGGTCCAAGGGATACAGTAAACCTGGAGTGAAGCATCAGAATCTATGACTAGTGTCACAGGAATGGTTCAAAACATAGATAGTTAGAAGAGTTAGTCTTCTTGTACTTAAGTCGGCATTGTGCCTTTTGTATTTAATTCCGATGCAATTTGTGTGTTTCATCGTCAATAAAAAGGTCCAAGGGATACAGTCAACCTAAAGTGTAGCATCGGAATCTATAACTAGTGTCGCAGGAACGGTTCAAACATAGTCAGTTAGAAGAGTCAGTCTTCTTGTACTTAAGACGACATCGTGCGTTTTCTATTTAATTCCGATGCTATTTGTGTGATTCATCGTCAATAAGAAGGTCCAAGGGATACAGCAAACCTGGAGTGAAGCATCGTAATCTATAACTAGTGTCACAGGAATGGTTCAAAACATAGACAGTAAGAAGAGTCAGTCTTCTTGTACTTAAGTCGGCATTGTGCCTTTTCTATTTAATTCCGATGCAATTTCTGTGTTTTATCGTCAATAAGAAGGTCAGAGGGATACAGTAAAACTGAAGTGAAGCATCGGAATCTATAACTAGTGTCACAGGAATGGTTCAAAACATAGACAGTAAGATGTGTCAGTCTTCTTGTACTTAAGTCGGCATTGTGCATTTTGTATTTAATTCGGATGCAATCTCTGTGTTTCATCGTCAGTAAGAAGGTCCAAGGGATACAGTAAACCTGAAGTGAAGCATCAGAATCTATAACTACTGTCACAGGAAGGGTTTAAAACATAGTCAGTATGAAGAGTCAGTCTTCTTGTAGTTAAGTCGGCATTGTGCCTTTTGTATTTAATTCCGATGCAATTTCTGTGTTTCATTGTCACTAAGAAGGTCAGTGGAATACAGTTATCCTGAAATTAAGCATCGGAATCTATATCTAGTGTCACAGGAATGGTTCAAAACATAGACAGTAAGATGAGTCAGTCTTCTAGTACTCAAGCCGGCATTGTGCCTTTTGTATTTAATTTCGATGCAGTTTCTGTGTTTCATCATCAATAAGAAGGTCCAAGGGATACAGTAAACCTGGAGTGAGGCAACGGAATCTGTAACTAGTGTCACAGGAATGGTTCAAAGCATAGACAGTAAGAAGAGTCAGTCTTCTTGTACTTAAGTCGGCATTGTGCATTTTTTATTTAATTACAATGCAATTTCTGTGATTCATCGTCAATAAAAAGGTCCAAGGGATACAGTAAGCCTTGAGTGAAGCATCGGAACCTATATCTAGTGTTACAGGAAGGTTCAAAACATAGACAGTAAGAAGAGTCAGTCTTCTTGTACTTAAGTCGGCATTGTGCCTTTTGTATTTAATTCCGATGCAATTTCTGTGTTTCATCGTCATAAGAAGGTCAAAGGGATACAGTAAACCTGAAGTGGAGCATCGGAACCTATAACTAGTGTCACAGGAATGGTTCAAAGCATAGTCAGTAAGAAGAGTCAGTCTTCTTGTACTTAAGTCGGCATTGTGCCTTTTGTATTTAATTCCGAAGCAATTTCTGTGTTTCATCGTCAATAAGAAGGTCCAAGGGATACAGTAAACCTGGAGTGAGGCATCGGAATCTGTATCTAGTGTCACAGGTATGGTTCAAAGCATAGACAGTAAGCAGAGTCAGTCTTCTTGTACTTATTTCGGAATTGTGCCATTTGTATTTAATTCCGACACAATTTCTGTGTTTCATCGTCAATAAGAACGTCAGAGGGATACAGTAAATCTGAAGTGAAGCGTCGGAATCTATAACTAGTGTCACAGGAATGGTTCAAATTATAGTCAGTATGAAGAGTCAGTCTTCTTGTACTTAAGTCGGCATTGTGCATTTTTTGTTTAATTCCGATGCAATTTCTGTGTATCATCGTCAATAAGAAATTCCAAGGGATACAGTAAACCTGGAGTGTGGCATCAGAATCTGTAAGTAGTGTCACAGGAATGGCTCAAAACATAGACAGAAAGCAGAGTCAGTCTTCTTGTACTTAAGTCGGCATTGTGCCTTTTGTATTAAATTCCGATGTAATTTCTGTGTTTCATCGTCAATAAGAAGGTCAGAGGGATACAGTAAACCTGAAGTGAAGCATCGGAATCTATAACTAGTGTCACAGGAAAGGTTCTAAAAATAGTCAGTAAGAAGAGACAGTCTACTTGTACTGAAGTCGGCATTGTGCCTTTTCTATTTAATTCCGATGCAATATCTGTGTTTCATCGTCAATAAGAAGGTCAGAGGGAGACCGTAAACCTGAAGTGAAGCATCGGAATCTATAACTAGTGTCACAGGAATGGTTCAAAACATAGATAGTTGGAAGAGTTATTCTTCTTGTACTTAAGTCGGCATTGTGCCTTTTGTATTTAATTCCGGTGCAATTTGTGTGTTTCATCGTCAATAAAAAGGTCCAAGGGATACAGTCAACCTGAAGTGAAGCATCGGAATCTATAACTAGTGTCACAGGAATGGTTCAAAACATAGACAGTAGGAAGAGTCAGTCTTCTTGTACTTAAGTCGGTATTGTGCCTTTTGTATTTAATTCCGATGCAATTTCTGTGTTTCATCGTCAATAAGAAAGTCAGAGGGATACAGTAAACCTGAAGTGAGGCATCGGAATGTATAACTAATGTCACAGGAATGGTTCTAAGCATAGAGAGTTGGAAGATTCAGTCTTCTTCTACTTAAGTCGGCATTGTGCCTTTTGTATTTTATTCCGATGCAATTTCTGTGTTTCATCGTCCATAAGAAGGTCCGAGGGATACAGTAAACCTCAAGTGAAGCATCGGAATAAAAAACTAGTGTCACAGGAATGGTTCAAAACATAGAGAGTAGGAAGAGTCAGTCTTCTTGTACTTAAGTTGGCATTTTGCTTTTTCTATTTAATTCTGATGCTATGTGTGTGATTCATCGTCAATAAGAAGGTCCAAGGGATACAGTAAACCTGGAGTGAAGCATCGTAATCTATAACTAGTGTCACAGGAATGGTTCAAAACATAGTGAGTAGGAAGAGTCAGTCTTCTTGTACTTAAGTCGGCATTGTGCCTTTTCTATTTAATTCCGATGCTATTTCTGTGTTTTATCGTCAATAAGAAGGTCAGAGGGATACAGTAAAACTGAAGTGAAGCATCGGAATCTATAACTAGTGTCACAGGAATGGTTCAAATCATGGTCAGTAAGAAGAGTCCGTCTACTTGTACTTAAGTCGGCATTGTGCTATTGTATGTAATTCCGATGCAATTTCTGTGTTTCATCGTCAATAAGAAGGTCCAAGGGATACAGTAAACCTGGAGTGAAGCATCGGAATCTATGACTAGTGTCACAGGAATGGTTCAAAACATAGACATTAAGATGTGTCAGTCTTCTTGTACTTAAGTCGGCATTGTGCCTTTTGTCTTTAATTCGGATGCAATTTCTGTGTTTCATCGTCAGTAAGAAGGTCCAAGGGATACAGTAAACCTGAAGTGAAGCATCAGAATCTATAACTACTGTCACAGGAAGGGTTTAAAACATAGTCAGTAAGAAGAGTCAGTCTTCTTGTATAGAAGTCGGCATTGTGCCTTTTGTATTTAATTCCGATGCACTTTCTGTGTTTCATTGTCACTAAGAAGGTCAGTGGGATACAGTTATCCTGAAGTTAAGCATCGGAATCTATATCTAGTGTCACAGGAATGGTTCAAATCATAGACAGTAAGATGAGTCAGTCTTCTTGTACTTAAGTCGGCATTGTGCCTTTTGTATTGAATTCCGATGCAATTTGTGTGTTTCATCGTCAATAAGAAGGACCAAGGGATACAGTAAACCTGAAGTGAAGCATCGAAATCTGTAACTAGTATCACAGAAATGGTTCAAAACATAGACAGTAAGCAGGGTCAGTCTTCTTCTACTTATGTCGGCATTTTGCCTTTTGTATTCAATTCCGATGGAATTTCTGTGTTCCATCGTCAATAAGCAGGTCCAAGGGATACAGAGAAACTGAAGTGAAGCATCGGAATCTATAACTAGTGTCACAGGAATGGTTCAAAGCATAGACAGTAAGAAGAGTCAGTCTTCTTGTACTTAAGTCGGCATTGTGCATTTTTATTTAATTCCGATGCAATTTCTGTGAATCATCGTCAAAAAGAAGGTCCAAGGGATACAGTAAACCTAGCGTGAAGCATCGGAGTCTATATCTAGTGTCACAGGAATGGTTCAAAATATAGTCAGTAAGAAGAGTCAGTCTTCTTGTACCTAATTCGTCATTGTGCATTTTGTATTTAATTCCGACACAATTTCTGTGTTTCATCGTCAATAAGAACGTCAGAGGGATACAGTAAGCCTAGAGTGAAGCATCGGAATCTACAACTAGTGTCACAGGAATGGTTCAAAACATAGTCAGTTAGAAGAGTCAGTTTTCTTGTACTTAAGTCAGCATTGTGCATTTTTCACTTCATTCCGACACAATTTCTGTGTTTCATTGTCAATAAGTACGTCAGAGAGATACAGTAAATCTGAAGTGAAGCATCGGAATCTGTAACTAGTATCACAGAAATGGTTCAAAACATAGACAGTAAGCAGGGTCAGTCTTCTTGTACTGAAGTCGGCATTGTGCCATTTGTATTCAATTCCTATGCAATTTCTGTGTTTCATCGTCATTAAGAAGGCAGAGGGATACACTAAACCTGAAGTGAAGCATCGGAATCTATAACTAGTGTCACAGGAATGGTTCAAAGCATTGACAGTAGGAAGAGTCTGTCTTCTTGAACTTAAGTCGGCATTGTGCCTTTTCTATTTAATTCCGATGGAATTTCTGTGTTTCATCATCAATAAGAAGGTCCAAGGGATACAGAGAAACTAATGTGAAGCATCGGAATCTATAACTAGTGTCACAGGAATGGTTCAAAGCATAGTCAGTAAGAACAGCCAGTCTTCTTGTACTTAATTCGGCATTGTGCCTTTTGTATTTAATTTCGATGCAATTTCTGTGTTTCATCGTCAATAAGAAGGTCCAAGGGATGCAGTAAACCTGGAGTGAAGCATCGGTATCTGTTACTAGTGTCACAGGAATGGTTCAAAGCATAGACAGTAAGAAGAGTCAGTCTTCTTGTACTTAATTCGGCATTGTGCTTTTTGTGTTTAATTCCGACGCAATTTCTGTGTTTCATCGTCAATATGAACGTCAGAGGGATACAGTAAATCTAAAATGAAGCATCGACATCTATAACTAGTGTCACAGGAATGGTTCAAAACATGGTCAGTAAGAAGAGTCAGTCTTCTTGTACTAAAGGCGGCATTGTGCCTTTTGTATTTAATTCCGATGCAATTTCTGTGTTTCATCGTCAATAAGCAGGTCCAAGGGATACAGTGAACCTGGAGTGAAGCATCGGAATCTATAAGTAGTGTCACAGGGATGGTTCAAAACATACACAGTAAGAAGAGTCCGTATTCTTGTACTTATGTCGGCATTGTGCCTTTTGTATTTAATTCCGATGCAATTTCTGTGTTTCATCGTCAATAAGAAGGTCCAAAGGATACAGTAAACCTGGAGTGAAGCATCGGAATCTGTAACTAGTGACACAGGAATGGTTAAAAATATAGACAGTAAGATGAGTCAGTCCTCTTGTACTTAATTCATCATTGTGAATTTTGTATTTAATTCCGACGCAATTTCTGTGTTTCATCGTCAATAAGAAGGTCCAAGGGAAGCAGTAAACCTGGAGTGAAGCATCGGAATCTGTAACTAGTGTCACAGGAATGGTTCAAAGCATAGACAGTAAGAAGAGTCAGTCTCCTTGTACTGAAGTCGGCATTGTGCCTTTTGTATTTAATTCAGATGCAATATCTGTGTTTCATCGTCAATAAGAAGGTCCAAGGGATACAGTAAACCTGAAGTGAAGCATCGATATCTATAACTAGTGTCACAGGAAACGTTCAAAACATAGACAGTAAGAAGAGTCAGTATTCTTGTACTTAAGTCGGCATTGTGCCTTTTGTATTTAATTCCGATGCAATTTCTGTGTTTCATCGTCAATAAGAAGGTCCAAGGGAAGCAGTAAACCTGGAGTGAAGCATCGTAATCTGTAACTAGTGTCACAGGAATGGTTCAAAGCATAGACAGTAAGAAGAGTCAGTCTCCTTGTACTGAAGTCGGCATTGTGCATTTTTTATTTAATTCCGATGCAATATCTGTGTTTCATCGTCAATAAGAAGGTCAGAGGGAGACCGTAAACCTGAAGTGAAGCATCGGAATCTATAACTAGTGTCACAGGAATGGTTCAAAGCAATGATAGTTGGAAGAGTTAGTCTTCTTGTACTTAAGTCGGCATTGTGCCTTTTGTATTTAATTCCGATGCAATTTGTGTGTTTCATCGTCAATAAAAAGGTCCAAGGGATACAGTCAACCCGAAGTGAAGCATCGGAATCTATAACTAGTGTCACAGGAATGGTTCAAAAGATAACCAGTAGGAAGAGTCAGTCTTCTTATACTTATGTCGGCATTGTGCCTTTTGTATTTAATTCCGATGCAATTTCTGTGTTTCATCGTCACTAAGAAGGTCAGAGGGATACAGTAAACCTGAAGTGAAGCATCGGAATCTATAACTAGTGTCACAGGAATGGTTCAAAGCATAGTCAGTAAGAAGAGTCATTCTTCTTGTACTTAAGTCGGCATTGTGCCTTTTGTATTTAATTCCGATGCAATTTCTGTGTTTCATCGTCAATAATAAGGTCCAAGGGATACAGTAAACCTGGAGTGAGGCATCGGAATCTGTAACTAGTGTCACAGGAATGGTTCAAAACATAGACAGTAAGCAGAGTCAGACATCTTGTACTTATTTCGTCATTGTGCCATTTGTATTTAATTCCGACACAATTTCTGTGTTTCATCGTCAATAAGAACGTCAGAGGGATACAGTAAATCTGAAGTGAAGCGTCGGAATCTATAACTAGTGGCTAAGGAATGGTTCAAAACGTAGTCAGTAAGAAGAGTCAGTCTTCTTGTACTTAAGTCGGCATTGTGCATTTTTTTTTTAATTCCGATGCAATTTCTGTGTATCATCGTCAATAAGAAATTCCAAGGGATACAGTAAACCTGGAGTGAGGCATCAGAATCTGTAACTAGTGTCACAGGAATGGCTCAAAACATAGACAGAAAGCAGAGTCAGTCTTCTTGTACTTAAGTCGGGATTGTGCCTTTTGTATTAAATTCCGATGCAATTTCTGTGTTTCATTGTCAATAAGAAGGTCCAAGGGATACAGTAAACCTGAAGTGAAGCATCGGAATCTATAACTAGTGTCACAGGAAAGGTTCAAAACATAGTCAGTAAGAAGAGACAGTCTACTTGTACTGAAGTCGGCATTGTGCCTTTTCTATTTAATTCCGATGCAATATCTGTGTTTCATCGTCAATAAGAAGGTCAGAGGGAGACCGTAAACCTGAAGTGAAGCATCGGAATCTATAACTAGTGTCACAGGAATCGTTCAAAACATTGATAGTTGGAAGAGTTAGTCTTCTTGAACTTAAGTCGGCATTGTGCCTTTTGTATTTAATTCCGATGCAATTTGTGTGTTTCATCGTCAATAAAAAGGTCCAAGGGATACAGTCAACCTAAAGTGAAGCATCGGAATCTATAACTAGTGTCACAGGAATGGTTCAAAACATAGACAGTAGGAAGAGTCAGTCTTCTTGTACTTAAGTCGGTATTGTGCTTTTTCTATGTAATTCAGATGCAATATCTGTGTTTCATCGTCAATAAGAAGGTCCAAGGGATACAGTAAACCTGAAGTGAAGCATCGATATCTATAACTAGTGTCACAGGAAACGTTCAAAACATAGACAGTAAGAAGAGTCAGTATTCTTGTACTTAAGTCGGCATTGTGCCTTTTGTATTTAATTCCGATGCAATTTCTGTGTTTCATCGTCAATAAGAAGGTCCAAGGGAAGCAGTAAACCTGGAGTGATGCATCGGAATCTGTAACTAGTGTCACAGGAATGGTTCAAAGCATAGACAGTAAGAAGAGTCAGTCTCCTTGTACTGAAGTCGGCATTGTGCATTTTTTATTTAATTCCGATGCAATATCTGTGTTTCATCGTCAATAAGAAGGTCAGAGGGAGACCGTAAACCTGAAGTGAAGCATCGGAATCTATAACTAGTGTCACAGGAATGGTTCAAAACAATGATAGTTGGAAGAGTTAGTCTTCTTGTACTTAAGTCGGCATTGTGCCTTTTGTATTTAATTCCGATGCAATTTGTGTGTTTCATCGTCAATAAAAAGGTCCAAGGGATACAGTCAACCCGAAGTGAAGCATCGGAATCTATAACTAGTGTCACAGGAATGGTTCAAAAGATAACCAGTAGGAAGAGTCAGTCTTCTTATACTTATGTCGGCATTGTGCCTTTTGTATTTAATTCCGATGCAATTTCTGTGTTTCATCGTCACTAAGAAGGTCAGAGGGATACAGTAAACCTGAAGTGAAGCATCGGAATCTATAACTAGTGTCACAGGAATGGTTCAAAGCATAGTCAGTAAGAAGAGTCATTCTTCTTGTACTTAAGTCGGCATTGTGCCTTTTGTATTTAATTCCGATGCAATTTCTGTGTTTCATCGTCAATAATAAGGTCCAAGGGATACAGTAAACCTGGAGTGAGGCATCGGAATCTGTAACTAGTGTCACAGGAATGGTTCAAAACATAGACAGTAAGCAGAGTCAGACATCTTGTACTTATTTCGTCATTGTGCCATTTGTATTTAATTCCGACACAATTTCTGTGTTTCATCGTCAATAAGAACGTCAGAGGGATACAGTAAATCTGAAGTGAAGCGTCGGAATCTATAACTAGTGGCTAAGGAATGGTTCAAAACGTAGTCAGTAAGAAGAGTCAGTCTTCTTGTACTTAAGTCGGCATTGTGCATTTTTTTTTTAATTCCGATGCAATTTCTGTGTATCATCGTCAATAAGAAATTCCAAGGGATACAGTAAACCTGGAGTGAGGCATCAGAATCTGTAACTAGTGTCACAGGAATGGCTCAAAACATAGACAGAAAGCAGAGTCAGTCTTCTTGTACTTAAGTCGGGATTGTGCCTTTTGTATTAAATTCCGATGCAATTTCTGTGTTTCATTGTCAATAAGAAGGTCCAAGGGATACAGTAAACCTGAAGTGAAGCATCGGAATCTATAACTAGTGTCACAGGAAAGGTTCAAAACATAGTCAGTAAGAAGAGACAGTCTACTTGTACTGAAGTCGGCATTGTGCCTTTTCTATTTAATTCCGATGCAATATCTGTGTTTCATCGTCAATAAGAAGGTCAGAGGGAGACCGTAAACCTGAAGTGAAGCATCGGAATCTATAACTAGTGTCACAGGAATCGTTCAAAACATTGATAGTTGGAAGAGTTAGTCTTCTTGAACTTAAGTCGGCATTGTGCCTTTTGTATTTAATTCCGATGCAATTTGTGTGTTTCATCGTCAATAAAAAGGTCCAAGGGATACAGTCAACCTAAAGTGAAGCATCGGAATCTATAACTAGTGTCACAGGAATGGTTCAAAACATAGACAGTAGGAAGAGTCAGTCTTCTTGTACTTAAGTCGGTATTGTGCTTTTTCTATGTAATTCCGATGCAATTTCTGTGTTTCATCGTCAATAAGAAGGTCAGAGGGATACAGTAAACCTGAAGTGAAGCATCGGAATATATAACTAGTGTCACAGGAATGGTTCTAAGCATAGAGATTTGGAAGATTCAGTCTTCTTGTACTTAAGTCGGCATTGTGCCTTTTGTATTTTATTCCGATGCAATTTCTGTGTTTCATCGTCCATAAGAAGGTCCGAGGGATACAGTAAACCTGAAGTGAAGCATCGGAACCTATAACTAGTGTCACAGGAAAGGTTCAAAACATAGTCAGTAAGAAGAGACAGTCTACTTGTACTGAAGTCGGCATTGTGCCTTTTCTATTTAATTCCGATGCAATATCTGTGTTTCATCGTCAATAAGAAGGTCAGAGGGAGACCGTAAACCTGAAGTGAAGCATCGGAATCTATAACTAGTGTCACAGGAATGGTTCAAAACATAGATAGTTGGAAGAGTTAGTCTTCTTGTACTTAAGTCGGCATTGTGCCTTTTGTATTTAATTCCGATGCAATTTGTGTGTTTCATCGTCAATTAAAAGGTCCAAGGGATACAGTCAACCTGAAGTGAAGCATCGGAATCTATAACTAGTGTCACAGGAATGGTTCAAAACATAGACAGTAGGAAGAGTCAGTCTTCTTGTACTTAAGTCGGTATTGTGCCTTTTCTATGTAATTCCGATGCAATTTCTTTGTTTCATCGTCAATAAGAAGGTCAGAGGGATACAGTAAACCTGAAGTGAAGCATCGGAATAAAAAACTAGTGTCACAGGAATGGTTCGAAACATAGAGAGTAGGAAGAGTCAGTCTTCTTGTACTTAAGTTGGCATTGTGCTTTTTCTATTTAATTCCGATGCTATTTGTGTGACTCATCGTCAATAAGAAGGTCCAAGGGATACAGTAAACCTGGAGTGAAGCATCGTAATCTATAACTAGTGTCACAGGAATGGTTCAAAACATAGAGAGTAGGAAGAGTCAGTCTTCTTGTACTTAAGTCGGCATTGTGCCTTTTCTATTTAATTCCGATGCAATTTCTGTGTTTTATCGTCAATAAGAAGGTCAGAGGGATACAGTAAAACTGAAGTGAATCATCGGAATCTATAACTAGTGTCACAGGAATGGTTCAAATCATAGTCAGTAAGAAGAGTCCGTCTACTTGTACTTAAGTCGGCATTGTGCTTTTGTATGTAATTCCGATGCAATTTCTGTGTTTCATCGTCAATAAGAAGGTCCAAGGGATACAGTAAACCTGGAGTGAAGCATCGGAATCTATGACTAGTGTCACAGGAATGGTTCAAAACATAGACAGTAAGATGTGTCAGTCTTCTTGTACTTAAGTCGGCATTGTGCCTTTTGTCTTTAATTCGGATGCAATTTCTGTGTTTCATCGTCAGTAAGAAGGTCCAAGGGATACAGTAAACCTGAAGTGAAGCATCAGAATCTATAACTACTGTCACAGGACGGGTTTAAAACATAGTCAGTAAGAAGAGTCAGTCTTCTTGTACTTAAGTCGGCATTGTGCCTTTTGTATTTAATTCCGATGCAATTTCTGTGTTTCATTGTCACTAAGAACGTCAGTGGGATACAGTTATCCTGAAGTTAAGCATCGGAATCTATATCTAGTGTCACAGGAATGGTTCAAATCATAGACTGTAAGATGAGTCAGTCTTCTTGTACTTAAGTCGGCATTGTGCCTTTTGTTTTGAATTCCGATGCAATTTCTGGGTTTCATCGTCAATACGAAGGACCAAGGGATACAGTGAACCTGAAGTGAAGCATCGAATTCTGTAACTAGTATCACAGAAATGGTTCAAAACGTAGACAGTAAGCAGGGTCAGTCTTCTTCTACTTATGTCGGCATTTTGCCTTTTGTATTCAATTCCGATGGAATTTCTGTGTTTCATCGTCAATGAGCAGGTCCAAGGGATTGAGAGAAACTGAAGTGAAGCATCGGAATCTATAACTAGTGTCACAGGAATGGTTCAAAGCATAGACAGTAAGAAGAGTCAGTCTTCTTGTACTTAAGTCGGCATTGTGCATTTTTATTTAATTCCGATGCAATTTCTGTGAATCATCGTCAATAAGAAGGTCCAAGGGATACAGTAAACCTAGCGTGAAGCATCGGAGTCTATATCTAGTGTCACAGGAATGGTTCAAAACATAGACAGTAAGAAGAGTCAGTCTTCTTGTACCTAATTCGTCATTGTGCATTTTGTATTTAATTCCGACACAATTTCTGTGTTTCATCGTCAATAAGAACGTCAGAGGGATACAGTAAGCCTAGAGTGAAATATCGGAATCTATAACTAGTGTCACAGGAATGGTTCAAAACATAGTCAGTTAGAAGAGTCAGTTTTCTTGTACTTAAGTCGGCATTGTGCATTTTTCACTTAATTCCGACACAATTTCTGTGTTTCATCGTCAATAAGAACGTCAGAGGGATACAGTAAATCTGAAGTGAAGCATCGGAATCTATAACTAGTATCACAGAAATGGTTCAAAACATAGACAGTAAGCAGAGTCAGACTTCTTGTACTTAAGTCGGCATTGTGTCTTGTGTATTTAATTCCGATGCACTTTCTGTGTTTCATCGTTAATAAGAAGATCCAAGGGATACAGTAAACCTGGAGTGAATCATCGGAATCTGTAACTAGTGTCACAGGAATGGTACAAAGCATAGACAGTAAGAAGAGTCAGTCTTCCTGTACTGAAGTCGGCATTGTGCATTTTTTATTTAATTCCGATGCAATTTCTGTGTTTCATCGTCAATAAGAAGGTCCAAGGGCTACAGTAAACCTAGAGCGAAGCATCGGAATCTATATCTAGTGTCACAGGAATGGTTCAAAACATAGACAGTAAGAAGAGTCAGTCTTCTTGTACTTAAGTCGGCATTGTGCCTTTTGTATTTAATTCCGATGCAATTTCTGTGTTTCATCGTCAATAAGATGGTCCAAGGGATACAGTAAACCTGGAGTGAGGCATCGGAATCTGTAACTAGTTTCACAGGAATAATTCAAAACATAGACAGTAAGCAGAGTCAGACTTCTTGTACTTAAGTCGGCATTGTGCCTTTTGTTTATAATTCTAATGCAATTTCTGTGTTTCGTCGTGAATAAGAAGGTCCAAGGGATACAGTAAACCTAGAATGAAGCATCGGAATCTATAACTAGTGTCACAGGAATGGTTCAAAACATAGATAGTTGGAAGAGTTAGTCTTCTTGTACTTAAGTCGGCATTGTGCGTTTTGTATTTAATTCCGATGCAGTTTGTGTGTTTCATCGTCAATAAGAAGGTCAGAGGGATACAGTAAACCTGAAGTGAAGCATCGGAATAAAAAACTAGTGTCACAGGAATGGTTCGAAACATAGAGAGTAGGAAGAGTCAGTCTTCTTGTACTTAAGTTGGCATTGTGCTTTTTCTATTTAATTCCGATGCTATTTGTGTGACTCATCGTCAATAAGAAGGTCCAAGGGATACAGTAAACCTGGAGTGAAGCATCGTAATCTATAAGTAGTGTCACAGGAATGGTTCAAAACATAGAGAGTAGGAAGAGTCAGTCTTCTTGTACTTAAGTCGGCATTGTGCCTTTTCTATTTAATTCCGATGCAATTTCTGTGTTTTATCGTCAATAAGAAGGTCAGAGGGATACAGTAAAACTGAAGTGAATCATCGGAATCTATAACTAGTGTCACAGGAATGGTTCAAATCATAGTCAGTAAGAAGAGTCCGTCTACTTGTACTTAAGTCGGCATTGTGCTTTTGTATGTAATTCCGATGCAATTTCTGTGTTTCATCGTCAATAAGAAGGTCCAAGGGATACAGTAAACCTGGAGTGAAGCATCGGAATCTATGACTAGTGTCACAGGAATGGTTCAAAACATAGACAGTAAGATGTGTCAGTCTTCTTGTACTTAAGTCGGCATTGTGCCTTTTGTCTTTAATTCGGATGCAATTTCTGTGTTTCATCGTCAGTAAGAAGGTCCAAGGGATACAGTAAACCTGAAGTGAAGCATCAGAATCTATAACTACTGTCACAGGACGGGTTTAAAACATAGTCAGTAAGAAGAGTCAGTCTTCTTGTACTTAAGTCGGCATTGTGCCTTTTGTATTTAATTCCGATGCAATTTCTGTGTTTCATTGTCACTAAGAACGTCAGTGGGATACAGTTATCCTGAAGTTAAGCATCGGAATCTATATCTAGTGTCACAGGAATGGTTCAAATCATAGACTGTAAGATGAGTCAGTCTTCTTGTACTTAAGTCGGCATTGTGCCTTTTGTTTTGAATTCCGATGCAATTTCTGGGTTTCATCGTCAATACGAAGGACCAAGGGATACAGTGAACCTGAAGTGAAGCATCGAATTCTGTAACTAGTATCACAGAAATGGTTCAAAACGTAGACAGTAAGCAGGGTCAGTCTTCTTCTACTTATGTCGGCGTTTTGCCTTTTGTATTCAATTCCGATGGAATTTCTGTGTTTCATCGTCAATGAGCAGGTCCAAGGGATTGAGAGAAACTGAAGTGAAGCATCGGAATCTATAACTAGTGTCACAGGAATGGTTCAAAGCATAGACAGTAAGAAGAGTCAGTCTTCTTGTACTTAAGTCGGCATTGTGCATTTTTATTTAATTCCGATGCAATTTC
The DNA here is from genome assembly GCF_021461395.2 of Schistocerca americana. Classification (NCBI taxonomy): domain Eukaryota; kingdom Metazoa; phylum Arthropoda; class Insecta; order Orthoptera; family Acrididae; genus Schistocerca; species Schistocerca americana. The sequence continues at coordinate 205,755 of NW_025726280.1, read as the reverse complement.
TGTGAATCATCGTCAATAAGAAGGTCCAAGGGATACAGTAAACCTAGCGTGAAGCATCGGAGTCTATATCTAGTGTCACAGGAATGGTTCAAAACATAGACAGTAAGAAGAGTCAGTCTTCTTGTACCTAATTCGTCATTGTGCATTTTGTATTTAATTCCGACACAATTTCTGTGTTTCATCGTCAATAAGAACGTCAGAGGGATACAGTAAGCCTAGAGTGAAATATCGGAATCTATAACTAGTGTCACAGGAATGGTTCAAAACATAGTCAGTTAGAAGAGTCAGTTTTCTTGTACTTAAGTCGGCATTGTGCATTTTTCACTTAATTCCGACACAATTTCTGTGTTTCATCGTCAATAAGAACGTCAGAGGGATACAGTAAATCTGAAGTGAAGCATCGGAATCTATAACTAGTATCACAGAAATGGTTCAAAACATAGACAGTAAGCAGAGTCAGACTTCTTGTACTTAAGTCGGCATTGTGTCTTGTGTATTTAATTCCGATGCACTTTCTGTGTTTCATCGTTAATAAGAAGATCCAAGGGATACAGTAAACCTGGAGTGAATCATCGGAATCTGTAACTAGTGTCACAGGAATGGTACAAAGCATAGACAGTAAGAAGAGTCAGTCTTCCTGTACTGAAGTCGGCATTGTGCATTTTTTATTTAATTCCGATGCAATTTCTGTGTTTCATCGTCAATAAGAAGGTCCAAGGGCTACAGTAAACCTAGAGCGAAGCATCGGAATCTATATCTAGTGTCACAGGAATGGTTCAAAACATAGACAGTAAGAAGAGTCAGTCTTCTTGTACTTAAGTCGGCATTGTGCCTTTTGTATTTAATTCCGATGCAATTTCTGTGTTTCATCGTCAATAAGATGGTCCAAGGGATACAGTAAACCTGGAGTGGGGCATCGGAATCTGTAACTAGTTTCACAGGAATGGTTCAAAACATAGACAGTAAGCAGAGTCAGACTTCTTGTACTTAAGTCGGCATTGTGCCTTTTGTTTATAATTCTAATGCAATTTCTGTGTTTCGTCGTGAATAAGAAGGTCCAAGGGATACAGTAAACCTAGAATGAAGCATCGGAATCTATAACTAGTGTCACAGGAATGGTTCAAAACATAGATAGTTGGAAGAGTTAGTCTTCTTGTACTTAAGTCGGCATTGTGCCTTTTGTATTTAATTCCGATGCAATTTGTGTGTTTCATCGTCAATTAAAAGGTCCAAGGGATACAGTCAACCTGAAGTGAAGCATCGGAATCTATAACTAGTGTCACAGGAATGGTTCAAAACATAGACAGTAGGAAGAGTCAGTCTTCTTGTACTTAAGTCGGTATTGTGCCTTTTCTATGTAATTCCGATGCAATTTCTTTGTTTCATCGTCAATAAGAAGGTCAGAGGGATACAGTAAACCTGAAGTGAGGCATCGGAATAAAAAACTAGTGTCACAGGAATGGTTCGAAACATAGAGAGTAGGAAGAGTCAGTCTTCTTGTACTTAAGTTGGCATTGTGCTTTTTCTATTTAATTCCGATGCTATTTGTGTGACTCATCGTCAATAAGAAGGTCCAAGGGATACAGTAAACCTGGAGTGAAGCATCGTAATCTATAACTAGTGTCACAGGAATGGTTCAAAACATAGAGAGTAGGAAGAGTCAGTCTTCTTGTACTTAAGTCGGCATTGTGCCTTTTCTATTTAATTCCGATGCAATTTCTGTGTTTTATCGTCAATAAGAAGGTCAGAGGGATACAGTAAAACTGAAGTGAATCATCGGAATCTATAACTAGTGTCACAGGAATGGTTCAAATCATAGTCAGTAAGAAGAGTCCGTCTACTTGTACTTAAGTCGGCATTGTGCTTTTTTATGTAATTCCGATGCAATTTCTGTGTTTCATCGTCAATAAGAAGGTCCAAGGGATACAGTAAACCTGGAGTGAAGCATCGGAATCTATGACTAGTGTCACAGGAATGGTTCAAAACATAGACAGTAAGATGTGTCAGTCTTCTTGTACTTAAGTCGGCATTCTGCCTTTTGTCTTTAATTCGGATGCAATTTCTGTGTTTCATCGTCAGTAAGAAGGTCCAAGGGATACAGTAAACCTGAAGTGAAGCATCAGAATCTATAACTACTGTCACAGGACGGGTTTAAACATAGTCAGTAAGAAGAGTCAGTCTTCTTGTACTTAAGTCGGCATTGTGCCTTTTGTATTTAATTCCGATGCAATTTCTGTGTTTCATTGTCACTAAGAACGTCAGTGGGATACAGTTATCCTGAAGTTAAGCATCGGAATCTATATCTAGTGTCACAGGAATGGTTCAAATCATAGACTGTAAGATGAGTCAGTCTTCTTGTACTTAAGTCGGCATTGTGCCTTTTGTTTTGAATTCCGATGCAATTTCTGGGTTTCATCGTCAATACGAAGGACCAAGGGATACAGTGAACCTGAAGTGAAGCATCGAATTCTGTAACTAGTATCACAGAAATGGTTCAAAACGTAGACAGTAAGCAGGGTCAGTCTTCTTCTACTTATGTCGGCATTTTGCCTTTTGTATTCAATTCCGATGGAATTTCTGTGTTTCATCGTCAATGAGCAGGTCCAAGGGATTGAGAGAAACTGAAGTGAAGCATCGGAATCTATAACTAGTGTCACAGGAATGGTTCAAAGCATAGACAGTAAGAAGAGTCAGTCTTCTTGTACTTAAGTCGGCATTGTGCATTTTTATTTAATTCCGATGCAATTTCTGTGAATCATCGTCAATAAGAAGGTCCAAGGGATACAGTAAACCTAGCGTGAAGCATCGGAGTCTATATCTAGTGTCACAGGAATGGTTCAAAACGTAGACAGTAAGAAGAGTCAGTCTTCTTGTACCTAATTCGTCATTGTGCATTTTGTATTTAATTCCGACACAATTTCTGTGTTTCATCGTCAATAAGAACGTCAGAGGGATACAGTAAGCCTAGAGTGAAATATCGGAATCTATAACTAGTGTCACAGGAATGGTTCAAAACATAGTCAGTTAGAAGAGTCAGTTTTCTTGTACTTAAGTCGGCATTGTGCATTTTTCACTTAATTCCGACACAATTTCTGTGTTTCATCGTCAATAAGAACGTCAGAGGGATACAGTAAATCTGAAGTGAAGCATCGGAATCTATAACTAGTATCACAGAAATGGTTCAAAACATAGACAGTAAGCAGAGTCAGACTTCTTGTACTTAAGTCGGCATTGTGTCTTGTGTATTTAATTCCGATGCACTTTCTGTGTTTCATCGTTAATAAGAAGATCCAAGGGATACAGTAAACCTGGAGTGAATCATCGGAATCTGTAACTAGTGTCACAGGAATGGTACAAAGCATAGACAGTAAGAAGAGTCAGTCTTCTTGTACTGAAGTCGGCATTGTGCATTTTTTATTTAATTCCGATGCAATTTCTGTGTTTCATCGTCAATAAGAAGGTCCAAGGGCTACAGTAAACCTAGAGCGAAGCATCGGAATCTATATCTAGTGTCACAGGAATGGTTCAAAACATAGACAGTAAGAAGAGTCAGTCTTCTTGTACTTAAGTCGGCATTGTGCCTTTTGTATTTAATTCCGATGCAATTTCTGTGTTTCATCGTCAATAAGATGGTCCAAGGGATACAGTAAACCTGGAGTGAGGCATCGGAATCTGTAACTAGTTTCACAGGAATGGTTCAAAACATAGACAGTAAGCAGAGTCAGACTTCTTGTACTTAAGTCGGCATTGTGCCTTTTGTTTATAATTCTAATGCAATTTCTGTGTTTCGTCGTGAATAAGAAGGTCCAAGGGATACAGTAAACCTAGAATGAAGCATCGGAATCTATAACTAGTGTCACAGGAATGGTTCAAAACATAGACAGTAAGATGAGTCAGTCTTCTTGTAATTAATTCGGCATTGTGCGTTTTGTAATTAATTCCGACGCAATTTCTGTGTTTCATCGTCAATTAGAACGTCAGAGGGATACAGTAAATATGAAGTGAGGCATCGGAATCCATAGCTAGTGTCACAGGAATGGTTCAAAACATAGTCAGTAAAAAGAGTCAGTCTTCTTGTACTAATGTCGGCATTGTGCCATTTGTATTTAATTCCGATGCAATTACTGTGTTTCATCGTCAATGAGGAGGTCCAAGGGATTCAGTAAAACTGGAGTGAAGCATCGGAATCCATAACTAGTGTCACAGGGACGTTTCAAAACAAAGACAGTAAGAAGAGTCAGTCTTCTTGTACTTAAGTCGGCACTGTGCCTTTTGTATTTAATTCCGATGCAATTTCTGTGTTTCATCGTCAATAAGAAGGTCCAAGGTATCCAATAAACCTGAAGTGATGCACCGGAATCTATAACTAGTGTCACAGGAATGGTTCAAAACATAGTCTGTAAGAAGAGTCAGTCTTCTTGTACTTAAGTCGCCGTTGTAGCTTTTGTATTAAATTCCGATGCAATTACTGTGTTTCATCGTCAATAAGAAGGTCCAAGGGATACAGTAAACCTGGAGTGAAGCATCAGAATCTATAACTAGTGTCACATGAATGGTTCAAAACGTAGAAAGTAAGAAGAGTCACTCTTCTTGTACTTAATTCGGCACTGTGCCTTTAGGATTTAATTCCGATGCAATATCTGTGTTTCATCGTCAATAAGAAGGTCAGAGGGATAGAGTAAACCTGAAGTGAAGCATCGGAATCCATACTGGTGTCACAGGAATGGTTCAAAACATAGTCAGTAAGAAGAGTCAGTCTTCTTGTTCTTAAGTCGGCATTGTGCCTTTTGTATTTAATTCAGATGCAATTTCTGTGTTTCATCGTCAATAAGAAGGTCCTAGGGATACAGTAAACCTGAACTGAAGCATCGATATCTATAACTAGTGTCACAGGAAAGGTTCAAAACATAGACAGTAAGAAGAGTCAGTATTCTTGTACTTACGTCGGCATTGTGCCTTTTGTATTTAATTCCGATGCAATTTCTGTGTTTCATCGTCAATAAGAAGGTCCAAGGGAAGCAGTAAACCTGGAGTGAAGCATCGGAATCTGTAACTAGTGTCACAGGAATGGTTCAAAGCATAGACAATAAGAAGATTCAGTCTCCTTGTACTGAAGTCGGCATTGCGCATTTTTTATTTAATTCCGATGCAATTTCTGCATCTCATCGTCAATAAGAAGGTCCAAGGGATACAGTAACCCTAGAGTGAAGCATCGGAATCTATATCTAATGTCACAGGAATGGTTCAAAACATAGACAGTAAGAAGAGTCAGTCTTCTTGTACTTAAGTCGGCATTGTGCCTTTTGTATTTAATTAGGATGCAATTTCTTTGTTTCATCGTCAATAAGAAGGTCCAACAGATACAGTAAACGTAAAGTGAAGCATCGAAATCTATAACTAGTGTCACTGGAATGGTTCAAAACATATACAGAAGTTGAGTCAGTCTTCTTGTACTAAAGTCGGCATTGTGCTTTTGTATTTAATTCCGATGCAATTTCTGTGTTTCATCGGCAATAAGAAGGGCAGAGGGATACAGTAAACCTGAAGTGAAGCAACGGAATCTACAACTAGTGTCACAGGAATGGTTCAAAACATAACCAGTAGGAAGAGTCAGTCTTCTTATACTTATGTCGGCATTGTGCCTTTTGTATTTAATTCCGATAGAATTTCTGTGTTTCATCGTCAGTAAGAAGGTCAGAGGGATACAGTAAACCTGAAGTGAAGCATCGGAATCTATAACTAGTGTCACAGGAATGGTTCAAAGGATAGTCAGTAAGAAGAGTCATTCTTCTTGTACTTAAGTCGGCATTGTGCCTTTTGTATTTAATTCCGATGCAATTTCTGTGTTTCATCGTCAATAATAAGGTCCAAGGGATACAGTAAACCTGGAGTGAGGCATCGGAATCTGTAACTAGTGTCACAGGAATGGTTCAAAACATAGACAGTAAGCAGAGTCAGACGTCTTGTACTTAAGTCGGCTTTGTGCCTTTTGTTTATAATTCCAATGCAATTTCTGTGTTTCATCGTAAATAAGATGTTCCACGGGATACAGTAAACCTAGAATGAAGCATCGGAATCTGTAACTAGTGTCACAGGAATGGTTCACAACATAGACAGTAAGAAGAGTCAGTCTTCTTGTACTTAATTCGGCATTGTGCGTTTTGTAATTAATTCCGACGCAATTTCTGTGTTTCAACGTCAATTAGAACGTCAGAGGAATACAGTAAATATGAAGTGAAGCATCGGAATCCATAACTAGTGTCACAGGAATGGTTCAAAACATAGTCAGTAAGAAGAGTCAGTCTTCTTGTACTTATGTCGCCGTTGTAGCTTTTGTATTAAATTCCGATGAAATTTCTGTGTTTCATCGTCAATAAGAAGGTCCAAGGGATACAGTAAACCTGAATTGAAGCATCGATATCTATAACTAGTGTCACAGGAAAGGTTCAATACATAGTCAGTAAGAAGAGTCAGTATTCTTGTACTTAAGTCGGCATTGTGCCTTTTGTATTTAATTCCGATGCAATTTCTGTGTTTCATCGTCAATAAGAAGGTCCAAGGGAAGCAGTAAACCTGGAGTGAAGCATCAGAATCTGTAACTAGTGTCACAGGAATGGTTCAAAGCATAGACAGTAAGAAGAGTCAGTCTCCTTGTACTGAAGTCGGCATTGTGCATTTTTTATTTAATTCCGATGCAATTTCTGTATTTCATCGTCAATAAGAAGGTCCAAGGGATACAGTAACCCTAGAGTGAAGCATCGGAATCTATATCTAATGTCACAGGAATGGTTCAAAACATAGACAGTAAGAAGAATCAGTCTTCTTGTACTTAAGTCGGCATTGTGCCATTTGTATTTAATTAGGATGCAATTTCTTTGTTTCATCGTCAATAAGAAGTTCCAACGGATACAGTAAACGTAAAGTGAAGCATCGAAATCTATAACTAGTGTCACAGGAATGGTTCAAAACATATACAGAAGTTGAGTCAGTCTTCTTGTACTAAAGTCGGCATTGTGCTTTTGTATTTAATTCCGATGCAATTTCTGTGTTTCAATGGCAATAAGAAGGGCAGAGGGATACAGTAAACCTGAAGTGAAGCAACGGAATCTACAACTAGTGTCACAGGAATGGTTCAAAACATAACCAGTAGGAAGAGTCAGTCTTCTTATACTTATGTCGGCATTGTGCCTTTTGTATTTAATTCCGATGCAATTTCTGTGTTTCATCGTCACTAGGAAGGTCAGAGGGATACAGTAAACCTGAAGTGAAGCATCGGAATCTATAACTAGTGTCACAGGAATAGTTCAAAGCATAGTCAGTAAGAAGAGTCATTCTTCTTGTACTTAAGTCGGCATTGTGCCTTTTGTATTTAATTCCGATGCAATTTCTGTGTTTCATCGTCAATAATGAGGTCCAAGGGATAAAGTAAACCTGGAGTGAGGCATCGGAATCTGTAACTAGTGTCACAGGAATGGTTCAAAACATAGACAGTAAGCAGAGTCAGACGTCTTGTACTTAAGTCGGCTTTGTGCCTTTTGTTTATAATTCCAATGCAATTTCTGTGTTTCATCGTCAATAAGAAGTTCCAAGGGATACAGTAAACCTAGAATGAAGCATCAGAATCTGTAACTAGTGTCACAGGAATGGTTCAAAACATAGACAGTAAGAAGAGTCAGTCTTCTTGTACTTAATTCGGCATTGTGCGTTTTGTAATTAATTCCGACGCAATTTCTGTGTTTCAACGTCAATTAGAACGTCAGAGGGATACAGTAAATATGAAGTGAAGCGTCGGAATCCATAACTAGTGTTACAGGAGTGGTTCAAAACATAGTCAGTAAGAAGAGTCAGTCTTCTTGTACTAAAGTCGGCATTGCGCCATTTGTATTTAATTCCGATGCAATTTCTGTGTTTCATCGTCAATAAGAAGGTCCAAGGGATACAGTAAACCTGGAGTGAAGCATCGGAATCTGTAACTAGTGTCACAGGGATGTTTCAAAACAAAGACTGTAAGAAGAGGCAGTATTCTTGTACTTAAGTCGGCATTGTGCCTTTTGTATTTAATTCCGATGCAATTTCTGTGTTTCATCGTCAATTAGTAGGTCCAAGGTATCCAATAAACCTGAAGTGATGCACCGGAATGTATAACTAGTGTCACAGGAATGGTTCAAAACATAGTCAGTAAGAAGAGTCAGTCTTCTTGTACATAAGTCGCCATTGTGCCTTTTGTATTAAATTCCGATGCAATTTCTGTGTTTAATCGTCAATAAAAAGGTCCAAGGGATACAGTAAACCTGGAGTGAAGCATCGGAATCTATAACTAGTGTCACATGAATGGTTCAAAACATGGACAGTAAGAAGGGTCAATCTTCTTGTACTTAATTCGGCACTGTGCCTTTTGGTTTTAATTCTGTGCAATATCTGTGTTTCATCGTCAATAAGAAGGTCAGAGGGATAGAGTAAACCTGAAGTGAAGCATCGGAATCCATACTAGTGTCACAGGAATGGTTCAAAACATAGTCAGTTAGAAGAGTCAGTCTTCTTGTTCTTAAGTCGGCATTGTGCCTTTTGTATTTCATTCAGATGCAATTTCTGTGTTTCATCGTCAATAAGAAGGTCCAAGGGATACAGTAAACCTGAAGTGAAGCATCGATATCTATAACTAGTGTCACAGGAATGGTTCAAAACATAGACAGTAAGAAGAATCAGTATTCTTGTACTTAAGTCGGCATTGTGCCTTTTGTATTTAATTCCGATGCAATTTCTGTGTTTCATCGTCAATAAGACGGTCCAACGGATACAGTAAACCTGAAGTGAATCATCATAATCTATAACTAGTGTCACAGGAATGGTTCTAAACATAGACAGTAAGAAGAGTCAGTATTCTTGTACTTAAGTCGGCATTGTGCATTTTCTATTTAATTAGGATGCAATTTCTTTGTTTCATCGTCAATAAGAAGGTCCAACGGATACAGTAAACGTAAAGTGAAGCATCGAAATCTATAACTAGTGTCACAGGAATGGTTCAAAACATATACAGAAGTTGAGTCAGTCTTCTTGTACAAAAGTCGGCATTGTGCCTTTTGTATTTAATTCCAATGCAATTTCTGTGTCTCATCGTCAATAAGATGGGCAGAGGGATACAGAAAAACCTGAAGTGTAGCATCGGAATCCATAACTAGTGTCACAGGAATCGTTCAAAACATAGCCAGTAGGAAGAGTCAGTCTTCTTATATTTAAGTCGGCATTGTGCCTTTTCTATTTAATTCCGATGCAATTGCTGTGTTTCATCGTCAATAAGAACGTCAGAGGGATACAGTAAACCTGAAGTGAAGCATCGGAATCTATAACTAGTGTCCTAGGAATGGTTCAAGGCATAGTCAGTAAGAAGAGTCAGTCTTCTTGTACTTAATTCGGCATTGTGCCTTTTATATTTAATTCCGATGCAATTTCTGTATTTCATCGTCAATAAGAAGGTCCAAGGGATACAGTAAACCTGGAGTGAAGCATCGGAATCTGTAACTAGTGTCACAGGAATGGTTCAAAGCATAGACAGTAAGAAGAGTCAGTCTCCTTGTACTGAAGTCGGCATTGTGCATTTTTTATTTAATTCCGATGCAATTTCTGTGTTTCATCGTCAATAAGAGGGTCCAAGTGATACAGTAAACCTGGAGTGAAGCATCGGAATCTATAACTAGTGTCACAGGGATGTTTCAAAACAAAGACAGTAAGAAGGGGCAGTATTCTTGTACTTAAGTCGGCATTGTGCCTTTTGTATTTAATTCCGATGCAATATCTGTGTTTCATCGTCAATAAGTAGGTCCAAGGTGTCCAATAAACCTGAAGTGATGCAACGGAATCTATAACTAGTGTCACAGGAATGGTTCAAAACATAGTCAGTAAGAAGAGTCAGTCTTCTTGTACTCAAGTCGCCAGTGTGCCTTTTGTATTTAATTCCGATCCAATATCTGTGTTTCATCGTCAATAAGAAGGTCCAAGGGATACAGTAAACCTGAAGTGAAGCATCAGAATCTATAACTAGTGTTACAGGAATGTTTCAGAACATAGTCAGTAAGAAGAGTCAGTCTTCTTGTACTTAAGTCGGCATTGTGCCTTTTGTATTTAATGCCGATGCAATTTCTGTGTTTGATCGTCAATAAGAAGGTCCAAGGTATACAGTAAACCTGAAGTGAAGCATCGGAAACTATAACTAGAGTCACAGGAATGGTTCAAAGCATAGACAGTGGAAAGAGTCAGTCTTGTTGTACTTAAGTCGGCATTGTGCCTTTTTATTTAATTCCGATGCGATTTCTGTGTTTCATCATCAATAAAAAGGTCAGAGGGATACAGTAAACCTATAGTGAAGCATCGAAATCTATAACTAGTGTCACAGGAATGGTTCTAAACATAGTCAGTAAGAAGAGTGAGTCTTCTTGTACTTAAGGCATCATTGTGCCTTTTGTATTTAATTCCGATGCAATTTCTGTGTTTCATCGTCAATAAGAAGGTCCAAGGGATACAGTGTACCGGAAGTGAAGCAACGGAATCTATAACTAGTGTCACAGGAATGGTACAAAACATAGTCAGTAAGAAGAGTCAGTCTTCTTGTACTTAAGTCGGCATTGTGCCTTTTGTATTTAATTCCGATGCAATTTCTGTGTTTCATCGTCAACAAGAAGGTCCAACGGATATAGTAAACCTGGAGTGAAGCATCGGAATCTATAAGTAGTGTAACCGGAATGGTTCAAATCATAGACGGTAGGAAGAGTCAGTCTTCTTGTACGTAAGTCGGCATTGCGCCTTTTGTATTTAATTCCGATGCAATTTCTTTGTTTCATCGTCAATAAGAAGGTCAGAGGGATACAGTAAACCTGAAGTGAAACATCGGAATCTATAACTAGTGTCACAGGAATGGTTCAAAACAAAGACAGTAGGAAGAGTCAGTCTTCTTATACTTAAGTCGGCATTGTGCTTTTTGTATTTAATTCCGATGCAATATCTGTGTTTCATCGTCAATACGAAGGTCCAAGGGATACAGTAAACCTGAAGTGAAGCATCATAATCTATAACTAGTGTCACAGGAATGGTTCAAAACATAGGCAGTAAGAAGAGTCAGTATTCTTGTACTTAAGTCGGCATTGTGCCTTTTGTATTTAATTCCGATGCAATTTCTGTGTTTCATCGTCAATAAGAAGGTCCAAGGGAAGCAGTAAACCTGGAGTGAAGCATCGGAATCTGTAACTAGTGTCACAGGAATGGTTCAAAGAATAGACAGTAAGAAGAGTCAGTCTCCATGTACTGAAGTCGGCATTGTGCATTTTTTATTTAATTCCGATGCAATTTCTGTATTTCATCGTCAACAAGAAGGTCCAAGGGATACAGTAAACCTAGAGTGAAGCATCGGAATCTATATCTAGTGTCACAGGAATGGTTCAAAAAATATACAGAAGTTGAGTCAGTCTTCTTGTACTAAAGTCGGCATTGTGCCTTTTGTATTTAATTCCGATGCAATTTCTGTGTTTCATCGTCACTAAGAAGGTCAGAGGGATACAGTAAACCTGAAGTGAAGCATCGGAATCTATAACTAGTGTCACAGGAATGGTTCAAAGCATAGTCAGTAAGAAGAGTCAGTCTTCTTGTACTTAAGTCGGCATTGTGCCTTTTGTATCTAATTCCGATGCAATTTCTGTGTTTCATCGTCACTAAGAAGGTCAGAGGGATACAGTAAACCTGAAGTGAAGCATCGGAATCTATAACTAGTGTCACAGGAATGGTTCAAAGCATAGTCAGTAAGAAGAGTCAGTCTTCTTGTACTTAAGTCGGCATTGTGCCTTTTGTATTTAATTCCGATGCAATTTCTGTGTTTCATCGTCAATAAGAAGGTCCAAGGGATACTGTAAACCTGGAGTGAGGCATCGGAATCAGAAACTAGTGTCACAGGTATGGTTCAAAACATAGACAGTAAGCAGAGTCAGACTTCTTGTACTTAAGTTGGCTTTGTGCCTTTTGTTTATAATTCCAATGCAATTTCTGTGTTTCATCGTCAATAAGAAGGTCCAAGGGATACAGTAAACCTAGAATGAAGCATCGGAATCTATAACTAGTGTCACAGGAATGGTTCAAAACATAGACAGTAAGATGAGTCAGTCTTCTTGTACTTAATTCGGCATTGTGCGTTTTGTAATTACTTCCGACGCAATTTCTGTGTTTCAACGTCAATTAGAACGTCAGAGGGATACAGTAAATATGAAGTGAAACATCGGAATCCATAACTAGTTTCACAGGAATGGTTCGAAACATAGTCAGTAAGAAGAGTCAGTCTTCTAGTACTAAAGTCGGCATTGTGCCATTTGTATTTAATTCCGATGCAATTTCTGTGTTTCGTCGTCAATACGAAGGTCCAAGGGATACAGTAAACCTGGAGTGATGCATCGGAATCTATAACTAGTGTCACAGGGATGTTTCGAAACAAAGACAGTAAGAAGAGGCAGTATTCTTGTACTTAAGTCGGCATTGTGCCTTTTGTATTTAATTCCGATGCAATTTCTGTGTTTCATCGTCAATAAGTAGGTCCAAGGTATGCAATAAACCTGAAGCGATGCACCGCAATCTATAACTAGTGTCACAGGAATGGTTCAAAACATAGTCAGTAAGAGGAGTCAGTCTTCTTGTAGTTAAGTCGCCATTGTGCCTTTTTTATTAAATTCCGATGCAATTTCTGTGTTTCACCGTCAATAAGAAGGTCCAAGGGATACAGTAAACCAGGAGTGAAGCATCGTAATCTATAACTAGTGTCACATGAATGGTTCAAAACATGGACAGTAAGAAGAGTCAATCTTCTTGTACTTAAGTCGGCATTGTGCCTTTTGTATTTAATTCAGATGCAATTTCTGTGTTTCATTGTCAATAAGAAGGTCAAAGGGATAGAGTAAACCTAAAGTGAAGCATCGGAATCCATACTAGTGTCACAGGAATGGTTCAAAACATAGTCAGTAAGAGGAGTCAGTCTTCTTGTTCTAAAGTCGGCATTGTGCTTTTTGTATTTAATTCCGATGCAATTTCTGTGTTTCATCGTCAATAAATAGGTCCAAGGTGTCCAATAAACCTGAAGTGATGCACCGGAATCTATAACTAGTGTCACAGGAATGGTTCAAAACACAGTCAGTAAGAAGAGTCAGTCTTCTTGTACTTAGGTTGCCAGTGTGCCTTTTGTATTAAATTCCGATGCAATTTCTGTGTTTCATCGTCAATAAGAAGGTCCAAGGGATACAGTAAACCTGGAGTGAGCATCGGAATCTATAACTAGTGTCACATGAATGGTTCAAAACATGGACAGTAAGAAGAGTCAATCTTCTTGTACTTAATTCGGCACTGTGCCTTTTGGATTATTTCCGATGCAATATTTGTGTTTCATCGTCAATAAGAAGGTCAGAGGGATAGAGTAAACCTGAAAAGAAGCATCGGAATCCATACTAGTGTCACAGGAATGGTTCAAAACATAGTCAGTAAGAAGAGTCAGTCTTCTTGTTCTTAAGTCGGCATTGTGCCTTTTGTATTTAATTCAAATGCAATTTCTGTGTTTCATCGTCAATAAGAAGGTCAGAGGGATACCGTAAACCTGAAGTGAAGCATCGGAATCTATAACTAGTGTCACAGGAATGGTTCAAAACAAAGACAGTAGGAAGAGTCAGTCTTCTTGTACTTAAGTCGGCATTGTGCCTTTTGTATTTTATTCCGATGCAATCTCTGTGTTTCATCGTCAATAAGAACTTCTGAGAGATACAGCAAACCAGAAGTGAAGCATCGGAATCTATAACTAGTGTCACAGGAATGTTTCAAACATAGACAGTAAGAAGAGTCAGTCTTCTTGTACTTAATTCGGCATTGTGCCTTTAGTATTTAATTCCGATGCATTTTCTGTGTTTCATCGTCAATAAGAAGGTCAGAGGGTTACAGTAAAGCTGAAGTGAAGCATCGGAATCTATAAGTAGTGTCACAGGAATGGTTCAAAACATAGTCAGTAAGAAGAGTCAGTCTTCTTGTACTTAAGTCGGCATTGTGCCTTTTGTATTTAATTCCGATCCAATATCTGTGTTTCATCGTCAATAAGAAGGTCCAAGGGATACAGTAAACCTGAAGTGAAGCATCAGAATCTATAACTAGTGTTACAGGAATGTTTCAAAACATAGTCAGTAAGAAGAGTCAGTCTTCTTGTACTTAAGTCGGCATTGTGCCTTTTGTATTTAATTCCGTTGCAATTTCTATGTTTCATCGTCAATAAGAAGGTCAGAGGGATACAGTAAACCTGAAGTGAAGCATCGGAATCTATAACTAGTGTCACAGAAATGGTTCAAAACATAGTCAGTAAGAAGAGTCAGTCTTCATGTACTTAAGTCGGCATTGTGCTTTTTGTATTTAATTCCGATGAAATTTCTGTGTTTCATCGTCAATCAGAAGGTCCAAGGGATACAGTAAACCTGAAGTGAAGCATCGGAAACTATAACTAGAGTCACAGGAATTCTTCAAAGCATAGACAGTGGAAAGAGTCAGTCTTGTTGTACTTAAGTCGGCATTGTGCTTTTTGTATTTAATTCCGATGCAATTTCTGTGTTTCATCGTCAATAAGAAGGCCCAAGGGATACAGTATACCGGAAGTGAAGCAACGGAATCTATAACTAGTGTCACAGGAATGGTTCTAAACATAGACAGTAAGAAGAGTCAGTATTCTTGTACTTACGTCGGCATTGTGCCTTTTCTATTTAATTCCGATGCAATTTCTGTGTTTCATCGTCAATAAGAAGGTCCAAGGGAAGCAGAAAACATGGAGTGAAGCATCGGAATCTGTAGCTAGTGTCACTTGAATGGTTCAAAGAATAGACAGTAAGAAGAGTCAGTCTCCTTGTACTAAAGTCGGCATTGTGCATTTTTTATTTAATTACGATGCAATTTCTGTATTTCATCGTCAACAAGAAGGTCCAAGGGATACAGTAAACCTAGAGTGAAGCATCGGAATCTATATCTAGTGTCACAGGAATGGTTCAAAACATATACAGAAGTTGAGTCAGTCTTCTTGTACTAAAGTCGGCATTGTGCCTTTTGTATTTAATTCCGATGCAATTTCTGTGTTTCATCGGCAATAAGAAGGGCAGAGGGATACAGTAAACCTGAAGTGAAGCTTCGGAATCTACAACTAGTGTCACAGGACTGGTTCAAAACATAGCCAGTAGGAAGAGTCAGTCTTCTTATACTTATGTCGGCATTGTGCCTTTCGTATTTAATTCTGATGCAATTTCTGTGTTTCATCGTCACTAAGAAGGTCAGAGGGATACAGTAAACCTGAAGTGAAGCATCGGAATCTATAACTAGTGTCACAGAAATGGTTCAAAGCATAGTCAGTAAGAAGAGTCAGTCTTCTTGTACTTAAGTCGGCATTGTGCCTTTTGTATTTAATTCCGATGCAATTTCTGTGTTTCATCGTCAATAAGAAGGTCCAAGGGATACTGTAAACCTGGAGTGAGGCATCGGAATCAGAAACTAGTGTCACAGGTATGGTTCAAAACATAGACAGTAAGCAGAGTCAGACTTCTTGTACTTAAGTCGGCTTTGTGCCTTTTGTTTATAATTCCAATGCAATTTCTGTGTTTCATCGTCAATAAGAATGTCCAAGGGATACAGTAAACCTAGAATGAAGCATCGGAATCTATAACTAGTGTCACAGGAATGGTTCAAAACATAGACAGTAAGATGAGTCAGTCTTCTTGAACTTAATTCGGCATTGTGCGTTTTGTAATTACTTCCGCCGCAATTTCTGTGTTTCAACGTCAATTAGAACGTCAGAGGGATACAGTAAATATGAAGTGAAACATCGGAATCCATAACTAGTTTCACAGGAATGGTTCATAACATAGTCAGTAAGAAGAGTCAGTCTTCTAGTACTAAAGTCGGCATTGTGCCATTTGTATTTAATTCCGATGCAATTTCTGTGTTTCGTCGTCAATAAGAACGTCCAAGGGATACAGTAAACCTGGAGTGATGCATCGGAATCTATAACTAGTGTCACAGGGATGTTTCAAAACAAAGACAGTAAGAAGACGCAGTATTCTTTTACTTATGTCGGCATTGTGCCTTTTGTATTTAATTCCGATGCAATTTCTGTGTTTCATCGTCAATAAGTAGGTCCAAGGTATGCAATAAACCTGAAGCGATGCACCGGAATCCATAACTAGTGTCACAGGAATGGTTCAAAACATAGTCAGTAAGAAGAGTCAGTCTTCTTGTAGTTAAGTCGCCATTGTGCCTTTTGTATTAAATTCCGATGCAATCTCTGTGTTGCACCGTCAATAAGAAGTTCCAAGGGATACAGTAAACCAGGAGTGAAGCATCGTAATCTGTAACTAGTGTCACATGAATGGTTCAAAACATGGACAGTAAGAAGAGTCAATCTTCTTGTACTTAAGTCGGCATTGTGAATTTTGTATTTAATTCAGATGCAATTTCTGTGTTTCATCGTCAATAAGAAGGTCAGAGGGATAGAGTAAACCTGAAGTGAAGCATCGGAATCCATACTAGTGTCACAGGAATGGTTCAAAACATAGTCAGTAAGAGGAGTCAGTCTTCTTGTTCTAAAGTCGGCATTGTGCCTTTTGTATTTAATTCAGATGCAATTTCTGTGTTTCATCGTCAATAAGAAGGTCCAAGGGATACAGTAAACCTGAAGTGAGGCTTTGATATCTATAACTAGTGGCACAGGAATGGTTCAAAACATAGACAGTAAGAAGATTCAGTATTCTTGTACTTAATTCGGCATTGTGCCTTTTGTATTTAATTCCGATGCAATTTCTGTATTTCATCGTCAATAAGAAGGTCCAAGGGATACAGTAAACCTGGAGTGAGGCATCAGAATCTGTTACTAGTATCACAGGAATGATTTAAACATAGAGAGTAAGCAGAGTCAGTCTTCTTGTACATAAGTCGGCATTGTGCCTTTTGTATTCAATTCCGATGCTATTTCTGTGTTTCATCGCCAATAAGAAGGTCCAACGGATACAGTAAACCTGAAGTGAAGCATCGAAAACTATAACTAGTGTCACAGGAATGGTTCAAAACATAGACAGTAAGAAGAGTCAGTATTCTTGTACTTAAGTCGGCATTGTGCCTTTTGTATTTAATTCCGATGCAATTTCTGTGTTTCATCGTCAATAAGTAGGTCCAAGGTATCCATTAAACCTGAAGATAAAGCACCGCAATCTATAACTAGTGTCACAGGAATGGTTCAAAACATAGTCAGCAAGAAGAGTCAGTCTTCTTGTACTTAAGTCGCCATTGTGCCTTTTGTATTAAATTCCGATGCATTTTCTGTGTTTCATCGTCAATCAGAAGGTCCAAGGGATACAGTAAACCTGAAGTGAAGCATCGGAAACTATAACTAGAGTCACAGGAATGGTTCAAAGCATAGACAGTGGAAAGAGTCAGTCTTGTTGTACATAAGTCGGCATTGTGCCTTTTGTATTTAATTCCGATGCAATTTCTGTGTTTCATCGTCAATAAGAAGGTCCAAGGTATACAGTATACCGGAAGTGAAGCAACGGAATCTATAACTAGTGTCACAGGAATGGTACAAAACATAGTCAGTAAGAAGAGTCAGTCTTCTTGTACTTAAGTCGGCATTGTGCCTTTTGTATTTAATTCCGATGCAATTTCTGTGTTTCATCGTCAATAAGTAGGTCCAAGGTATCCATTAAACCTGAAGAGATAGCACCGCAATCTATAACTAGTGTCACAGGAATGGTACAAAACATAGTAAGTAAGAAGAGTCAGTCTACTTGTACTTAAGTCGGCATTGTGCATTTTTTATTTAATTCCGATCAATTTCTGTGTTTCATCGTCAATAAGAAGGTCCAAGGGATACAGTAAACCAAGAGTGAAGCATCGGAATCTATAACTAGTGTCACAGGAATGGTTCAAAGCATAGTCAGTAAGAAGAGTCAGTCTTCTTGTACTTAATTCGGCATTGTGCCTTTTGTATTTAATTCCGATGTAATTTCTGTATTTCATCGTCAATAAGAAGGTCCAAGGGATACAGTAAACCTGCAGTGAGGCATCAGAATCTGTAACTAGTGTCACAGGAATGGTTTAAACATAGACAGTAAGCAGAGTCAGTCTTCTTGTACATAAGTCGGCATTGTGCCTTTTGTATTCAATTCCGATGCTATTTCTGTGTTTCATCGAAAATAAGAAGGTCCAAGGGATACAGTAAACTTGAAGTGAAGCATTGAAAACTATAACTAGTGTCACAGGAATAGTTCAAATCATAGACAGTAAGAAGAGTCAGTCTTCTTGTACTTAATTCGGCAATGTGCGTTTTGTATTTAATTCCGACGCTATTTCTGTGTTTCATCGTCAATTAGAACGTCAGAGGGATACAGTAAACCTGGAGTGAAGCATCGAAATCTATAACTAGTGTCACAGGGATGGTTCAAAACAAAGACAGTAAGAAGAGTCAGTATTCTTGTACTTAAGTCGGCATTGTGCCTTTTGTATTTAATTCCGATGCAATTTCTGTGTTTCATCGACAATAAGTAGGTCCAAGGTATCCATTAAACCTGAAGAGAAAGCACCGCAATCTATAACTAGTGTCACAGGAATGGTTCAAAACATAGTCAGCAAGAAGAGTCAGTCTTCTTGTGCTTAAGTCGCCATTGTGCCTTTTGTATTAAATTCCGATGCAATTTCTGTGTTTCATCGTCAATAAGAAGGTCCAAGGGATACAGTAAATCTGGAGTGAAGCATCGGAACCTATAACTAGTGTCACAGCAATGGTTCAAAACATAGACAGAAGGACAGTCAGTCTTCTTGTACTTAGGTCGGCATTGTGCCATTTGTATTTAATTCCGTTGCAATTTCTGTTTTCCATCGTCAATAAGAAGGGCAGAGGGATAGAGTAAACCTGAAGTGAAGCATCGGAATCCATACTAGTGTCACAGGAATGGTTCAAAACATAGCCAGTAAGAAGAGTCTGTCTTCTTGTTCTTATTTCGGAATTGTGCCTTTGGTATTTATTTCAGATGCAATTTCTGTGTTTCATCGTCAATAAGAAGGTCCAAGGGATACAGTATACCTGAAGTGAAGCATCGAAATCTTTGACTAGTGTCACAGCATTGGTTCAAAACATAGACAGAAGGACAGTCAGTCTTCTTGTACTTAGGTCGGCATTGTGCCATTTGTATTTAATTCCGTTGCAATTTCTGTTTTCCATCGTCAATAAGAAGGGCAGAGGGATACAGTAAACCTGAAGTGAATCATCGGAATCTATAACTAGTGTCACAGGAATGGTTCAAAACATAGACAGTGGGAAGAGTCAGTCTTGTTGTACTTAAGTCGGCATTGTGCCTTTTTATTTAATTCCGATGCTATTTCTGTGTTTCATCGTCAACAAGAAGGTCCAACGGATATAGTAAACCTGGAGTGAAGCATCGGAATCTGTAAGTAGTGTAACCGGAATGGTTCAAATCATAGACGGTAGGAAGAGTCAGTCTTCTTGTACTTAAGTCGGCATTGCGCCTTTTGTATTTAATTCCGATGCAATTTCTTTGTTTCATCGTCAATAAGAAGGTCAGAGTGATACAGTAAACCTGAAGTGAAACATCGGAATCTATAACTAGTGTCACAGGAATGTTTCAAAACAAAGACAGTAGGAAGAGTCAGTCTTCTTGTACTTAAGTCGGCATTGTGCTTTTTGTATTTAATTCCGATGCAATATCTGTGTTTCATTGTCAATAAGAATGTCCAAGGGATACAGTAAACCTGAAGTGAAGCATCATATTCTATAACTAGTGTCACAGGAATGGTTCAAAACATAGACAGTAAGAAGAGTCAGTATTCTTGTACTTAAGTCGGCATTGTGCCTTTTGTTTTTAATTCCGATGCAATATCTGTGTTTCATCGTCAATAAGAAGGTCCAAGGGATACTCTAATCCTGGAGTGAGGCATCGGAATCAGAAACTAGTGTCACTGGAATGGTTCAAAGAATAGACAGTAAGAAGAGTCAGTATTCTTGTACTTAAGTAGGCATTGTGCCTTTTGTATTTAATTCCGATGCAATTTCTGTGTTTCATCGTCAATAAGAAGGTCCAAGGGAAGCAGTAAACCTGGAGTGAGGCATCGGAATCTGTAACTAGTGTCACTGGAATGGTTCAAAGAATAGACAGTAAGAAGAGTCAGTCTCCTTGTACTGAAGTCGGTATTGTGCATTTTTTATTTAATTCCGATGCAATTTCTGTATTTCATCGTCAACAAGAAGGTCCAAGGGATACAGTAAACCTAGAGTGAAGCATCGGAAACTATATCGAGTGTCACAGGGATGGTTCAAAACATATACAGAAGTTGAGTCAGTCTTCTTGTACTAAAGTCGGCATTGTGCCTTTTGTATTTAATTCCGATGCAATTTCTGTGTTTCATCGGCAATAAGAAGGGCAGAGGGATACAGTAAACCTGAAGTGAAGCTTCGGAATCTACAACTAGTGTCACAGGAATGGTTCAAAACATAGCCAGTAGGAAGAGTCAGTCTTCTTATTCTTATGTCGGCATTGTGCCTTTTGTATTTAATTCTGATGCAATTTCTGTGTTTCATCGTCACTAAGAAGGTCAGAGGAATACAGTAAACCTGAAGTGAAGCATCGGAATCTATAACTAGTGTCACGGAAATGGTTCAAAGCATAGTCAGTGAGAAGAGTCAGTCTTCTTGTACTTAAGTCGGCATTGTGCCTTTTGTATTTAATTCCGATGCAATTTCTGTGTTTCATCGTCAATAAGAAGGTCCAAGGGATACTCTAATCCTGGAGTGAGGCATCGGAATCAGAAACTAGTGTCACAGGTATGGTTCAAAACATAGACAGTAAGCAGAGTCAGACTTCTTGTACTTAAGTCGGCTTTGTGCCTTTTGTTTATAATTCCAATGCAATTTCTGTGTTTCATCGTCAATAAGAATGTCCAAGGGATACAGTAAACCTCGAATGAAGCATCGGAATCTATAACTAGTGTCACAGGAATGGTTCAAAACATAGACAGTAAGATGAGTCAGTCTTTTTGAACTTAATTCGGCATTGTGCGTTTTGTAATTACTTCCGACGCAATTTCTGTGTTTCAACGTCAATTAGAACGTCAGAGGGATACAGTAAATATGAAGTGAAACATCGGAATCCATAACTAGTTTCACAGGAATGGTTCATAACATAGTCAGTAAGAAGAGTCAGTCTTCTAGTACTAAAGTCGGCATTGTGCCAATTGTATTTAATTCCGATGCAATTTCTGTGTTTCGTCGTCAATAAGAAGGTCCAAGGGATACAGTAAACCTGGAGTGATGCATCGGAATCTATAACTAGTGTCACAGGGATGTTTCAAAACAAAGACAGTAAGAAGACGCAGTATTCTTTTACTTATGTCGGCATTGTGCCTTTTGTATTTAATTCCGATGCAATTTCTGTGTTTCATCGTCAATAAGTAGGTCCAAGGTATGCAATAAACCTGAAGCGATGCACCGGAATCCATAACTAGTGTCACAGGAATGGTTCAAAACATAGTCAGTAAGAAGAGTCAGTCTTCTTGTAGTTAAGTCGCCATTGTGCCTTTTGTATTAAATTCCGATGCAATTTCTGTGTTTCACCGTCAATAAGAAGTTCCAAGGGATACTGTAAACCAGGAGTGAAGCATCGTAATCTGTAACTAGTGTCACATGAATGGTTCAAAACATGGACAGTAAGAAGAGTCAATCTTCTTGTACTTAAGTCGGCATTGTGCCTTTTGTATTTAATTCAGATGCAATTTCTGTGTTTCATCGTCAATAAGAAGGTCAGAGGGATAGAGTAAACCTGAAGTGAAGCATCGGAATCCATACTAGTGTCACAGGAATGGTTCAAAACATAGCCAGTAAGAGGAGTCAGTCTTCTTGTTCTAAAGTCGGCATTGTGCCTTTTGTATTTAATTCAGATGCAATTTCTGTGTTTCATCGTCAATAAGAAGGTCCAAGGGATACAGTAAACCTGAAGTGTGGCTTTGATGTCTGTAACTAGTGGCACAGGAATGTTTCAAAACATAGACAGTAAGAAGATTCAGTATTCTTGTACTTAATTCGGCATTGTGCCTTTTGTATTTAATTCCGATGCAATTTCTGTATTTCATCGTCAATAAGAAGGTCCAAGGGATACAGTAAACCTGCAGTGAGGCATCAGAATCTGTAACTAGTATCACAGGAATGATTTAAACATAGAGAGTAAGCAGAGTCAGTCTTCTTGTACATAAGTCGGCATTGTGCCTTTTGTATTCAATTCCGATGCTATTTCTGTGTTTCATCGCCAATAAGAAGGTCCAAGGGATACAGTAAACCTGAAGTGAAGCATCGAAAACTATAACTAGTGACACATGAATGGTTCAAAACATAGACAGTAAGAAGAGTCAGTCTTCTTGTACTTAATTCGGCAATGTGCGTTTTGTATTTAATTCCGACGCTATTTCTGTGTTTCATCGTCAATTAGAAAGTCAGAGGGATACAGTAAACCTGGAGTGAAGCATCGAAATCTACAACTAGTGTCACAGGGATGGTTCAAAACAAAGACAGTAAGGAGAGTCAGTATTCTTGTACTTAAGTCGGCATTGTGCCTTTTGTATTTAATTCCGATGCAACTTCTGTGTTTCATCGTCAATAAGTAGGTCCAAGGTATCCATTAAACCTGAAGATAAAGCACCGCAATCTATAACTAGTGTCACAGGAATGGTTCAAAACAAAGACAGTAGGAAGAGTCAGTCTTCTTGTACTTAAGTCGGCATTGTGCTTTTTGTATTTAATTCCGATGCAATATCTGTGTTTCATCGTCAATACGAAGGTCCAAGGGATACAGTAAACCTGAAGTGAAGCATCATAAACTATAACTAGTGTCACAGGAATGGTTCAAAACATAGACAGTAAGAAGAGTCAGTATTCTTGTACTTAAGTCGGCATTGTGCCTTTTGTATTTAATTCCGATGCAATTTCTGTGTTTCATCGTCAATAAGAAGGTCCAAGGGAAGCAGTAAACCTGGAGTGAAGCATCGGAATCTGTAACTAGTGTCACAGGAATGGTTCAAAGAATAGACAGTAAGAAGAGTCAGTCTCCTTGTACTGAAGTCGGCATTGTGCATTTTTTATTTAATTCCGATGCAATTTCTGTATTTCATCGTCAACAAGAAGGTCCAAGGGATACAGTAAACCTAGAGTGAAGCATCGGAATCTATATCTAGTGTCACAGGAATGGTTCAAAACATATACAGAAGTTGAGTCAGTCTTCTTGTACTAAAGTCGGCATTGTGCCTTTTGTATTTAATTCCGATGCAATTTCTGTGTTTCATCGGCAATAAGAAGGGCAGAGGGATACAGTAAACCTGAAGTGAAGCTTCGGAATCTACAACTAGTGTCACAGGAATGGTTCAAAACATAGCCAGTAGGAAGAGTCAGTCTTCTTATACTTATGTCGGCATTGGGCCTTTTGTATTTAATTATGATGCAATTTCTGTGTTTCATCGTCACTAAGAAGGTCAGAGGGATACAGTAAACCTGAAGTGAAGCATCGAAATCTATAACTAGTGTCACAGGAATGGTTCAAAGCATAGTCAGTAAGAA
Organism: Schistocerca americana; assembly: GCF_021461395.2. Taxonomy (NCBI): domain Eukaryota; kingdom Metazoa; phylum Arthropoda; class Insecta; order Orthoptera; family Acrididae; genus Schistocerca; species Schistocerca americana. The sequence continues at coordinate 182,108 of NW_025726280.1, read as the reverse complement.
GAGTCAGTCTTCTTGTACTTAAGTCGGCATTGTGCCTTTTGTATTTAATTCCGATGCAATTTCTGTGTTTCATCGTCAATAAGAAGGTCCAAGGGATACTGTAAACCTGGAGTGAGGCATCGGAATCAGAAACTAGTGTCACAGGTATGGTTCAAAACATAGACAGTAAGCAGAGTCAGACTTCTTGTACTTAAGTTGGCTTTGTGCCTTTTGTTTATAATTCCAATGCAATTTCTGTGTTTCATCGTCAATAAGAAGGTCCAAGGGATACAGTAAACCTAGAATGAAGCATCGGAATCTATAACTAGTGTCACAGGAATGGTTCAAAACATAGACAGTAAGATGAGTCAGTCTTCTTGTACTTAATTCGGCATTGTGCGTTTTGTAATTACTTCCGACGCAATTTCTGTGTTTCAACGTCAATTAGAACGTCAGAGGGATACAGTAAATATGAAGTGAAACATCGGAATCCATAACTAGTTTCACAGGAATGGTTCGAAACATAGTCAGTATGAAGAGTCAGTCTTCTAGTACTAAAGTCGGCATTGTGCCATTTGTATTTAATTCCGATGCAATTTCTGTGTTTCGTCGTCAATAAGAAGGTCCAAGGGATACAGTAAACCTGGAGTGATGCATCGGAATCTATAACTAGTGTCACAGGGATGTTTCGAAACAAAGACAGTAAGAAGAGGCAGTATTCTTGTACTTATGTCGGCATTGTGCCTTTTGTATTTAATTCCGATGCAATTTCTGTGTTTCATCGTCAATAAGTAGGTCCAAGGTATGCAATAAACCTGAAGCGATGCACCGCAATCTATAACTAGTGTCACAGGAATGGTTCAAAACATAGTCAGTAAGAGGAGTCAGTCTTCTTGTAGTTAAGTCGCCATTGTGCCTTTTGTATTAAATTCCGATGCAATTTCTGTGTTTCACCGTCAATAAGAAGGTCCAAGGGATACAGTAAACCAGGAGTGAAGCATCGTAATCTATAACTAGTGTCACATGAATGGTTCAAAACATGGACAGTAAGAAGAGTCAATCTTCTTGTACTTAAGTCGGCATTGTGCCTTTTGTATTTAATTCAGATGCAATTTCTGTGTTTCATTGTCAATAAGAAGGTCAGAGGGATAGAGTAAACCTAAAGTGAAGCATCGGAATCCATACTAGTGTCACAGGAATGGTTCAAAACATAGTCAGTAAGAGGAGTCAGTCTTCTTGTTCAAAAGTCGGCATTGTGCTTTTTGTATTTAATTCCGATGCAATTTCTGTGTTTGATCGTCAATAAATAGGTCCAAGGTGTCCAATAAACCTGAAGTGATGCACCGGAATCTATAACTAGTGTCACAGGAATGGTTCAAAACACAGTCAGTAAGAAGAGTCAGTCTTCTTGTACTTAAGTTGCCAGTGTGCCTTTTGTATTAAATTCCGATGCAATTTCTGTGTTTCATCGTCAATAAGAAGGTCCAAGGGATACAGTAAACCTGGAGTGAGCATCGGAATCTATAACTAGTGTCACATGAATGGTTCAAAACATGGACAGTAAGAAGAGTCAATCTTCTTGTACTTAATTCGGCACTGTGCCTTTTGGATTATTTCCGATGCAATATTTGTGTTTCATCGTCAATAAGAAGGTCAGAGGGATAGAGTAAACCTGAAAAGAAGCATCGGAATCCGTACTAGTGTCACAGGAATGGTTCAAAACATAGTCAGTAAGAAGAGTCAGTCTTCTTGTTCTTAAGTCGGCATTGTGCCTTTTGTATTTAATTCAGATGCAATTTCTGTGTTTCATCGTCAATAAGAAGGTCAGAGGGATACCGTAAACCTGAAGTGAAGCATCGGAATCTATAACTAGTGTCACAGGAATGGTTCAAAACAAAGACAGTAGGAAGAGTCAGTCTTCTTGTACTTAAGTCGGCATTGTGCCTTTTGTATTTTATTCCGATGCAATTTCTGTGTTTCATCGGCAATAAGAAGGGCAGAGGGATACAGTAAACCTGAAGTGAAGCTTCGGAATCTACAACTAGTGTCACAGGAATGGTTCAAAACATAGCCAGTAGGAAGAGTCAGTCTTCTTATACTTATGTCGGCATTGGGCCTTTTGTATTTAATTCTGATGCAATTTCTGTGTTTCATCGTCACTAAGAAGGTCAGAGGGATACAGTAAACCTGAAGTGAAGCATCGAAATCTATAACTAGTGTCACAGGAATGGTTCAAAGCATAGTCAGTAAGAAGAGTCAGTCTTCTTGTACTTAAGTCGGCATTGTGCCTTTTTGTATTTAATTCCGATGCAATTTCTGTGTTTCATCGTCAATAAGAAGGTCCAAGGGATACTGTAAACCTGGAGTGAGGCATCGGAATCAGAAACTAGTGTCACAGGTATGGTTCAAAACATAGACAGTAAGCAGAGTCAGACTTCTTGTACTTAAGTTGGCTTTGTGCCTTTTGTTTATAATTCCAATGCAATTTCTGTGTTTCATCGTCAATAAGAAGGTCCAAGGGATACAGTAAACCTAGAATGAAGCATCGGAATCTATAACTAGTGTCACAGGAATGGTTCAAAACATAGACAGTAAGATGAGTCAGTCTTCTTGTACTTAATTCGGCATTGTGCGTTTTGTAATTACTTCCGACGCAATTTCTGTGTTTCAACGTCAATTAGAACGTCAGAGGGATACAGTAAATATGAAGTGAAACATCGGAATCCATAACTAGTTTCACAGGAATGGTTCGAAACATAGTCAGTATGAAGAGTCAGTCTTCTAGTACTAAAGTCGGCATTGTGCCATTTGTATTTAATTCCGATGCAATTTCTGTGTTTCGTCGTCAATAAGAAGGTCCAAGGGATACAGTAAACCTGGAGTGATGCATCGGAATCTATAACTAGTGTCACAGGGATGTTTCGAAACAAAGACAGTAAGAAGAGGCAGTATTCTTGTACTTATGTCGGCATTGTGCCTTTTGTATTTAATTCCGATGCAATTTCTGTGTTTCATCGTCAATAAGTAGGTCCAAGGTATGCAATAAACCTGAAGCGATGCACCGCAATCTATAACTAGTGTCACAGGAATGGTTCAAAACATAGTCAGTAAGAGGAGTCAGTCTTCTTGTAGTTAAGTCGCCATTGTGCCTTTTGTATTAAATTCCGATGCAATTTCTGTGTTTCACCGTCAATAAGAAGGTCCAAGGGATACAGTAAACCAGGAGTGAAGCATCGTAATCTATAACTAGTGTCACATGAATGGTTCAAAACATGGACAGTAAGAAGAGTCAATCTTCTTGTACTTAAGTCGGCATTGTGCCTTTTGTATTTAATTCAGATGCAATTTCTGTGTTTCATTGTCAATAAGAAGGTCAGAGGGATAGAGTAAACCTAAAGTGAAGCATCGGAATCCATACTAGTGTCACAGGAATGGTTCAAAACATAGTCAGTAAGAGGAGTCAGTCTTCTTGTTCAAAAGTCGGCATTGTGCTTTTTGTATTTAATTCCGATGCAATTTCTGTGTTTGATCGTCAATAAATAGGTCCAAGGTGTCCAATAAACCTGAAGTGATGCACCGGAATCTATAACTAGTGTCACAGGAATGGTTCAAAACACAGTCAGTAAGAAGAGTCAGTCTTCTTGTACTTAAGTTGCCAGTGTGCCTTTTGTATTAAATTCCGATGCAATTTCTGTGTTTCATCGTCAATAAGAAGGTCCAAGGGATACAGTAAACCTGGAGTGAGCATCGGAATCTATAACTAGTGTCACATGAATGGTTCAAAACATGGACAGTAAGAAGAGTCAATCTTCTTGTACTTAATTCGGCACTGTGCCTTTTGGATTATTTCCGATGCAATATTTGTGTTTCATCGTCAATAAGAAGGTCAGAGGGATAGAGTAAACCTGAAAAGAAGCATCGGAATCCGTACTAGTGTCACAGGAATGGTTCAAAACATAGTCAGTAAGAAGAGTCAGTCTTCTTGTTCTTAAGTCGGCATTGTGCCTTTTGTATTTAATTCAGATGCAATTTCTGTGTTTCATCGTCAATAAGAAGGTCAGAGGGATACCGTAAACCTGAAGTGAAGCATCGGAATCTATAACTAGTGTCACAGGAATGGTTCAAAACAAAGACAGTAGGAAGAGTCAGTCTTCTTGTACTTAAGTCGGCATTGTGCCTTTTGTATTTTATTCCGATGCAATTTCTGTGTTTCATCGTCAATAAGAACTTCTGAGAGATACAGCAAACCAGAAGTGAAGCATCGGAATCTATAACTAGTGTCACAGGAATGTTTCAAACATAGACAGTAAGAAGAGTCAGTCTTCTTGTACTTAATTCGGCATTGTGCCTTTAGTATTTAATTCCGATGCATTTTCTGTGTTTCATCGTCAATAAGAAGGTCAGAGGGTTACAGTAAAGCTGAAGTGAAGCATCGGAATCTATAAGTAGTGTCACATAAATGGTTCAAAACATAGTCAGTAAGAAGAGTCAGTCTTCTTGTACTTAAGTCGGCATTGTGCCTTTTGTATTTAATTCCGATCCAATATCTGTGTTTCATCGTCAATAAGAAGGTCCAAGGGATACAGTAAACCTGAAGTGAAGCATCAGAATCTATAACTAGTGTTACAGGAATGTTTCAAAACATAGTCAGTAAGAAGAGTCAGTCTTCTTGTACTTAAGTCGGCATTGTGCCTTTTGTATGTAATTCCGATGCAATTTCTGTGTTTGATCTTCAATAAGAAGGTCCAAGGTATACAGTAAACCGGAAGTGAAGCACCGGAATCTATAACTAGTGTCACATGAATGGTTCAAAACATAGTCAGTTAGAAGAGTCAGTCTTCTTGTACTTAAGTCGTCATTGTGCCTTTTGTATTTAATTCCGATGCAATTTCTGTGTTTCATCCCCAATAAGAAGGTCCAAGGGATACAGTAAACCTGGAGTGAAGGATCGGAATCTATAACCAGTGTCACATGAATTGTTCAAAACATAGACAGTAAGAAGAGTCAGTCTTCTTGTACTTAATTCGGCATTGTGCCTTTTGTATTTAATTCCGTTGCAATTTCTATGTTTCATCGTCAATAAGAAGGTCCAAGGGATACAGTAAACCTGAAGTGAAGCATCGGAATCTATAACTAGTGTCACAGAAATGGTTCAAAACATAGTCAGTAAGAAGAGTCAGTCTTCATGTACTTAAGTCGGCATTGTGCTTTTTGTATTTAATTCCGATGAAATTTCTGTGTTTCATCGTCAATCAGAAGGTCCAAGGGATACAGTAAACCTAAAGTGAAGCATCGGAAACTATAACTAGAGTCACAGGAATGGTTCAAAGCATAGACAGTGGAAAGAGTCAGTCTTGTTGTACTTAAGTCGGCATTGTGCTTTTTGTATTTAATTCCGATGCAATTTCTGTGTTTCATCGTCAATAAGAAGGCCCAAGGGATACAGTATACCGGAAGTGAAGCAACGGAATCTATAACTAGTGTCACAGGAATAGTACAAAGCATAGTCAGTAAGAAGAGACAGTCTTCTTGTACTTATGTCGGCATTGTGCCTTCTGTATTTAATTCCGATGCAATTTCTGTGTTTCATCGTCAACAAGAAGGTCCAACGGATATAGTAAACCTGGAGTGAAGCATCGGAATCTATAAGTAGTGTAACCGGAATGGTTCAAATCATAGACGGTAGGAAGAGTCAGTCTTCTTGTACTTAAGTCGGCATTGCGCCTTTTGTATTTAATTCCGATGCAATTTCTTTGTTTCATCGTCAATAAGAAGGTCAGAGGGATACCGTAAACCTGAAGTGAAACATCGGAATCTATAACTAGTGTCACAGGAATGGTTCGAAACAAAGACAGTAGGAAGAGTCAGTCTTCTTGTACTTAAGTCGGCATTGTGCTTTTTGTATTTAATTCCGATGCAATATCTGTGTTTCATCGTCAATAAGACGGTCCAACGGATACAGTAAACCTGAAGTGAATCATCATAATCTATAACTAGTGTCACAGGAATGGTTCTAAACATAGACAGTAAGAAGAGTCAGTATTCTTGTACTTAAGTCGGCATTGTGCCTTTTCTATTTAATTCCGATGCAATTTCTGTGTTTCATCGTCAATAAGAAGGTCCAAGGGAAGCAGAAAACATGGAGTGAAGCATCGGAATCTGTAGCTAGTGTCACTTGAATGGTTCAAAGAATAGACAGTAAGAAGAGTCAGTCTCCTTGTACTAAAGTCGGCATTGTGCATTTTTTATTTAATTCCGATGCAATTTCTGTATTTCATCGTCAACAAGAAGGTCCAAGGGATACAGTAAACCTAGAGTGAAGCATCGGAATCTATATCTAGTGTCACAGGAATGGTTCAAAACATATACAGAAGTTGAGTCAGTCTTCTTGTACTAAAGTCGGCATTGTGCCTTTTGTATTTAATTCCGATGCAATTTCTGTGTTTCATCGGCAATAAGAAGGGCAGGGGGATACAGTAAACCTGAAGTGAAGCTTCGGAATCTAAAACTAGTGTCACAGGACTGGTTCAAAACATAGCCAGTAGGAAGAGTCAGTCTTCTTATACTTATGTCGGCATTGTGCCTTTCGTATTTAATTCTGATGCAATTTCTGTGTTTCATCGTCACTAAGAAGGTCAGAGGGATACAGTAAACCTGAAGTGAAGCATCGGAATCTATAACTAGTGTCACAGAAATGGTTCAAAGCATAGTCAGTAAGAAGAGTCAGTCTTCTTGTACTTAAGTCGGCATTGTGCCTTTTGTATTTAATTCCGATGCAATTTCTGTGTTTCATCGTCAATAAGAAGGTCCAAGGGATACTGTAAACCTGGAGTGAGGCATCGGAATCAGAAACTAGTGTCACAGGTATGGTTCAAAACATAGACAGTAAGCAGAGTCAGACTTCTTGTACTTAAGTCGGCTTTGTGCCTTTTGTTTATAATTCCAATGCAATTTCTGTGTTTCATCGTCAATAAGAATGTCCAAGGGATACAGTAAACCTAGAATGAAGCATCGGAATCTATAACTAGTGTCACAGGAATGGTTCAAAACATAGACAGTAAGATGAGTCAGTCTTCTTGAACTTAATTCGGCATTGTGCGTTTTGTAATTACTTCCGCCGCAATTTCTGTGTTTCAACGTCAATTAGAACGTCAGAGGGATACAGTAAATATGAAGTAAAACATCGGAATCCATAACTAGTTTCACAGGAATGGTTCATAACATAGTCAGTAAGAAGAGTCAGTCTTCTAGTACTAAAGTCGGCATTGTGCCATTTGTATTTAATTCCGATGCAATTTCTGTGTTTCGTCGTCAATAAGAAGGTCCAAGGGATACAGTAAACCTGGAGTGATGCATCCGAATCTATAACTAGTGTCACAGGGATGTTTCAAAACAAAGACAGTAAGAAGACGCAGTATTCTTTTACTTATGTCGGCATTGTGCCTATTGTATTTAATTCCGATGCAATTTCTGTGTTTCATCGTCAATAAGTAGGTCCAAGGTATGCAATAAACCTGAAGCGATGCACCGGAATCCATAACTAGTGTCACAGGAATGGTTCAAAACATAGTCAGTAAGAAGAGTCAGTCTTCTTGTAGTTAAGTCGCCATTGTGCCTTTTGTATTAAATTCCGATGCAATCTCTGTGTTGCACCGTCAATAAGAAGTTCCAAGGGATACAGTAAACCAGGAGTGAAGCATCGTAATCTGTAACTAGTGTCACATGAATGGTTCAAAACATGGACAGTAAGAAGAGTCAATCTTCTTGTACTTAAGTCGGCATTGTGCCATTTGTATTTAATTTAGATGCAATTTCTGTGTTTCATCGTCAATAAGAAGGTCAGAGGGATAGAGTAAACCTGAAGTGAAGCATCGGAATCCATACTAGTGTCACAGGAATGGTTCAAAACATAGTCAGTAAGAGGTGTCAGTCTTCTTGTTCTAAAGTCGGCATTGTGCCTTTTGTATTTAATTCAGATGCAATTGCTGTGTTTCATCGTCAATAAGAAGGTCCAAGGGATACAGTAAACCTGAAGTGAGGCTTTGATATCTATAACTAGTGGCACAGGAATGGTTCAAAACATAGACAGTAAGAAGATTCAGTATTCTTGTACTTAATTCGGCATTGTGCCTTTTGTATTTAATTCCGATGCAATTTCTGTATTTCATCGTCAATAAGAAGGTCCAAGGGATACAGTAAACCTGGAGTGAGGCATCAGAATCTGTAACTAGTATCACAGGAATGATTTAAACATAGAGAGTAAGCAGAGTCAGTCTTCTTGTACATAAGTCGGCATTGTGCCTTTTGTATTCAATTCCGATGCTATTTCTGTGTTTCATCGCCAATAAGAAGGTCCAACGGATACAGTAAACCTGAAGTGAAGCATCGAAAACTATAACTAGTGTCACAGGAATGGTTCAAAACATAGACAGTAAGAAGAGTCAGTCTTCTTGTACTTAATTCGGCAATGTGCGTTTTCTATTTAATTCCGACGCTATTTCTGTGTTTCATCGTCAATTAGAACGTCAGAGGGATACAGTAAACCTGGAGTGAAGCATCGAAATCTACAACTAGTGTCACAGGGATGGTTCAAAACAAAGACAGTAAGGAGAGTCAGTATTCTTGTACTTAAGCCGGCATTGTGCCTTTTGTATTTAATTCCGATGCAATTTCTGTGTTTCATCGTCAATAAGTAGGTCCAAGGTATCCATTAAACCTGAAGATAAAGCACCGCAATCTATAACTAGTGTCACAGGAATGGTTCAAAACATAGTCAGCAAGAAGAGTCAGTCTTCTTGTACTTAAGTCGCCATTGTGCGTTTGTATTAAATTCCGATGCAATTTCTGTGTTTCATCGTCAATCAGAAGGTCCAAGGGATACAGTAAACCTGAAGTGAAGCATCGGAAACTATAACTAGAGTCACAGGAATGGTTCAAAGCATAGACAGTGGAAGGAGTCAGTCTTGTTGTACATAAGTCGGCATTGTGCCTTTTGTATTTAATTCCGATGCAATTTCTGTGTTTCATCGTCAATAAGAAGGTCCAAGGGATACAGTAAACCTAGAGTGAAGCATCGGAATCTATAACTAGTGTCACAGGAATGGTTCAAAGCACAGTCAGTAAGAAGAGTCAGTCTTCTTGTACTTAATTCGGCATTGTGCCTTTTGTATTTAATTCCGATGTAATTTATGTATTTCATCGTCAATAAGAAGGTCCAAGGGATACAGTAAACCAGCAGTGAGGCATCAGAATCTGTAACTAGTGTCACAGGAATGGTTTAAACATAGACAGTAAGCAGAGTCAGTCTTCTTGTACATAAGTCGGCATTGTGCCTTTTGTATTCAATTCCGATGCTATTTCTGTGTTTCATCGCCAATAAGAAGGTCCAAGGGATACAGTAAACCTGAAGTGAAGCATTGAAAACTATAACTAGTGTCACAGGAAGGGTTCAAATCATAGACAGTAAGAAGAGTCAGTCTTCTTGTACTTAATTCGGCAATGTGCGTTTTGTATTTAATTCCGACGCTATTTCTGTGTTTCATCGTCAATTAGAACGTCAGAGGGATACAGTAAACCTGGAGTGAAGCATCGAAATCTATAACTAGTGTCACAGGGATGGTTCAAAACAAAGACAGTAAGAAGAGTCAGTATTCTTGTACTTAAGTCGGCATTGTGCCTTTTGTATTTAATTCCGATGCAATTTCTGTGTTTCATCGTCAATAAGTAGGTCCAAGGTATCCATTAAACCTGAAGAGAAAGCACCGTAATCTATAACTAGTGTCACAGGAATGGTTCAAAACATAGTCAGCAAGAAGAGTCAGTCTTCTTGTGCTTAAGTCGCCATTGTGCCTTTTGTATTAAATTCCGATGCAATTTCTGTGTTTCATCGTCAATAAGAAGGTCCAAGGGATACAGTAAATCTGGAGTGAAGCATCGGAACCTATAACTAGTGTCACAGCAATGGTTCAAAACATAGACAGAAGGACAGTCAGTCTTCTTGTACTTAGGTCGGCATTGTGCCATTTGTATTTAATTCCGTTGCAATTTCTGTTTTCCATCGTCAATAAGAAGGGCAGAGGGATAGAGTAAACCTGAAGTGAAGCATCGGAATCCATACTAGTGTCACAGGAATGGTTCAAAACATAGCCAGTAAGAAGAGTCTGTCTTCTTGTTCTTATGTCGGAATTGTGCCTTTTGTATTTATTTCAGATGCAATTTCTGTGTTTCATCGTCAATAAGAAGGTCCAAGGGATACAGTATACCTGAAGTGAAGCATCGAAATCTTTGACTAGTGTCACAGCAATGGTTCAAAACATAGACAGAAGGACAGTCAGTCTTCTTGTACTTAGGTCGGCATTGTGCCATTTGTATTTAATTCCGTTGCAATTTCTGTATTCCATCGTCAATAAGAAGGGCAGAGGGATACAGAAAACCTGAAGTGAATCATCGGAATCAATAACTAGTGTCACAGGAATGGTTCAAAACATAGACAGTGGGAAGAGTCAGTCTTGTTGTACTTAAGTCGGCATTGTGCCTTTTTATTTAATTCCGATGCTATTTCTGTGTTTCATCGTCAACAAGAAGGTCCAACGGATATAGTAAACCTGGAGTGAAGCATCGGAATCTATAAGTAGTGTAACCGGAATGGTTCAAATCATAGACGAAAGGAAGAGTCAGTCTTCTTGTACTTAAGTCGGCATTGCGCCTTTTGTATTTAATTCCGATGCAATTTCTTTGTTTCATCGTCAATAAGAAGGTCAGAGTGATACAGTAAACCTGAAGTGAAACATCGGAATCTATAACTAGTGTCACAGGAATGGTTCAAAACAAAGACAGTAGGAAGAGTCAGTCTTCTTGTACTTAAGTCGGCATTGTGCTTTTTGTATTTAATTCCGATGCAATATCTGTGTTTCATCGTGAATAAGAATGTCCAAGGGATACAGTAAACCTGAAGTGAAGCATCATATTCTATAACTAGTGTCACAGGAATGGTTCAAAACATAGACAGTAAGAAGAGTCAGTATTCTTGTACTTAAGTCGGCATTGTGCCTTTTGTATTTAATTCCGATGCAATTTCTGTGTTTCATCGTCAATAAGAAGGTCCAAGGGAAGCAGTAAACCTGGAGTGAAGAATCGGAATCTGTAACTAGTGTCACTGAAATGGTTCAAAGAATAGACAGTAAGAAGAGTCAGTCTCCTTGTACTGAAGTCGGCATTGTGCATTTTTTATTTAATTCCGATGCAATTTCTGTATTTCATCGTCAACAAGAAGGTCCAAGGGATACAGTAAACCTAGAGTGAAGCATCGGAAACTATATCGAGTGTCACAGGGATGGTTCAAAACATATACAGAAGTTGAGTCAGTCTTCTTGTACTAAAGTCGGCATTGTGCCTTTTGTATTTAATTCCGATGCAATTTCTGTGTTTCATCGTCAATAAGAAGGGCAGAGGGATACAGTAAACCTGAAGTGAAGCTTCGGAATCTACAACTAGTGTCACAGGAATGGTTCAAAACATAGCCAGTAGGAAGAGTCAGTCTTCTTATTCTTATGTCGGCATTGTGCCTTTTGTATTTAATTCTGATGCAATTTCTGTGTTTCATCGTCACTAAGAAGGTCAGAGGGATACAGTAAACCTGAAGTGAAGCATCGGAATCTATAACTAGTGTCACAGAAATGGTTCAAAGCATAGTTAGTGAGAAGAGTCAGTCTTCTTGTACTTAAGTCGGCATTGTGCCTTTTGTATTTAATTCCGATGCAATTTCTGTGTTTCATCGTCAATAAGAAGGTCCAAGGGATACTGTAAACCTGGAGTGAGGCATCGGAATCAGAAACTAGTGTCACAGGTATGGTTCAAAACATAGACAGTAAGCAGAGTCAGACTTCTTGTACTTAAGGCGGCTTTGTGCCTTTTGTTTATAATTCCAATGCAATTTCTGTGTTTCATCGTCAATAAGAATGTCCAAGGGATACAGTAAACCTCGATTGAAGCATCGGAATCTATAACTAGTGTCACAGGAATGGTTCAAAACATAGACAGTAAGATGAGTCAGTCTTTTTGAACTTAATTCGGCATTGTGCGTTTTGTAATTACTTCCGACGCAATTTCTGTGTTTCAACGTCAATTAGAACGTCAGAGGGATACAGTAAATATGAAGTGAAACATCGGAATCCATAACTAGTTTCACAGGAATGGTTCATAACATAGTCAGTAAGAAGAGTCAGTCTTCTAGTACTAAAGTCGGCATTATGCCATTTGTATTTAATTCAGATGCAATTTCTGTGTTTCGTCGTCAATAAGAAGGTCCAAGGGTTACAGTAAACCTGGAGTGATGCATCGGAATCTATAACTAGTGTCACAGGGATGTTTCAAAACAAAGACAGTAAGAAGACGCAGTATTCTTTTACTTATGTCGGCATTGTGCCTTTTGTATTTAATTCCGATGCAATTTCTGTGTTTCATCGTCAATAAGTAGGTCCAAGGTATGCAATAAACCTGAAGCGATGCACCGGAATCCATAACTAGTGTCACAGGAATGGTTCAAAACATAGTCAGTAAGAAGAGTCAGTCTTCTTGTAGTTAAGTCGCCATTGTGCCTTTTGTATTAAATTCCGATGCAATTTCTGTGTTTCACCGTCAATAAGAAGTTCCAAGGGATACAGTAAACCAGGAGTGAAGCATCGTAATCTGTAACTAGTGTCACATGAATGGTTCAAAACATGGACAGTAAGAAGAGTCAATCTTCTTGTACTTAAGTCGGCATCGTGCCTTTTGTATTTAATTCAGATGCAATTTCTGTGTTTCATCGTCAATAAGAAGGTCAGAGGGATAGAGTAAACCTGACGTGAAGCATCGGAATCCATACTAGTGTCACAGGAATGGTTCAAAACATAGTCAGTAAGAGGAGTCAGTCTTCTTGTTCTAAAGTCGGCATTGTGCCTTTTGTATTTAATTCAGATGCAATTTCTGTGTTTCATCGTCAATAAGAAGGTCCAAGGGATACAGTAAACCTGAAGTGAGGCTTTGATATCTATAACTAGTGGCACAGGAATGGTTCAAAACATAGACAGTAAGAAGATTCAGTATTCTTGTACTTAATTCGGCATTGTGCCTTTTGTATTTAATTCCGATGCAATTTCTGTATTTCATCGTCAATAAGAAGGTCCAAGGGATACAGTAAACCTGGAGTGAGGCATCAGAATCTGTAACTAGTATCACAGGAATGATTTAAACATAGAGAGTAAGCAGAGTCAGTCTTCTTGTACATAAGTCGGCATTGTGCCTTTTGTATTCAATTCCGATGCTATTTCTGTGTTTCATCGCCAATAAGAAGGTCCAAGGGATACAGTAAACCTGAAGTGAAGCATCGAAAACTATAACTAGTGTCACAGGAATGGTTCAAAACATAGACAGTAAGAAGAGTCAGTCTTCTTGTACTTAATTCGGCAATGTGCGTTTTGTATTTAATTCCGACGCTATTTCTGTGTTTCATCGTCAATTAGAACGTCAGAGGGATACAGTAAACCTGGAGTGAAGCATCGAAATCTACAACTAGTGTCACAGGGATGGTTCAAAACAAAGACAGTAAGGAGAGTCAGTATTCTTGTACTTAAGTCGGCATTGTGCCTTTTGTATTTAATTCCGATGCAATTTCTGTGTTTCATCGTCAATAAGTAGGTCCAAGGTATCCATTAAACCTGAAGATAAAGCACCGCAATCTATAACTAGTGTCACAGGAATGGTTCAAAACATAGTCAGCAAGAAGAGTCAGTCTTCTTGTACTTAAGTCGCCATTGTGCCTTTTGTATTAAATTCCGATGCAATTTCTGTGTTTCATCGTCAATAAGTAGGTCCAAGGTATCCATTAAACCTGAAGAGAAAGCACCGCAATCTATAACTAGTGTCACAGGAATGGTTCAAAACATAGTCAGCAAGAAGAGTCAGTCTTCTTGTACTTAAGTCGCCATTGTGCCTTTTGTATTAAATTCCGATGCAATTTCTGTGTTTCATCGTCAATAAGAAGGTCCAAGGGATACAGTAAATCTGGAGTGAAGCATCGGAACCTATAACTAGTGTCACAGCAATGGTTCAAAACATAGACAGAAGGACAGTCAGTCTTCTTGTACTTAGGTCGGCATTGTGCCATTTGTATTTAATTCCGTTGCAATTTCTGTTTTCCATCGTCAATAAGAAGGGCAGAGGGATAGAGTAAACCTGAAGTGAAGCATCGGAATCCATACTAGTGTCACAGGAATGGTTCAAAACATAGCCAGTAAGAAGAGTCTGTCTTCTTTTTCTTATGTCGGAATTGTGCCTTTTGTATTTATTTCAGATGCAATTTCTGTGTTTCATCGTCAATAAGAAGGTCCAAGGGATACAGTATACCTGAAGTGAAGCATCGAAATCTTTGACTAGTGTCACAGCAATGGTTCAAAACATAGACAGAAGGACAGTCAGTCTTCTTGTACTTAGGTCGGCATTGTGCCATTTGTATTTAATTCCGTTGCAATTTCTGTTTTCCATCGTCAATAAGAAGGGCAGAGGGATACAGTAAACCTGAAGTGAATCATCGGAATCTATAACTAGTGTCACAGGAATGGTTCAAAACATAGACAGTGGGAAGAGTCAGTCTTGTTGTACTTAAGTCGGCATTGTGCCTTTTTATTTAATGCCGATGCTATTTCTGTGTTTCATCGTCAACAAGAAGGTCCAACGGATATAGTAAACCTGCAGTGAAGCATCGGAATCTATAAGTAGTGTAACCGGAATGGTTCAAATCATAGACGGTAGGAAGAGTCAGTCTTCTTGTACTTAAGTCGGCATTGCGCCTTTTGTATTTAATTCCGATGCAATTTCTTTGTTTCATCGTCAATAAGAAGGTCAGAGTGATACAGTAAACCTGAAGTGAAACATCGGAATCTATAACTAGTGTCACAGGAATGGTTCAAAACAAAGACAGTAGGAAGAGTCAGTCTTCTTGTACTTAAGTCGGCATTGTGCTTTTTGTATTTAATTCCGATGCAATATCTGTGTTTCATCGTCAATAAGAATGTCCAAGGGATACAGTAAACCTGAAGTGAAGCATCATATTCTATAACTAGTGTCACAGGAATGGTTCAAAACATAGACAGTAAGAAGAGTCAGTATTCTTGTACTTAAGTCGGCATTGTGCCTTTTGTTTTTAATTCCGATGCAATATCTGTGTTTCATCGTCAATAAGAAGGTCCAAGGGATACAGTAAACCTGAAGTGAAGCATCATATTCTATAACTAGTGTCACAGGAATGGTTCAAAACATAGCCAGTAGGAAGAGTCAGTCTTCTTATTCTTATGTCGGCATTGTGCCTTTTGTATTTAATTCTGATGCAATTTCTGTGTTTCATCGTCACTAAGAAGGTCAGAGGGATACAGTAAACCTGAAGTGAAGCATCGGAATCTATAACTAGTGTCACAGAAATGGTTCAAAGCATAGTCAGTGAGAAGAGTCAGTCTTCTTGTACTTAAGTCGGCATTGTGCCTTTTGTATTTAATTCCGATGCAATTTCTGTGTTTCATCGTCAATAAGAAGGTCCAAGGCATACTGTAAACCTGGAGTGAGGCATCGGAATCAGAAACTAGTGTCACAGGTATGGTTCAAAACATAGACAGTAAGCAGAGTCAGACTTCTTGTACTTAAGTCGGCTTTGTGCCTTTTGTTTATAATTCCAATGCAATTTCTGTGTTTCATCGTCAATAAGAAGGTCCAAGGGATACAGTAAACCTAGAATGAAGCATCGGAATCTATAACTAGTGTCACAGGAATGGTTCAAAACATAGACAGTAAGATGAGTCAGTCTTCTTGTACTTAATTCGGCATTGTGCGTTTTGTAATTACTTCCGACGCAATTTCTGTGTTTCAACGTCAATTAGAACGTCACAGGGATACAGTAAATATGAAGTGAAACATCGGAATCCATAACTAGTTTCACAGGAATGGTTCATAACATAGTCAGTAAGAAGAGTCAGTCCTCTAGTACTAAAGTCGGCATTGTGCCATTTGTATTTAATTCCGATGCAATTTCTGTGTTTCGTCGTCAATAAGTAGGTCCAAGGGATACAGTAAACCTGGAGTGATGCATCGGAATCTATAACTAGTGTCACAGGGATGTTTCAAAACAAAGACAGTAAGAAGACGCAGTATTCTTGTACTTATGTCGGCATTGTGCCTTTTGTATTTAATTCCGATGCAATTTCTGTGTTTCATCGTCAATAAGTAGGTCCAAGGTATGCAATAAACCTGAAGCGATGCACCGGAATCAATAACAAGTGTCACAGGAATGGTTCAAAACATAGTCAGTACGAAGAGTCAGTCTTCTTGTAGTTAAGTCGCCATTGTGCCTTTTGTATTAAATTCCGATGCAATTTCTGTGTTTCACCGTCAATAAGAAAGTCCAAGGGATACAGTAAACCTGAAGTGAGGCTTTGATATCTATAACTAGTGTCACAGGAATGGTTCAAAACATAGACAGTAAGAAGATTCAGTATTCTTGTACTTAAGTCTGCATTGTGCCTTTTGTATTTAATTCCGAGGCAATTTCTGCGTTTCATCGTCAATAAGAAGGTCCAAGGGAAGCAGTCAACCTGGAGTGAAGCATCGGAATCCGTAACTAGTGTCACAGGAATGGTTCAAAGCATAGACAGTAAGAAGAGTCAGTCTCCTTGAACTGAAGTCGTCATTGTGCATTTTTTATTTAATTCCGATCAATTTCTGTGTTTCATCGTCAATAAGAAGGTCCAAGGGATACAGTAAACCTAGAGTGAAGCATCGGAATCTATAACTAGTGTCACAGGAATGGTTCAAAGCATAGTCAGTAAGAAGAGTCAATCTTCTTGTACTTAATTCGGCATTGTGCCTTTTGTATTTAATTCCGATGCAATTTCTGTATTTCATCGTCAATAAGAAGGTCCAAGGGATACAGTAAACCTGGAGTGAGGCATCAGTATCTGTAACTAGTGTCACAGGAATGGTTTAAACATAGACAGTAAGCAGAGTCAGTCTTCTTGTACATAAGTCGGCATTGTGCCTTTTGTATTCAATTCCGATGCTATTTCTGTGTTTCATCGCCAATAAGAAGGTCCAAGGGATACAGTAAACCTGAAGTGAAGCATCGAAAACTATAACTAGTGTCACAGGAATGGTTCAAAACATAGACAGTAAGAAGAGCAGTCTTCTTGTACTTAATTCGGCAGTGTGCGTTTTGTATTTAATTCCGACGCTATTTCTGTGTTTCATCGTCAATTAGAACGTCAGAGGGATACAGTAAACCTGGAGTGAAGCATCGGAATCTATAACTAGTGTCACAGGAATGGTTCAAAACATAGACAGTGGGAAGAGTCAGTCTTGTTGTACTTAAGTCGGCATTGTGCCTTTTTATTTAATTCCGATGCTATTTCTGTGTTTCATCGTCAATAAGAAGGTCAGAGTGATACAGTAAACCTGAAGTGAAACATCGGAATCTATAACTAGTGTCACAGGAATGGTTCAAAACAAAGACAGTAGGAAGAGTCAGTCTTCTTGTACTTAAGTCGGCATTGTGCTTTTTGTATTTAATTCCGATGCAATATCTGTGTTTCATCGTCAATAAGAATGTCCAAGGGATACAGTAAACCTGAAGTGAAGCCTCATATTCCATAACTAGTGTCACAGGAATGGTTCAAAACATAGACAGTAAGAAGAGTCAGTATTCTTGTACTTATGTCGGCATTGTGCCTTTTGTTTTTAATTCCGATGCAATATCTGTGTTTCATCGTCAATAAGAAGGTCCAAGGGATACAGTAAACCTGAAGTGAAGCATCATATTCTATAACTAGTGTCACAGGAATGGTTCAAAACATAGACAGTAAGAAGAGTCAGTATTCTTGTACTTAAGTCGGCATTGTGCCTTTTGTATTTAATTCCGATGCAATTTCTGTGTTTCATCGTCAATAAGAAGGTCCAAGGGAAGCAGTAAACCTGGAGTGAAGCATCGGAATCTGTAACTAGTGTCACTGGAATGGTTCAAAGAATAGACAGTAAGGAGAGTCAGTCTCCTTGTACTGAAGTCGGCATTGTGCATTTTTTATTTAATTCCGATGCAATTTCTGTATTTCATCGTCAACAAGAAGGTCCAAGGGATACAGTAAACCTAGAGTGAAGCATCGGAAACTATATCGAGTGTCACAGGGATGGTTCAAAACATATACAGAAGTTGAGTCAGTCTTCTTGTACTAAAGTCGGCATTGTGCCTTTTGTATTTAATTCCGATGCAATTTCTGTGTTTCATCGGCAATAAGAAGGGCAGAGGGATACAGTAAACCTGAAGTGAAGCTTCGGAATTTACAACTAGTGTCACAGGAATGGTTCAAAACATAGCCAGTAGGAAGAGTCAGTCTTCTTATTCTTATGTCGGCATTGTGCCTTTTATATTTAATACTGATGCAATTTCTGTGTTTCATCGTCACTAAGAAGGTCAGAGGGATACAGTAAACCTGAAGTGAAGCATCGGAATCTATAACTAGTGTCACAGAAATGGTTCAAAGCATAGTCAGTGAGAAGAGTCAGTCTTCTTGTACTTAAGTCGGCATTGTGCCTTTTGTATTTAATTCCGATGCAATTTCTGTGTTTCATCGTCGATAAGAAGGTCCAAGGGATACTGTAAACCTGGAGTGAGGCATCGGAATCAGAAACTAGTGTCACAGGTATGGTTCAAAACATAGACAGTAAGCAGAGTCAGACTTCTTGTACTTAAGTCGGCTTTGTGCCTTTTGTTTATAATTCCAATGCAATTTCTGTATTTCATCGTCAATAAGAAGGTCCAAGGGATACAGTAAACCTAGAATGAAGCATCGGAATCTATAACTAGTGTCACAGGAATGGTTCAAAACATAGACAGTAAGATGAGTCAGTCTTCTTGTACTTAATTCGGCATTGTGCGTTTTGTAATTACTTCCGACGCAATTTCTGTGTTTCAACGTCAATTAGAACGTCACAGGGATACAGTAAATATGAAGTGAAACATCGGAATCCATAACTAGTTTCACAGGAATGGTTCATAACATAGTCAGTAAGAAGAGTCAGTCCTCTAGTACTAAAGTCGGCATTGTGCCATTTGTATTTAATTCCGATGCAATTTCTGTGTTTCGTCGTCAATAAGTAGGTCCAAGGGATACAGTAAACCTGGAGTGATGCATCGGAATCTGTAACTAGTGTCACAGGGATGTTTCAAAACAAAGACAGTAAGAAGACGCAGTATTCTTGTACTTATGTCGGCATTGTGCCTTTTGTATTTAATTCAGATGCAATTTCTGTGTCTCATCGTCAATAAGTAGGTCCAAGGTATGCAATAAACCTGAAGCGATGCACCGGAATCAATAACTAGTGTCACAGGAATGGTTCAAAACATAGTCAGTACGAAGAGTCAGTCTTCTTGTAGTTAAGTCGCCATTGTGCCTTTTGTATTAAATTCCGATGCAATTTCTGTGTATCACCGTCAATAAGAAGGTCCAAGGGATACAGTAAACCTGAAGTGAGGCTTTGATATCTATAACTAGTGTCACAGGAATGGTTCAAAACATAGACAGTAAGAAGATTCAGTATTCTTGTACTTAAGTCTGCATTGTGCCTTTTGTATTTAATTCCGAGGCAATTTCTGCGTTTCATCGTCAATAAGAAGGTCCAAGGGAAGCAGTAAACCTGGAGTGAAGCATCGGAATCCGTAACTAGTGTCACAGGAATGGTTCAAAGCATAGACAGTAAGAAGAGTCAGTCTCCTTGAACTGAAGTCGTCATTGTGCATTTTTTATTTAATTCCGATCAATTTCTGTGTTTCATCGTCAATAAGAAGGTCCAAGGGATACAGTAAACCTAGAGTGAAGCATCGGAATCTATAACTAGTGTCACAGGAATGGTTCAAAGCATAGTCAGTAAGAAGAGTCAGTCTTCTTGTACTTAATTCGGCATTGTGCCTTTTGTATTTAATTCCGATGCAATTTCTGTATTTCATCGTCAATAAGAAGGTCCAAGGGATACAGTAAACCTGGAGAGAGACATCAGAATCTGTAACTAGTGTCACAGGAATGGTTTAAACATAGACAGTAAGCAGAGTCAGTCTTCTTGTACATAAGTCGGCATTGTGCCTTTTGTATTCAATTCCGATGCTATTTCTGTGTTTCATCGCCAATAAGAAGGTCCAAGGGATACAGTAAACCTGAAGTGAAGCATCGAAAACTATAACTAGTGTCACAGGAATGGTTCAAAACATAGACAGTAAGAAGAGTCAGTCTTCTTGTACTTAATTCGGCAGTGTGCGTTTTGTATTTAATTCCGACGCTATTTCTGTGTTTCATCGTCAATTAGAACGTCAGAGGGATACGGTAAACCTGGAGTGAAGCATCGAAATCTATAACTAGTGTCACAGGGATGGTTCAAAACAAAGACAGTAAGAAGAGTCAGTATTCTTGTACTTAAGTCGGCATTGTGCCTTTTGTATTTAATTCCGATGCAATTTCTGTGTTTCATCGTCAATAAGTAGGTCCAAGGTATCCATTAAACCTGAAGAGAAAGCACCGCAATCTATAACTAGTGTCAGAGGAATGGTTCAAAACATAGTCAGCAAGAAGAGTCAGTCTTCTTGTACTTAAGTCGCCATTGTGCCTTTTGTATTAAATTCCGATGCAATTTCTGTGTTTCATCGTCAATCAGAAGGTCCAAGGGATACAGTAAACCTGAAGTGAAGCATCGGAAACTATAACTAGAGTCACAGGAATGGTTCAAAGCATAGACAGTGGAAAGAGTCAGTCTTGTTGTACTTAAGTCGGCATTGTGCCTTTTTATTTAATTCCGATGTGATTTCTGTGTTTCCTCATCAATAAGAAGGTCAGAGGGATACAGTAAACCTGTAGTGAAGCATCGGAATCTATAACCAGTGTCACAGGAATGGTTCTAAACATAGTCAGTAAGAAGAGTCAGTCTTCTTGTACTTAAGTCGGCATTGTGCCTTTTGTATTTACTTCCGATGCAATTTCTGTGTTTCATCGTCAATAAGAAGGTCCAAGGGATACAGTATACCGGAAGTGAAGCAACGGAATCTATAACTAGTGTCACAGGAATGGTACAAAACATAGTCAGTAAGAAGAGTCAGTCTTCTTGTACTTAAGTCGGCATTGTGCCTTTTTGTATTTAATTCCGATGCAATTTCTGTGTTTCATCGTCAATAAGTAGGTCCAAGGCATCCATTAAACCTGAAGAGAAAGCACCGCAATCTATAACTAGTGTCACAGGAATGGTACAAAACATAGTCAGTAAGAAGGGTCAGTCTTCTTGTACTTAAATCGGCATTGTGCATTTTTAATTTAATTCCGATCAATTTCTGTGTTTCATCGTCAATAAGAAGGTCCAAGGGATACAGTAAACCTAGAGTGAAACATCGGAATCTATAACTAGTGTCACAGGAATGGTTCAAAGCATAGTCAGTAAGAAGAGTCAGTCTTCTTGTACTTAATTCGGCATTGTGCCTTTTGTATTTAATTCCGATGCAATTTCTGTATTTCATCGTCAATAAGAAGGTCCAAGGGATACAGTAAACCTGCAGTGAGGCATCAGAATCTGTAACTAGTGTCACAGGAATGGTTTAAACATAGACAGTAAGCAGAGTCAGTCTTCTTGTACATAAGTCGGCTTTGTGCCTTTTGTATTCAATTCCGATGCTATTTCTGTGTTTCATCGCCAATAAGAAGGTCCAAGGGATACAGTAAACCTGAAGCGAAGCATCGAAAACTATAACTAGTGTCACAGGAATGGTTCAAAACATAGACAGTAAGAAGAGACAGTCTTCTTGTACTTAATTCGGCAATGTGCGTTTTGTATTTAATTCCGACGCCATTTCTGTGTTTCATCGTCAATTAGAACGTCAGAGGGATACAGTAAACCTGGAGTGAAGCATCGAAATCTATAACTAGTGTCACAGGGATGGTTCAAAACAAAGACAGTAAGAAGAGTCAGTATTCTTGTACTTAAGTCGGCATTGTGCCTTTTGTATTTAATTCCGATGCAATTTCTGTGTTTCATCGTCAGTAAGTAGGTCCAAGGTATCCATTAAACCTGAAGAGAAAGCACCGCAATCTATAACTAGTGTCACAGGAATGGTTCAAAACATAGTCAGCAAGAAGAGTCAGTCTTCTTGTACTTAAGGCGCCATTGTGCCTTTTGTATTAAATTCCGATGCAATTTCTGTGTTTCTTCGGCAATAAGAAGGTCCAAGGGATACAGTAAACCTGGAGTGAAGCATCGGAACCTATAACTAGTGTCACAGCAATGATTCAAAACATAGACAGAAGGACAGTCAGTCTTTTTGTACTTAGGTCGGCATTGTGCCATTTGTATTTAATTCCGTTGCAATTTCTGTTTTCCATCGTCAATAAGACGGGCAGAGGGACAGAGTAAACCTGAAGTGAAGCATCGGAATCCATACTAGTGTCACAGGAATGGTTCAAAACATAGCCAGTAAGAAGAGTCTGTCTTCTTGTTCTTATGTCGGAAATGTGCCTTTTGTATTTATTTCAGATGCAATTTCTGTGTTTCATCGTCAATAAGAAGGTCCAAGGGATACAGTATACCTGAAGTGAAGCATCGAAATCTTTAACTAGTGTCACACCAATGGTTCAAAACGTAGACAGAAGGACAGTCAGTCTTCTTGTACTTAGGTCGGCATTGTGCCATTTGTATTTAATTCCGTTGCAATTTCTGTTTTCCATCGTCAATAAGAAGGGCAGAGGGATACTGTAGACCTGAATTGAAGCATCGGAATCTACAACTAGTGTCACAGGAATGGTTCAAAACATAGACAGTGGGAAGAGTCAGTCTTCTTGTACTTAGGTCGGCATTGTGCCTTTTGCATTTAATTCCGATGCTATTTCTGTGTTTCATCGTCAACAAGAAGGTCCAACGGATATAGTAAACCTGGAGTGAAGCATCGGAATCTATAAGTAGTGTCACAGGAATGGTTCAAAGAATAGACAGTAAGAAGAGTCAGTCTCCTTGTACTGAAGTCGGCATTGTGCATTTTTTATTTAATTCCGATGCAATTTCTGTATTTCATCGTCAACAAGAAGGTCCAAGGGATACAGTAAACCTAGAGTGAAGCATCGGAATCTATATCTAGTGTCACAGGAATGGTTCAAAACATAGACAGTAAGAAGAGTCAGTCTTCTTGTACTTAAGTCGACATTGTGCCTTTTGTATTTAATTCCGATGCAGTTTCTGTGTTTCATCGTCAATAAGAAGGTCCAAGGGAAGCAGTAAACCTGGAATGAAGC
The DNA here is from genome assembly GCF_021461395.2 of Schistocerca americana. NCBI lineage: Eukaryota > Metazoa > Arthropoda > Insecta > Orthoptera > Acrididae > Schistocerca > Schistocerca americana. Next base: position 158,799 of record NW_025726280.1, on the reverse strand, counting down.
ATCGGAATCTGTAACTAGTGTCACAGGAATGGTTCAAAGAATAGACAGTAAGAAGAGTCAGTCTCCTTGTACTGAAGTCGGCATTGTGCATTTTTTATTTAATTCCGATGCAATTTCTGTATTTCATCGTCAACAAGAAGGTCCAAGGGATACAGTAAACCTAGAGTGAAGCATCGGAATCTATATCTAGTGCCACAGGAATGGTTCAAAACATAGACAGTAAGAAGAGTCAGTCTTCTTGTACTTAAGTCGGCATTGTGCCTTTTGTATTTAATTAGGATGCAATTTCTTTGTTTCATCGTCAATAAGGAGGTCCAACGGATACAGTGAACGTAAAGTGAAGCATCGAAAACTATAACTAGTGTCACAGGAATGGTTCAAAACATATACAGAAGTTGAGTCAGTCTTCTTGTTCTGAAGTCGGCATTGTACCATTTGTATTTAATTCCGATGCAATTTCTGTGTTTCATCGGCAATAAGAAGGGCAGAGGGATACAGTAAACCCGAAGTGAAGCATCGGAATCTACAACTAGTGTCACAGGAATGGTTCAAAACATAGCCAGTAGGAAGAGTCAGTCTTCTTATACTTATGTCGGCATTGTGCCTTTTGTATTTAATTCTGATGCAATTTCTGTGTTTCATCGTCACTAAGAAGGTCAGAGGGATACAGTAAACCTTAAGTGAAGCATCGGAATCTGTAACTAGTGTCACAGGAATGGTTCAAAGCATAGTCAGTAAGAAGAGTCAGTCTTCTTGTACATAATTCTTCATTGTGTCTTTTGTATTTAATTCCGATGCAATTTCTGTATTTCATCGTCAATAAGAAGGTCCAAGGGATACAGTAAACCTGGAGTGAGGCATCACAATCTGTAACTAGTGTCACAGGAATGGTTTAAACATAGACAGTAAGCAGAGTCAGTCTTCTTGTACATAAGTCGGCATTGTGCCTTTTGTATTTAATTCCGATGCAATATCTGTGTTTCATAGGCAATAAGAAGGTCAGAGGGATAGAGTAAACCTGAAGTGAAGCATCGGAATCCATACTAGTGTCACAGGAATGGTTCAAAACATAGCCAGTAAGAAGAGTCTGTCCTCTTGGTCTTATGTCGGAATTGTGCCTTTTGTATTTAATTCAGATGCAATTTCTGTGTTTCTTCGTCAATAAGAAGGTCCAAGGGATACAGTATACCTGAAGTGAAGCATCGAAATCTTTAACTAGTGTCACAGCAATGGTTCAAAACATAGACAGAAGGACAGTCAGTCTTCTTGTACTTAGGTCGGCATTGTGTCTTTCGTATTTAATTCAGATGCAATTTCTGTGTTTCATCGTCAATAAGAAGGTCAGAGGGATACAGTTAACCTGAAGTGAAGCATCTGAATCTATAACTAGTGTCACAGGAATGGTTCAAACATAGACAGTAAGAAGAGTCAGTCTTCTTGTACTTAATTCGGCATTGTGCCTTTAGTATTTAATTCCGATGCAATTTCTGTGCTTCATCGTCAATAAGAAGGTCAGAGGGATACAGTAAAGCTGAAGTGAAGCATCGGAATCTATAAGTAGTGTCACAGGAATGGTTCAAAACATAGTCAGTAAGAAGAGTCAGTCTTTTTGTACTTAAGTCGGCATTATGCCTTTTGTATTTAAATCCGATGCAATATCTGTGTTTCATCGTCAATAACAAGGTCCAAGGGATAGAGTAACCCTGAAGTGAAGCATCAGAATCTATAACTAGTGTCACAGGGATGTTTCAAAACATAGACAGTAAGAAGAGTCAGTCTTCTTGTACTTAAGTCGGCATTGTGCCTTTTGTATTTAATTCCGATGCAATTTCTGTGTTTGATCGTCAATAAGAAGGTCCAAGGGATACAGTAAACCGGAAGTGAAGCATCGGAATCTATAACTAGTGTCACAGGAATGGTTCTAAACATAGTCAGTAAGAAGAGTCAGTCTTCTTGTACTTAAGTCGGAATTGTGCCTTTTGTATTTAATTCCGATGCAATTTCTGTGTTTCATCGTCAATAAGAAGGTCCAAGGGATACAGTATACAGGAAGTGAAGAAACGGAATCTATAACTAGTGTCACAGGAATGGTACAAAACATAGTCAGTAAGAAGAGTCAGTCTTCTTGTACTTAAGTCGGCATTGTGCCTTTTGTATTTAATTCCGATGCAATTTCTGTGTTTCATCGTCAGTAAGTAGGTCCAAGGTATCCATTAAACCTGAAGAGAAAGCACCGCAATCTATAACTAGTGTCACAGGAATGGTACAAAACATAGTCAGTAAGAAGAGTCAGTCTTCTTGTACTTAAGTCGGCATTGTGCATTTTTAATTTAATTCCGATCAATTTCTGTGTTTCATCGTCAACAAGAAGGTCCAAGGGATACAGTAAACCTAGAGTGAAGCATCGGAATCTATAACTAGTGTCACAGGAATGGTTCAAAGCATAGTCAGTAAGAAGAGTCAGTCTTCTTGTACTTAATTCGGCATTGTGCCTTTTGTATATAATTCCGAAGCAATTTCTGTATTTCATCGTCAATAAGAAGGTCCAAGGGATACAGTAAACCTGCAGTGAGGCATCAGAATCTGTAACTAGTGTCACAGGAATGGTGTAAACATAGACAGTAAGCAGAGTCAGTCTTCTTGTACATAAGTCGGCATTGTGCCTTTTGTATTCAATTCCGATGCTATTTCTGTGTTTCATCGCCAATAAGAAGGTCCAAGGGATACAGTAAACCTGAAGCGAAGCATCGAAAACTATAACTAGTGTCACAGGAATGGTTCAAAACATAGACAGTAAGAAGAGACAGTCTTCTTGTACTTAATTCGGCAATGTGCGTTTTGTATTTAATTCCGACGCCATTTCTGTGTTTCATCGTCAATTAGAACGTCAGAGGGATACAGTAAACCTGGAGTGAAGCATCGAAATCTATAACTAGTGTCACAGGGATGGTTCAAAACAAAGACAGTAAGAAGAGTCAGTATTCTTGTAGTTAAGTTGGCATTCTGCCTTTTGTATTTAATTCCGATGCAATTTCTGTGTTTCGTCGTCAATAAGTAGGTCCAAGATATCCATTAAACCTGAAGAGAAAGCACCGCAATCTATAACTAGTGTCACAGGAATGGTTCAAAACATAGTCAGCAAGAAGAGTCAGTCTTCTTGTACTTAAGTCGCCATTGTGCCTTTTGTATTAAATTCCGATGCAATTTCTGTGTTTCTTCGGCAATAAGAAGGTCCAAGGGATACAGTAAACCTGGAGTGAAGCATCGGAACCTATAACTAGTGTCACAGCAATGGTTCAAAACATAGACAGAAGGACAGTCAGTCTTTTTGTACTTAGGTCGGCATTGTGCCATTTGTATTTAATTCCGTTGCAATTTCTGTTTTCCATCGTCAATAAGAAGGGCAGAGGGATAGAGTAAACCTGAAGTGAAGCATCGGAATCCATACTAGTGTCACATGAATGGTTCAAAACATAGCCAGTAAGAAGAGTCTGTCTTCTTGTTCTTATGTCGGAATTGTGCCTTTTGTATTTATTTCAGATGCAATTTCTGTGTTTCATCGTCAATAAGAAGGTCCAAGGGATACAGTATACCTGAAGTGAAGCATCGAAATCTTTAACTAGTGTCACAGCAATGGTTCAAAACGTAGACAGAAGGACAGTCAGTCTTCTTGTACTTAGGTCGGCATTGTGCCATTTGTATTTAATTCCGTTGCAATTTCTGTTTTCCATCGTCAATAAGAAGGGCAGAGGGATACAGTAAACCTGAAGTGAAGCATCGGGATCTATAACTAGTGTCACAGGAATGGTTCAAAACATAGACAGTGGGAAGAGTCAGTCTTGTTGAACTTAAGTCGGCATTGTGCCTTTTTATTTAATTCCGATGCTATTTCTGTGTTTCATCGTCAACAAGAAGGTCCAACGGATATAGTAAACCTGGAGTGAAGCATCGGAATTTATAAGTAGTGTCACAGGAATGGTTCAAAGAATAGACAGTAAGAAGAGTCAGTCTCCTTGTACTGAAGTCGGCATTGTGCATTTTTTATTTAATTCCGATGCAATTTCTGTATTTCATCGTCAACAAGAAGGTCCAAGGGATACAGTAAACCTAGAGTGAAGCATCGGAATCTATATCTAGTGTCACAGGAATGGTTCAAAACATAGACAGTAAGAAGAGTCAGTCTTCTTGTACTTAAGTCGGCATTGTGCCTTTTGTATTTAATTCCGATGCAGTTTCTGTGTTTCATCGTCAATAAGAAGGTCCAAGGGAAGCAGTAAACCTGGAATGAAGCATCGGAATCTGTAACTAGTGTCACAGGAATGGTTCAAAGAATAGACAGTAAGAAGAGTCAGTCTCCTTGTACTGAAGTCGGCATTGTGCATTTTTTATTTAATTCCGATGCAATTTCTGTATTTCATCGTCAACAAGAAGGACCAAGGGATACAGTAAACCTAGAGTGAAGCATCGGAATCTATATCTAGTGTCACAGGAATGGTCCAAAACATAGACAGTAAGAAGAGTCAGTCTTCTTGTACTTAAGTCGGCATTGTGCCTTTTGTATTTAATTAGGATGCAATTTCTTTGTTTCATCGTCAATAAGGAGGTCCAACGGATACAGTGAACGTAAAGTGAATCATCGAAATCTATAACTAGTGTCACAGGAATGGTTCAAAACATATACAGAAGTTGAGTCAGTCTTCTTGTTCTGAAGCCGGCATTGTGCCATTTGTATTTAATTCCGATGCAATTTCTGTGTTTCATCGGCAATAAGAAGGGCAGAGGGATACAGTAAACCCGAAGTGAAGCATCGGAATCTACAACTAGTGTCACAGGAATGGTTCAAAACATAGCCAGTAGGAAGAGTCAGTCTTCTTATACTTATGTCGGCACTGTGCCTTTTGTATTTAATTCTGATGCAATTTCTGTGTTTCATCGTCACTAACAAGGTCAGAGGGATACAGTAAACCTTAAGTGAAGCATCGGAATCTGTAACTAGTGTCACAGGAATGGTTCAAAGCATAGTCAGTAAGAAGAGTCAGTCATCTTGTACATAATTCTTCATTGTGCCTTTTGTATTTAATTCCGATGCAATTTCTGTATTTCATCGTCAATAAGAAGGTCCAAGGGATACAGTAAACCTGGAGTGAGGCATCAGAATCTGTAACTAGTGTCACAGGAATGGTTTAAACATAGACAGTAAGCAGAGTCAGTCTTCTTGTACATAAGTCGGCATTGTGCGTTTTGTATTTAATTCCGATGCAATTTCTGTGTTTCATCGCCAATAAGAAGGTCCAAGGGATACAGTAAACCTGAAGTGAAGCATCGAAAACTATAACTAGTGTCACAGGAATGGTTCAAAACATAGAGAGTAAGAAGAGTCAGTATTCTTGTACTTAATTCGGCAATGTGCGTTTTGTATTTAATTCCGACGCTATTTCTGTGTTTCATCGTCAATTAGAACGTCAGAGGGATACAGTAAACCTGGAGTGAAGCATCGAAATCTATAACTAGTGTCACAGGGATGGTTCAAAACAAAGACAGTAAGAAGAGTCAGTATTCTTGTACTTAAGTCGGCATTGTGCCTTTTGTATTTAATTCCGATGCAATTTCTGTGTTTCATCGTCAATAAGTAGGTCCAAGGTATCCATTAAACCTGAAGAGAAAGCACCGCAATCTATAACTAGTGTCACAGGAATGGTTCAAAACATAGTCAGCAAGAAGAGTCAGTCTTCTTGTACTTAAGTCGCCATTGTGCCTTTTGTATTAAATTCCGATGCAATTTCTGTGTTTCATCGTCAATAAGAATGTCCAAGGGATACAGTAAACATGGAGTGAAGCATCGGAACCTATAACTAGTGTCACATGATTGGCTCAAAACATAGACAGTAAGAAGAGTCAGTCTTCTTGTACTTAATTCGGCACTGTGCTTTTTGGATTTAATTCCGATGCAATATCTGTGTTTCATAGGCAATAAGAAGGTCAGAGGGATAGAGTAAACCTGAAGTGAAGCATCGGAATCCATACTAGTGTCACAGGAATGGTTCAAAACATAGCCAGTAAGAAGAGTCTGCCCTCTTGGTCTTATGTCGGAATTGTGCCTTTTGTATTTAATTCAGATGCAATTTTTGTGTTTCATCGTCAATAACAAGGTCAGAGGGATACAGTTAACCTGAAGTGAAGCATCTGAATCTATAACTAGTGTCACAGGAATGGTTCAAAACATAGACAGTAGGAAGAGTCAGTCTTATTGTACCTAAGTCGGCATTGTGCCTTTAGTATTTAATTCCGATGCAATTTCTGTGTTTCATCGTCAATAAGAAGGTCAGAGGGATACAGTAAAGCTGAAGTGAAGCATCGGAATCTATAAGTAGTGTCACAGGAATGGTTCAAAACATAGTCAGTAAGAAGAGTCAGTCTTTTTGTACTTAAGTCGGCATTATGCCTTTTGTATTTAAATCCGATGCAATATCTGTGTTTCATGGTCAATAAGAAGGTCCAAGGGATAGAGTAAACCTGAAGTGAAGCATCAGAATCTATAACTTGTGTCACAGGGATGTTTCAAAACATAGTCAGTAAGAAGAGTCAGTCTCCTTGTACTTAAGTCGGCATTGTGCCTTTTGTATTTAATTCCGATGCAATTTCTGTGTTTGATCGTCAATAAGAAGGTCCAAGGGATACAGTAAACCGGAAGTGAAGCACCGGAATCTATAACTAGTGTCACATGAATGGTTCAAAACATAGTCAGTAAGAAGAGTCAGTCTTCTTGTACTTAATTCGCCATTGTGCCTTTTGTATTTAATTCAGATGCAGTTTCTGCGTTTCATCCTCAATAAGAAGGTCCAAGGGATACAGTAAACCTGGAGTGAAGGAGCGGAATCTATAACCAGTGTCACATGAATTGTTCAAAACATAGACAGTAAGAAGAATCAGTCCTCTTGTACTTAATTCGGCATTGTGCCTTTTGTATTTAATTCCGATGCAATTTCTATGTTTCATCGTCAATAAGAATTCAGAGGGATACAGTAAATATGAAGTGAAGCATCGGAATCTATAACTAGTGTCACAAGGAATGGTTCAAAACATAGTCAGTAAGAAGAGTCAGTCTTCATGTACTTAAGTCGGCATTGTTCCTTTTGTATTTAATTCCGATGCAATTTCTGTGTTTCATCGTCAATCAAAACGTCCAAGGGATACAGTAAACCTGAAGTGAAGCATCGGAATCTATAACTAGAGTCACAGGAATGGTTCAAAACATAGACTGTGGAAAGAGTCAGTCTTGTTGTACTTAAGTCGGCATTGTGCCTTTTTATTTAATTCCGATGCGATTTCTGTGTTTCATCATCAATAAGAAGGTCAGACGGATACAGTAAACCTGTAGTGAAGCATCGGAATCTATAACTAGTGTCACAGGAATGGTTCTAAACATAGTCAGTAAGAAGAGTCAGTCTTCTTGTACTTAAGTCGGCATTGTGCCTTTTGTATTTAATTCCGATGCAATATCTGTGCTTCATCGTGAATAAGAAGGTCCAAGGGATACAGTAAACGTGAAGTGATGCTTCTAAATCTATAACTAGTGGCACAGGAATGGTTCAAAACATAGACAGAAGGAGAGTCAGTCTTCTTGTACTTAAGTCGGCATTGTGCCTTTTGTATTTAATTCCGATGCAATTTCTGTGGCTCATCGTCAATAACAAGGGCAGAGGGATACAGTAAACCTGAAGTGAAGCATCGGAATCTATAACTAGTGTCACAGGAATGGTTCAAAACATAGACAGTAGGAAGAGTCAGTCTTCTTGTACTTAAGTCGGCATTGTGCTTTTTGTATTTAATACCGTTGCAATTTCTTTGTTTCATCGTCAATAAGAAAGTCAGAGGGATACAGTAAACCTGAAGTGAAACATCGGAATCTATAACTAGTGTCACAGGAATGGTTCAAAACAAAGACAGTAGGAAGAGTCAGTCTTCTTGTACTAAAGTCGGCATTGTGCTTTTTGTATTTAATTCCGATGCAATATCTGTGTTTCATCGTCAATAAGAAGGTCCAAGGGATACAGTTAACCTGAAGTGAAGCATCATAATCTATAACTAGTGTCACAGGAATGTTTCAAAACATAGTCAGTAAGAAGTGTCAGTCTTCTTGTACTTAAGTCGGCATTGTGCCTTTTGTATTTAATTCCGATGAAATTTCTGTGTTTGATCGTCAATAAGAAGGTCCAAGGGATACAGTAAACCTGAAGTGAAGAGTCGGAATCTATAACTAGTGTCACAGGAAAGGTTCATAACATAGTCAGTAAGAAGTGTTTGTCATCTTGTACTTAAGTCGGCATTGTGACTTTTGTATTTAATTCCGATGCAATTTCTGTGTTTCATCGTCAATAAAAAGGGCAGAGGGATACAGTAAACCCGAAGTAAAGCATCGGAATCTAGAACTAGTGTCACAGGAATGTTTCAAAACATAGTCAGTAAGAAGAGTCAGTCTTCTTGCACTTAAGTCGGCATTGTGCATATTCTATTAAATTCCGATGCAATTTCTGTGTTTTATCGACAATAAGAAGGTCCAAGGGATGCAGTAAACCTGGGGTGAAGCATCGGAATCTGTAACCAGTGCCACAGGAATGGTTCAAAACACAGACAGTAAGAAGAGTCAGTCTTCTTGTACTAAAGTCGGCATTGTGCCTTTTGTATTTAATTCCGATGCAATTTCAGTGTTTCATCGTCAACAAGAAGGTCCAAGGGATACAGTATACCTGGAGAGAAGCATCGGAATCTATAACTATTGTCACAGGGATGGTTCAAACATAGACAGTAAGGAGAGTCAGTATTCTTGTACTTAAGTCGGCATTGTGCCTATTGTATTTAATTCCGATGCAATTTTTGTGTTTCATCGTCAATAAGGAGGTCCAAGGGATCCATTAATCCTGAAGTGAAGCACCGGAATCTATAACTAGTATCACAGGAATGGTTCAAACATAGTCAGTAAGAAGAGTCAGTCTTCTTGTATTTAAGTCGCCATTGTGCCTTTTGTGTTAAATTCCGATGCAATATCTGTGTTTCATCGTCAATAAGAAGGTCCCAGGGATTAAGTAAACCTGGAGTGAAGCATCGGAATCTGTAACTAGTGTCACAGGAATGGTTCAAAGTATAGACCGAAAGATGAGTCAGTCTTCTTGAACTTAAGTCGGCATTGTGCCTTTTTTATTTAATTCCGATGCAATTTCTGTGTTTCATCGTCAATAAGAAGGTCCAAGGGATTAAATAAACCTGGAGTGAAGCATCGGAATCTACAACTAGTGTCACAGGAATGGTTCTTAACATAGTCAGTAAGAAAAGTCAGTCTTCTTGTACTTAATTCGGCACTGTGCCTTTTGGATTTAATTCCCATGCAATTTCTGTTTTTCATCGTCAATAAGTAGGAACAAGGGATACAGTAAACCGGGAGTGAAGCATCGGAATCTATAACTAGTGTCACAGGAATGGTTCAAAACATAGACAGTAGGAAGAGTCAGTCTTATTGTACTTAAGTCTGCATTGTGCCTTTTGTATTTTATTCCGGTGCAATTTCTGAGTCTCATCGTCAATAAGAAAGTGTGACTGATACAGCAAACCTGAAGTGAAGCATCGGAATCTATAACTAGTGTCACAGGAATGGTTCAAACATAGACAGTAAGAAGAGTCAGTCTTCTTGTTTTTAAGTCGGCATCGTGCCTTTTGTATTTAATTCCGATGCAATTTCTGTGTATCATCGTCAATAAGAAGGTCCAAGGGATACAGTAAACCAGAAGTGAAGCATCGGAATCTGTAACTAGTGTCACAGGAATGGTTCAAATCACAGTCAGTGAGAAGAGTCAGTCATCTTGTACTGAAGATGGCATTGTGCCTTTTGTATTTAATTCCGATGCAATTTCTGTGTTTCATCGTCAATAAGTAGGTCAGAGGGATACAGTAAACCTGAAGTGAAGCATCGGATTCTAAAACTAATGTCACAGGAATGGTTCAAATCATAGACAGTAGGAAGAGTCAGTCTTCTTGTACTTAAGTCGGCATTGTGCCATTTGTATTAAATTCCGATGCAATTTCTGTGTTTCATCGTCAATAAGTAGGTCCAAGGGAACCAGTAAACCTGACGTGAAGCACCGGAAACTATAACTAGTGTCACAGTAATGGTTCAAAACATAGACAGTAAGAAGAGTCAGTATTCTTGTACTTAAGTCGCCATTGTGCCTTTTGTATTAAATTCCGATCCAATTTCTGTGTTTCGTCGTCAATAAGAAGGTCCAAGAAATACAGTAAACCTGGAGTGAAGCATCGGAATTTATAACAAGGTCACAGGAATGGCTCAAAACATAGACAATAAGTAGAGTCAGTCTTCTTGTACTTAATTCGGCACTGTGCCTTTTGGATTTAATTCCGATGCAATTTCTGTGTTTCATCGTCAATAAGAAGGTCAGAGGGATACAGTAAACCTGAAGTGAATCATCGGAATCTATAACTAGTGACACAGGAATGGTTCAAAACATAGTCAGTTAGAAGAGTCAGTCTTCTTGTACTTAAGTCGGCATTGTGCATTTCGTATTTAATTCCGATGCAATATCTGTGCTACATCGTCAATAAGAAGGTCCAAGGGATACAGTAAACCTGAAGTGAAGCATCGGAATCTATAACTAGTGTCCCAGGAATGGTTCAAAACATAGAAAGTGGGAAGAGTAAGTCTTCCTTTACTTAAGTCGGCATTGTGCCTTTTGTATTTAATTCCGATGAAATTTCTGTGTTTTATCGTCAATAAGAAGGTCAGAGGGATACACTAATCCTGAAGTGAAGCATCGGAATCTATAACTAGTGTCATAGAAATGGTTCAAAACATAGACAGTAAAGAGAGTCAGTCTTCTTGTACTTAAGTCGGCATTGTGCCTTTTATATTTAATTCCGATGCAATTTCTGTATGTCATCGTCAATAAGAAGGTCCAAGGGATATAGTAAACCTGGCGTGAAGCATCGGAATCTATAACTATTGTCACAGGAATGGTTCAAAACATAGACACTAAGAAAAGTCAGTATTCTTGTACTTAAGTCGGCATTGTGCCTTTTGTATTTATTTCCGATGCAATTTCTGTGTTTCATCTTCAATAAAAAGGTCCAAGGGATACAGTAAACCTGAAGTGAAGCATCAGAGTCTATAACTAGTGTCACAGGAATGGTTCAAAACATAGACAGTAAGAGGAGTCAATCTTCTTGTACTTAAGTCGGCATTGTGCCTTTTGTATTTAATTCCGATGCAATTTCTGTGTTTCATCGTCAATAAGAAGGTCAGAGGGATACAGTAAACCTGAAGTGAAGCATCGGAATCTATAACTAGTGTCACAGGAATGGTTCAGAACATAGACAGTAGGAAGAGTCAGTCTGCTTGTACTTAAGTCGGCATTGTGCGTTTTCTATTTAATTCCGATGCAATTTCTGTATTTCATCGTCAATAAGAAGGTCAAAGGGATATAGTAAACCTGGAGTGAAGCATCGTAATCTATAACTAGTGTCACAGGAATGGTTCAAAACATAGACAGTAAGAAGAGTCAGTCTTCTTGTACTTAAGTCGGCATTGTGCCTTTTGTATTTAATTCCGATGCAATTTCTGTGTTTCATCGTCAATAAGAAGGTCCAAATGATACAGTAAACCTGGAGTGAAGCACCGGAATCTATAACTAGTGTCACAGGAATGGTTGAAACATAGACAGTAAGATGAATCAGTCTTCTTGTACTTAAGTTGGCATTGTGCCTTTTGTATTTAATTCCGATGCTATTTCTGTGTTTCATCGTCAACACGAAGGTCTGAGGGATACAGCATACCAGAAGTGAAGCATCGGAATCTATAACTAGTGTCACAGGAATGGTTCAAACATAGACAGTAAGAAGAGTCAGTCTTCTTGTACTTATGTCGGCATTGTGCCTTTTCTATTTAATTCCGATGCTATTTCTGTATTTCATCGTCAATAAGAAGGTCCAAATGATACAGTACATTTGAAGTGAAGCATCCGAATCTATAACTAGTGTCACAGGAACGGTTCAAAACATAGACAGTAGGAAGAGTCAGTCTTCTTGTACTTAAGTCGGCATTGTGCCTTTTCTATTTAATTCCGATGCAATATCCGTGTTTCATCGTCAATAAGAAGGTCCAAGGGATACAGTAAAACTGGAGTGAAGCACCGGAATCTATAACTAGTGTCACAGGAATGGTTCAAAACATAGACAGTAGGAAGAGTCAATCTTCTTGTAGTTAAGTCGGCATTGTGCCTTTTGTATTTAATTCCGATGCAATTTCTGTGTTTCATCGTCTATAAGAATGTCAGCGGGATACAGTAAACCTGAAGTGAAGCATCGGAATCTATAACTAGTGTCACAGGATTGGTTCAAAGCATAGGCAGTAGGAAGAGTCAGTCTTATTGTACTTAAGTCGGTATTGTGCCTTTTGTATTTTATTCCGATGCAATTTCTGTGTTTCATCGTCAATAAGAAGGTCTGAGGGATTCAGAAAACCTGAAGTGAAGCATCGGAATCTATAACTAGTGTCACAGGAATGGTTCAAATCATAGACAGTAAGAAGAGTCAGTCTTCTTGTACTTAAGTCGGCATTGTGCATTTTGTATTTAATTCCGATGCAATTATTGTGTTTCATCGTCAATAAGTAAGTCCAAGGGATACAGTAAACCGGGAGTGAAGCATCGGAATCTATAACTAGTGTCACAGGATTGGTACAAAAACATAGACAGTAGGAAGAGTCAGTCTTATTGTACTTAAGTCGGCATTGTGCCTTTTGTATTTTATTCCGATGCAATTTCTGTGTTTCATCGTCAATAAGAAAGTGTGACTGATACAGCAAACCTGAAGTGAAGCATCGGAATCTATAACTAGGGTCACAGGAATGGTTCGAACATAGACAGTAAGAAGAGTCAGTCTTCTTGTTTTTATGTCGGCATTGTGCCTTTTGTATTTAATTCCGATGCTATTTCTGTGTATCATCGTCAATAAGAAGGTCCAAGGGATACAGTAAACCAGAAGTGAAGCATCGGAATCTGTAACTAGTGTCACAGGAATGGTTCAAATCATAGTTTGTGGGAAGAGTCAGTCATCTTGTACTGAAAATGGCATTGTGCCCTTTGTATTTAATTCCGATGCAATTTCTGTGTTTCATCGTCAATAAGTAGGTCAGAGGGATACAGTAAGCCAGAAGTGAAGCATCGGATTCTAAAACTAATGTCACAGGAATGGTTCAAATCATAGACAATAAGTAGAGTCAGTCTTCTTGTACTTAATTCGGCACTGTGCCTTTTGGATTTAATTCCGATGCAATTTCTGTGTTTCATCGTCAATAAGAAGGTCAGAGGTATACAGTAAACCTGAAGTGAATCATCGGAATCTATAACTAGTGTCACAGGAATGGTTCAAAACATAGTCAGTTAGAAGAGTCAGTCTTCTTGTACTTAAGTCGGCATTGTGCATTTCGTATTTAATTCCGATGCAATTTCTGTGTTTTGTCGTAAATAAGAAGGTCCAAGAGATACAGTAAACCTGAAGTGAAGCATCGGAATCTATAACTAGTGTCACAGGAATGGTTCAAAACATAGAAAGTGGGAAGAGTAAGTCTTCTTGTATTTAAGTCGGCATTGTGCCTTTTGTATTTAATTCCGATGAAATTTCTGTGTTTTATCGTCAATAAGAAGGTCAGAGGGATACACTAATCCTGAAGAGAAGCATCGGAATCTATAACTAGTGTCATAGGAATGGTTCAAAACATAGACAGTAGGGAGAGTCAGTCTTCTTGTACTTAGGTCGGCATTGTGCCTTTTCTATTTAATTCCGTTGCAATTTCAGTATTTCATTGTCAATAAGAAGGTCCAAGGGATATAGTAAACCTGGCGTGAAGCATCGGAATCTATAACTATTGTCACAGGAATGGTTCAAAACATAGACAGTAAGAAAAGTCAGTATTCTTGTACATAAGTCGGCATTGTGCCTTTTGTATTTATTTCCGATGCAATTTCTGTGTTTCATCTTCAATAAAAAGGTCCAAGGGATACAGTAAACCTGAAGTGAAGCATCAGAGTCTATAACTAGTGTCACAGGAATGGTGCAAATCATAGTCAGTTAGATGAGTCAGTCTACTTGTACTTAAGCCGGCATTGTGCCTTTTGTATTTAATTCCGATGCAATTTCTGTGTTTTGTCGTCAATAAGAAGGTCAGAGGGATACAGTAAACCTGAAGTGAAGCATCGGAATCTATAACTAGTGTCACAGGAATGGTTCAGAACATAGACAGTGGGAAGAGTCAGTCTTCTTGTACTTAAGTCGGCATTGTGCCTTTTCAATTTAATTCCGATGCAATTTCTGTATTTCATCGTCAATAAGAAGGTCAAAGGGATATAGTAAACCTGGAGTGAAGCATCGTAATCTATAACTAGTGTCACAGGAATGGTTCAAAGCATAGACAGTAAGAAGGGTCAGGCTTCTTGTACTTAAGTCGGCATTGTGCCTTTTCTATTTAATTCCGATGCTATTTCTGTATTTCATCGTCAATAAGAAGGTCCAAGGGACAGAGTGCACCTGAAGTGAAGCATCGGAATCTATAACTAGTGTCACAGGAATGGTTCAAATCATAGACAGTAGGAAGAGTCAGTCTTCTTGTACTTAAGTCGGCATTGTGCCTTTTTCTATTTAATTCCGATGCAATTTCTGTGTTTCATCGTCAATAAGAAGGTCCAAGGGATACAGTAAACCTGGAGGGAAGCACCGGAATCCATAAGTAGTGTCACAGGAATGGTTCAAAACACAGACAGTAGGAAGAGTCAATCTTTTTGTACTTAAGTCGGCATTGTGCCTTTTGTATTTAATTCCGATGCAATTTCTGTGTTTCATCGTCAAAAAGAAGGTCCAAGGGATACAGTAAACCTGGAGTGAAGCACCGGAATCTGTAACTAGTGTCACAGGAATGGTTCAAACATAGACACTAAGATGAGTCAGTCTTCTAGTACTTAAGTTGGCATTGTGCCTTTTGTATTTAATTCCGATGCAATTTCTGTGTTTCATCGTCAATACGAAGGTCTGAGGGATACAGCAAACCTGAAGTGAAGCATCGGAATCTATAACTAGTGTCACAGGAATGGTTCAAACATAGACAGTAAGAAGAGTCAGTCTTCTTGTACTTCAGTCGGCATTGTGCCTTTTCTATTTAATTCCGATGCTATTTCTGTATTTCATCGTCAATAAGAAGGTCCAAGGGATACAGTACACCTGAAGTGAAGCATCCGAATCTATAACTAGTGTCACAGGAATGGTTCAAAACATAGACAATAGGAAGAGTCAGTCTTCTTGTACTTAAGTCGGCATTGTGCCTTTTCAATTTAATTCCGATGCAATTTCTGTGTTTCATCGTCAATAAGAAGGTCCAAGGGATACAGTAAACCTGGAGTGAAGCACCGGAATCTATAACCAGTGTCACAGGAATGGTTCAAAACATAGACAGTAGGAAGAGTCAATCTTCTTGTAGTTAAGTCGGCATTGTGCCTTTTGTATTTAATTCCGATGCAAATTCTGTGTTTCATCGTCAATACGAAGGTCAGGGGGATACAGTAAACCTGAAGTGAAGCATCGGAATCTATAACTAGTGTCACAGGATTGGTTCAAAGCATAGACAGTAGGAAGAGTCAGTCTTATTGTACTTAAGTCGGTATTGTGCCTTTTCTATTTTATTCCGATGCAATTTCTGTGTTTCGTCGTCAATAAGAAGGTCTGAGGGATTCAGAAAACCTGAAGTGAAGCATCGGAATCTATAACTAGTGTCACAGGAATGGTTCAAAACATAGACAGTAAGAAGAGTCAGTCTTCTTGCACTTAAGTCGGCATTGTGCCTTTTCTATTTAATTCCAATGCAATTTCTGTATTTTATCGTCAATAAGAAGGTCCAAGGGATACAGTAAACCTGAAGTGAAGCATCGGAATCTATAACTAGTGTCACAGGAATGGTTCAAAACACAGACAGTAAGAAGAGTCAGTCTTCTTGTACTTAAGTCGGCATTGTGCCTTTTTCTATTTAATTCCGATGCAATTTCTGTGTTTCATCGTCAATAAGAAGGTCCAAGGGATACAGTAAACCTGGAGGGAAACACCGGAATCCATAACTAGTGTCACAGGAATGGTTCAAATCATTGACAGTAGGAAGAGTCAATCTTCTTGTACTTAAGTCGGCATTGTGCCTTTTGTATTTAATTCCGATTCAATTTCTGTGTTTCATCGTCAATAAGAAGGTCCAAGGGATACAGTAAACCTGGAGTGAAGCACCGGAATCTATAACTAGTGTCACAGGAATGGTTCAAAACATAGACAGTAGGAAAAGTCAATCTTCTTGTAGTTAAGTCGGCATTGTGCCTTTTGTATTTAATTCCGATGCAAATTCTGTGTTTCATCGTCAATAAGAAGGTCAGAGGGATACAGTAAGCCTGAAGTGAAGCATCGGAATCTATAACTAGTGTCACAGGATTGGTTCAAAGCATAGACAGTAGGAAGAGTCAGTCTTATTGTACTTAAGTCGGTATTGTGCCTTTTGTATTTTATTCCGATGCAATTTCTGTGTTTCATCGTCAATAAGAAGGTCTGAGGGATTCAGAAAACCTGAAGTGAAGCATCGGAATCTATAACTAGTGTCACAGGAATGGTTCAAAACATAGACAGTAAGAAGAGTCAGTCTTCTTGCACTTAAGTCGGCATTGTGCCTTTTCTATTTAATTCCGATGCTATTTCTGTATATCATCGTCAATAAGAAGGTCCAAGGGATACAGTAAACCTGAAGTGAAGCATCGGAATCTATAACTAGTGTCACAGGAATGGTTCAAAACACAGACAGTAAGAAGAGTCAGTCTTCTTGTACTTAAGTCGGCATTGTGCCTTTTTCTATTTAATTCCGACGCAATTTCTGTGTTTCATCGTCAATAAGAAGGTCCAAGGGATACAGTAAACCTGGAGGGAAACACCGGAATCCATAACTAGTGTCACAGGAATGGTTCAAATCATAGACAGTAGGAAGAGTCAACCTTCTTGTACTTAAGTCGGCATTGTGCCTTTTGTATTTAATTCCGATGCAATTTCTGTGTTTCATCGTCAATAAGAAGGTCCAAGGGATACAGTAAACCTGGAGTGAAGCACCGGAATCTATAACTAGTGTCACAGGAATGGTTCAAAACATAGACAGTAGGAAGAGTCAATCTTCTTGTACTTAGGTTGGCATTGTGCCTTTTGTATTTAATTCCGATGCAATTTCTGTGTTTCATCGTCAATAAGAAGGTCAGAGGGATACAGTAAGCCTGAAGTGAAGCATCGGAATCTATAACTAGTGTCACAGGAATGGTTCAAACATAGACAGTAAGATGAGTCAGTCTTCTTGTACTTAAGTTGGCATTGTGTCTTTTGTATTTAATTCCGATGCTATTTCTGTATTTCATCGTCAATAAGAAGATCCAAGGGATACAGTACACCTGAAGTGAAGCATCCGAATCAATAACTAGTGTCACAGGAATGGTTCAACATAGACAGTTGGAAGAGTCACTCTTCTCGTACTTAAGTCGGCATTGTGCCTTTTCAATCTAATTCCGATGCAATTTCTGTGTTTCATCGTCAATAAGAAGGTCCAAGGGATACAGTAAACCTGGAGTGAAGCACCGGAATCAATAACTAGTGTCACAGGCATGGTTCAAAACATAGACAGTAGGTAGAGTCAATCTTCTTGTAGTTAAGTCGGCATTGTGCCTTTTGTATTTAATTCCGATGCAATTTCTGTGTTTCATCGTCAATACGAAGGTCTGAGGGATACAGCAAACCTGAAGTGAAGCATCGGAATCTATAACTAGTGTCACAGGATTGGTTCAAAGCATAGACAGTAGGAAGAGTCAGTCTTATTGTACTTAAGTCGGTATTGTGCCTTTAGTATTTTATTCCGATGCAATTTCTGTGTTTCATCGTCAATAAGAAGGTCTGAGGGATTCAGAAAACCTGAAGTGAAGCATCGGAATCTATAACTAGTGTCACAGGAATGGTTCAAAACATAGACAGTAAGAAGAGTCAGTCTTCTTGTACTTAAGTTGGCATTGTGCATTTTGTATTTAATTCCGATGCTATTTCTGTATTTCATCGTCAATAAGAAGATCCAAGGGATACAGTACACCTGATGTGAAACATCCGAATCAATAACTAGTGTCACAGGAATGGTTCAAACATAGACAGTAGGAAGAGTCAGTCTTATTGTACTTAAGTCGGTATTGTGCCTTTAGTATTTAATTCCGATGCAATTTCTGTGTTACATCGTCAATACGAAGGTCTGAGGGATACAGTAAACCTGAAGTGAAGCATCGGAATCTATAACTAGTGTCACAGGAATGGTTCAAAGCATAGACAGTAGGAAGAGTCAGTCTTATTGTACTTAAGTCGGCATTGTGCCTTTTGTATTTTATTCCGATGCAATTTCTGTGTTTCATCATCAATAAGAAGGTCAGAGGGATACAGTAAACCTGAAGTGAAGCATCGGAATCGATAACAAGTGTCACAGGAATGGTTCAGAACATAGGCAGTAGGAAGAGTCAGTCTTCTTGTACTTAAACCGGCATTGTGCCATTTCTATTTAATTCCGATGCAATTTCTGTATTTCATCGTCAATAAGAAGGTCCAAGGAATATAGTAAACCTGGAGTGAAGCATCGTAATCTATAACTAGTGTCACAGGAATGGTTCAAAACATAGACAGTAAGAAGAGTCAGTCTTCTTGTACTTAAGTCGGCATTGTGCCTTTTGTATTTAATTCCGATGCAATTTCTGTGTTTCATCGTCAATAAGAAGGTCCAAGGGATACAGTAAACCTGGAGGGAAGCACCTGAACCCATAACTAGTGTCACAGTAATGGTTCAAAACATAGACAGTAGGAATAGTCAATCTTCTTGTACTTAAGTCGGCATTGTGCCTTTTGTATATAATTCCGATGAAATTTCTGTGTTTCATCGTCAATAAGAATGTCCAAGGGATACAGTAAACCTGGAGGTAAGCACCGGAATCTATAACTAGTGTCACAGGAATGGTTCAAAACATAGACAGTAGGAAGAGTCAATCTTCTTGTACTTAAGTCGGCATTGTGCCTTTTGTATTTAATTCCGATGCAATTTCTGTGTTTCATCGTCAATAAGAAGGTCAGAGGGATACAGTAAATCTGAAGTGAAGCATCGGAATCTATAACTAGTGTCACAGGAATGGTTCTAACATAGACCGTAAGATGAGTCAGTCTTCTTGTACTTAAGTTGGCATTGTGCCTTTTGTATTTAATTCCGATGCAATTTCTGTGTTTCATCGTCAATAAGAAGATCTGAGAGATACAGCAAACCTGAAGTGAAGCATCGGAATCTATAACTAGTGTCACAGGAATGGTTCAAACATAGACAGTAAGAAGAGTCAGTCTTCTTGTACTTAAGTCGGCATTGTGCCTTCTCTATTTAATTCCGATGCTATTTCTGTATTTCATAGTCAATAAGAAGGTCCAAGGGATACAGTAGACCCGAAGTGAAGCATCCGAATCTATAACTAGTGTCACAGGAATGGTTCAAAACATAGAGAGTAAGAAGAGTCAGTCTTCTTGTACTTAAGTCGGCATTGTGCCTTTTCTATTTAATTCCGATGCTATATCTGTATTTCATCGTCAATAAGAAGGACCAAGGGATACAGTAAACCTGAAGTGAAGCATCGGAATGTATAACTAGTGTCACAGGAATGGTTCAAAACATAGACAGTAGGAAGAGTCAATCTTCTTGTACTTAAGTCGGCATTGGGCCTTTTGTATTTAATTCCGATGCAATTTCTGTGTTTCATCGTCAATAAGATGGTCCAAGTGATACAGTAAACCTGGAGGGAAGCACCGGAATCCATAACTAGTGTCACAGGAATGGTTCAAAACATAGACAGTAGGAAGAGTCAATCTTCTTGTACTTAAGTCGGCATTGTGCTTTTTGTATTTAATTCCGATGCAATTTCTGTGTTTCATCGTCAATAAGAAGGTCCAAGGGATACAGTAAACCTGGAGTGAAGCACCGGAATCTATAACTAGTGTCACAGGAATGGTTCAAAACATAGACAGTAAGAAAAGTCAGTATTCTTGTACGTAAGTCGGCATTGTGCCTTTTGTATTTATTTCCGATGCAATTTCTGTGTTTCATCTTCAATAAAAAGGTCCAAGGGATACAGTAAACCTTAAGTGAAGCATCAGAGTCTATAACTAGTGTCACAGGAATGGTGCAAATCATAGTCAGTTAGATGAGTCAGTCTTCTTGTACTTAAGTCGGCATTGTGCCTTTTGTATTTAATTCCGATGCAATTTCTGTGTTTTGTCGTCAATAAGAGGGTCAGAGGGATACAGTAAACCTGAAGTGAAGCATCGTAATCTATAACTAGTGTCACAGGAATGGTTCAGAACATAGACAGTAGGAAGAGTCAGTCTTCTAGTACTTAAGTCGGCATTGTGCCTTTTGTATTTTATTCCGATGCAATTTCTGTGTTTCATCGTCAATAAGAAGGTCTGAGGGATTCAGAAAACCTGAAGTGAAGCATCGGAATCTGTAACTAGTGTCACAGGAATGGTTCAAAACATAGACAGTAAGAAGAGTCAGTCTTCTTGCACTTAAGTCGGCATTGTGCCTTTTCTATTTAATTCCGATGCTATTTCTGTATTTCATCGTCAATAAGAAGGTCCAAGGGATACAGTAAACCTGAAGTGAAGCATCGGAATCTATAACTAGTGTCACAGGAATGGTTCAAAATACAGACAGAAAGAAGAGTCAGTCTTCTTGTACTTAAGTCGGCATTGTGCCTTTTTCTATTTAATTCCGATGCAATTTCTGTGTTTCATCGTCAATAAGAAGGTCCAAGGGATACAGTAAACCTGGAGAGAAACACCGGAATCCATAACTAGTGTCACAGGAATGGTTCAAATCATAGACAGTAGGAAGAGTCAATCTTCTTGTACTTAAGTCGGCATTGTGCCTTTTGTATTTAATTCCGATGCAATTTCTGTGTTTCATCGTCAATAAGAAGGTCCAAGGGATACAGTAAACCTGGAGTGAAGCACCGGAATCTATAACTAGTGTCACAGGAATGGTTCAAAACATAGACAGTAGGAAGAGTCAATCTTCTTGTACTTAGGTCGGCATTGTGCCTTTTGTATTTAATTCCGATGCAATTTCTGTGTTTCATCGTCAATAAGAAGGTCAGAGGGATACAGTAAGCCTGAAGTGAAGCATCGGAATCTATAACTAGTGTCACAGGAATGGTTCAAACATAGACAGTAAGATGGGTCAGTCTTCTTGTTCTTAAGTTGGCATTGTGCCTTTTGTATTTAATTCCGATGCTATTTCTGTATTTCATCGTCAATAAGAAGATCCAAGGGATACAGTACACCTGAAGTGAAGCATCCGAATCAATAACTAGTGTCACAGGAATGGTTCAACATAGACAGTAGGAAGAGTCACTCTTCTTGTACTTAAGTCGGCATTGTGCCTTTTCAATCTAATTCCGATGCAATTTCTGTGTTTCATCGTCAATAAGAAGGTCCAAGGGATACAGTAAACCTGGAGTGAAGCACCGGAATCAATAACTAGTGTCACAGGAATGGTTCAAAACATAGACAGTAGGTAGAGTCAATCTTCTTGTAGTTAAGTCGGCATTGTGCCTTTTGTATTTAATTCCGATGCAATTTCTGTGTTTCATCGTCAATAAGAAGATCTGAGGGTACAGCAAACCTGAAGTGAAGCATCGGAATCTATAACTAGTGTCACAGGAATGGTTCAAACATAGACAGTAAGAAGAGTCAGTCTTCTTGTACTTAAGTCGGCATTGTGCCTTTTCTATTTAATTCCGATGCTATTTCTGTATTTCATAGTCAATAAGAAGGTCCAAGGGATACAGTAGACCCGAAGTGAAGCATCCGAATCTATAACTAGTGTCACAGGAATGGTTCAAAACATAGAGAGTAAGAAGAGTCAGTCTTCTTGTACTTAAGTCGGCATTGTGCCTTTTCTATTTAATTCCGATGCTATATCTGTATTTCATCGTCAATAAGAAGGTCCAAGGGATACAGTAAACCTGAAGTGAAGCATCGGAATCTATAACTAGTGTCACAGGAATGGTTCAAAACATAGACAGTAGGAAGAGTCAATCTTCTTGTACTTAAGTCGGCATTGTGCCTTTTGTATTTAATTCCGATGCAATTTCTGTGTTTCATCGTCAATAAGATGGTCCAAGTGATACAGTAAACCTGGAGGGAAGCACCGGAATCCATAACTAGTGTCACAGGAATGGTTCAAAACATAGACAGTAGGAAGAGTCAATCTTCTTGTACTTAAGTCGGCATTGTGCTTTTTGTATTTAATTCCGATGCAATTTCTGCGTTTCATCGTCAATAAGAAGGTCCAAGGGATACAGTAAACCTGGAGTGAAGCACCGGAATCTATAACTAGTGTCACAGGAATGGTTCAAAACATAGACAGTAAGAAAAGTCAGTATTCTTGTACTTAAGTCGGCATTGTGCTTTTTGTATTTATTTCCGATGCAATTTCTGTGTTTCATCTTCAATAAAAAGGTCCAAGGGATACAGTAAACCTTAAGTGAAGCATCAGAGTCTATAACTAGTGTCACAGGAATGGTGCAAATCATAGTCAGTTAGATGAGTCAGTCTTCTTGTACTTAAGTCGGCATTGTGCCTTTTGTATTTAATTCCGATGCAATTTCTGTGTTTTGTCGTCAATAAGAAGGTCAGAGGGATACAGTAAACCTGAAGTGAAGCATCGGAATCTATAACTAGTGTCACAGGAATGGTTCAGAACATAGACAGTAGGAAGAGTCAGTCTTCTAGTACTTAAGTCGGCATTGTGCCTTTTCTATTTAATTCCGATGCAATTTCTGTATTTCATCGTCAATAAGAAGGTCAAAGGGATAAAGTAAACCTGGAGTGAAGCATCGTAATCTATAACTAGTGTCACAGGAATGGTTCAAAACATAGACAGTAAGAAGAGTCAGTCTTCTTGTACTTAAGTCGGCATTGTGCCTTTTCTATTTAATTCCGATGCTATTTCTGTATTTCATCGTCTTTAAGAAGGTCCAAGGGATAGAGTACACCTGAAGTGAAGCATCGAAATCTATAACTAGTGTCACAGGAATGGTTCAAAACATAGACAGTAGGAAGAGTCAGTCTTCTTGTACTTAAGTCGGCATTGTGCCTTTTTCTATTTAATTCCGATGCAATTTCTGTGTTTCATCGTCAATAAGAAGGTCCAAGGGATACAGTAAACCTAGAGGGAAGCACCGGAATCCATAACTAGTGTCACAGAAATGGTTCAAAACATAGACAGTAGGAAGAGTCAATCTTCTTGTACTTAAGTCGGCATTGTGCCTTTTGTATTTAATTCCGATGCAATTTCTGTGTTTCATCGTCAATAAGAAGGTCAAAGGGATAAAGTAAACCTGGAGTGAAGCATCGTAATCTATAACTAGTGTCACAGGAATGGTTCAAAACATAGACAGTAAGAAGAGTCAGTCTTCTTGTACTTAAGTCGGCATTGTGCCTTTTCTATTTAATTCCGATGCTATTTCTGTATTTCATCGTCTTTAAGAAGGTCCAAGGGATAGAGTACACCTGAAGTGAAGCATCGAAATCTATAACTAGTGTCACAGGAATGGTTCAAAACATAGACAGTAGGAAGAGTCAGTCTTCTTGTACTTAAGTCGGCATTGTGCCTTTTTCTATTTAATTCCGATGCAATTTCTGTGTTTCATCGTCAATAAGAAGGTCCAAGGGATACAGTAAACCTAGAGGGAAGCACCGGAATCCATAACTAGTGTCACAGGAATGGTTCAAAACATAGACGGTAGGAAGAGTCAATCTTCTTGTACTTAAGTCGGCATTGTGCCTTTTGTATTTAATTCCGATGCAATTTCTGTGTTTCATCGTCAATAAGAAAGTCCAAGGGATACAGTAAACCTGGAGTGAAGCACCGGAATCTGTAACTAGTGTCACAGGAATGGTTCAAACATAGACAGTAAGATGAGTCAGTCTTCTTGTACTTAAGTTGGCATTGTGCCTTTTGTATTTAATTCCGATGCAATTTCTGTGTTTCATCGTCAATACGAAGGTCTCAGGGATACAGCAAACCTGAAGTGAAGCATCGGAATCTATAACTAGTGTCACAGGAATGGTTCAAACATAGACAGTAAGAACAGTCCGTCTTCTTGTACTTAAGTCGGCATTGTGCCTATTCTATTTAATTCCGATGCAATTTCTGTATTTCATCGTCAATAAGAAGGTCCAAGGGATACAGTACACCTGAAGTGAAGCATCCGAATCTATAACTAGTGTCACAGGAATGGTTCAAAACATAGACAGTAGGAAGAGTCAGTCTTCTTGTACTTAAGTCGGCATTGTGCCTTTTCTATTTAATTCCGATGCAATTTCTGTGTTTCATCGTCAACAAGAAGGTCCAAGGGATACAGTAAACCTGGAGTGAAGCACCGGAATCTATAACTAGTGTCACAGGAATGGTTCAAAACATAGACAGTAGGAAGAGTCGATCTTCTTGTTCTTAAGTTGGCATTGTGCCTTTTGTATTTAATTCCGATGCTATTTCTGTATTTCATCGTCAATAAGAAGATCCAAGGGATACAGTACACCTGAAGTGAAGCATCCGAATCAATAACTAGTGTCACAGGAATGGTTCAACATAGACAGTGGGAAGAGTCACCCTTCTTGTACTTAAGTCGGCATTGTGCCTTTTCAATCTAATTCCGATGCAATTTCTGTGTTTCATCGTCAATAAGAAGGTCCAAGGGATACAGTAAACCTGGAGTGAAGCACCGGAATCAATAACTAGTGTCACAGGAATGGTTCAAAACATAGACAGTAGGTAGAGTCAATCTTCTTGTAGTTAAGTCGGCATTGTGCCTTTTGTATTTAATTCCGATGCAATTTCTGTGTTTCATCGTCAATACGAAGGTCTGAGGGATACAGCAAACCTGAAGTGAAGCACCGGAATCTATAACTAGTGTCACAGGATTGGTTCAAAGCATAGACAGTAGGAAGAGTCAGTCTTATTGTACTTAAGTCGGTATTGTGCCTTTAGTATTTTATTCCGATGCAATTTCTGTGTTTCATCGTCAATAAGAAGGTCTGAGGGATTCAGAAAACCTGAAGTGAAGCATCGGAATCTATAACTAGTGTCACAGGAATGGTTCAAAACATAGACAGTAAGAAGAGTCAGTCTTCTTGTACTTAAGTTGGCATTGTGCATTTTGTATTTAATTCCCATGCTATTTCTGTATTTCATCGTCAATAAGAAGATCCAAGGGATACAGTACACCTGATGTGAAACATCCGAATCAATAACTAGTGTCACAGGAATGGTTCAAACATAGACAGTAGGAAGAGTCAGTCTTATTGTACTTAAGTCGGTATTGTGCCTTTAGTATTTTATTCCGATGCAATTTCTGTGTTACATCGTCAATAAGAAGGTCTGAGGGATACAGTAAACCTGAAGTGAAGCATCGGAATCTATAACTAGTGTCACAGGAATGGTTCAGAACATAGACAGTAGGAAGAGTCAGTCTTCTTGTACTTAAACCGGCATTGTGCCATTTCTATTTATTTCCGATGCAATTTCTGTATTTCATCGTCAATAAGAAGGTCCAAGGAATATAGTAAACCTGGAGTGAAGCATCGTAATCTATAACTAGTGTCACAGGAATGGTTCAAAACATAGACAGTAAGAAGAGTCAGTCTTCTTGTACTTAAGTCGGCATTGTGCCTTTTCTATTTAATTCCGATGCTATTTCTGTATTTCATCGTCATTAAGAAGGTCCAAGGGATAGAGTACACCTGAAGTGAAGCATCGAAATCTATAACTAGTGTCACAGGAATGGTTCAAAACATAGACAGTAGGAAGAGTCAGTCTTCTTGTACTTAAGTCGGCATTGTGCCTTTTTCTATTTAATTCCGATGCAATTTCTGTGTTTCATCGTCAATAAGAAGGTCCAAGGGATACAGTAAACCTAGAGGGAAGCACCGGAATCCATAACTAGTGTCACAGGAATGGTTCAAAACATAGACAGTAGGAAGAGTCAATCTTCTTGTACTTAAGTCGGCATTGTGCCTTTTGTATTTAATTCCGATGCAATTTCTGTGTTTCATCGTCAATAAGAAAGTCCAAGGGATACAGTAAACCTGGAGTGAAGCACCGGAATCTGTAACTAGTGTCACAGGAATGGTTCAAACATAGACAGTAAGATGAGTCAGTCTTCTTGTACTTAAGTTGGCATTGTGCCTTTTCTATTTAATTCCGATGCAATTTCTGTATTTCATCGTCAATAAGAAGATCCAAGGGATACAGTACACCTGAAGTGAAGCATCCGAATCAATAACTAGTGTCACAGGAATGGTTCAACTTAGACAGTAGGAAGAGTCACTCTTCTTGTACTTAAGTCGGCATTGTGCCTTTTCAATCTAATTCCGATGCAATTTCTGTGTTTCATCGTCAATAAGAAGGTCCAAGGGATACAGTAAACCTGGAGTGAAGCACCGGAATCAATAACTAGTGTCACAGGAATGGTTCAAAACATAGACAGTAGGTAGAGTCAATCTTCTTGTAGTTAAGTCGGCATTGTGCCTTTTGTATTTAATTCCGATGCAATTTCTGTGTTTCATCGTCAATACGAAGGTCTGAGGGATACAGCAAACCTGAAGTGAAGCACCGGAATCTATAACTAGTGTCACAGGATTGGTTCAAAGCATAGACAGTAGGAAGAGTCAGTCTTATTGTACTTAAGTCGGTATTGTGCCTTTAGTATTTTATTCCGATGCAATTTCTGTGTTTCATCGTCAATAAGAAGGTCTGAGGGATTCAGAAAACCTGAAGTGAAGCATCGGAATCTATAACTAGTGTCACAGGAATGGTTCAAAACATAGACAGTAAGAAGAGTCAGTCTTCTTGTACTTAAGTTGGCATTGTGCATTTTGTATTTAATTCCCATGCTATTTCTGTATTTCATCGTCAATAAGAAGATCCAAGGGATACAGTACACCTGATGTGAAACATCCGAATCAATAACTAGTGTCACAGGAATGGTTCAAACATAGACAGTAGGAAGAGTCAGTCTTATTGTACTTAAGTCGGTATTGTGCCTTTAGTATTTTATTCCGATGCAATTTCTGTGTTACATCGTCAATAAGAAGGTCTGAGGGATACAGTAAACCTGAAGTGAAGCATCGGAATCTATAACTAGTGTCACAGGAATGGTTCAGAACATAGACAGTAGGAAGAGTCAGTCTTCTTGTACTTAAACCGGCATTGTGCCATTTCTATTTAATTCCGATGCAATTTCTGTATTTCATCGTCAATAAGAAGGTCCAAGGAATATAGTAAACCTGGAGTGAAGCATCGTAATCTATAACTAGTGTCACAGGAATGGTTCAAAACATAGACAGTAAGAAGAGTCAGTCTTCTTGTACTTAAGTCGGCATTGTGCCTTTTCTATTTAATTCCGATGCTATTTCTGTATTTCATCGTCATTAAGAAGGTCCAAGGGATAGAGTACACCTGAAGTGAAGCATCGAAATCTATAACTAGTGTCACAGGAATGGTTCAAAACATAGACAGTAGGAAGAGTCAGTCTTCTTGTACTTAAGTCGGCATTGTGCCTTTTTCTATTTAATTCCGATGCAATTTCTGTGTTTCATCGTCAATAAGAAGGTCCAAGGGATACAGTAAACCTAGAGGGAAGCACCGGAATCCATAACTAGTGTCACAGGAATGGTTCAAAACATAGACAGTAGGAAGAGTCAATCTTCTTGTACTTAAGTCGGCATTGTGCCTTTTGTATTTAACTCCGATGCAATTTCTGTGTTTCATCGTCAATAAGAAAGTCCAAGGGATACAGTAAACCTGGAGTGAAGCACCGGAATCTGTAACTAGTGTCACAGGAATGGTTCAAACATAGACAGTAAGATGAGTCAGTCTTCTTGTACTTAAGTTGGCATTGTGCCTTTTCTATTTAATTCCGATGCAATTTCTGTATTTCATCGTCAATAAGAAGATCCAAGGGATACAGTACACCTGAAGTGAAGCATCCGAATCAATAACTAGTGTCACAGGAATGGTTCAACTTAGACAGTAGGAAGAGTCACTCTTCTTGTACTTAAGTCGGCATTGTGCCTTTTCAATCTAATTCCGATGCAATTTCTGTGTTTCATCGTCAATAAGAAGGTCCAAGGGATACAGTAAACCTGGAGTGAAGCACCGGAATCAATAACTAGTGTCACAGGAATGGTTCAAAACATAGACAGTAGGTAGAGTCAATCTTCTTGTAGTTAAGTCGGCATTGTGCCTTTTGTATTTAATTCCGATGCAATTTCTGTGTTTCATCGTCAATACGAAGGTCTGAGGGATACAGCAAACCTGAAGTGAAGCACCGGAATCTATAACTAGTGTCACAGGATTGGTTCAAAGCATAGACAGTAGGAAGAGTCAGTCTTATTGTACTTAAGTCGGTATTGTGCCTTTAGTATTTTATTCCGATGCAATTTCTGTGTTTCATCGTCAATAAGAAGGTCTGAGGGATTCAGAAAACCTGAAGTGAAGCATCGGAATCTATAACTAGTGTCACAGGAATGGTTCAAAACATAGACAGTAAGAAGAGTCAGTCTTCTTGTACTTAAGTTGGCATTGTGCATTTTGTATTTAATTCCCATGCTATTTCTGTATTTCATCGTCAATAAGAAGATCCAAGGGATACAGTACACCTGATGTGAAACATCCGAATCAATAACTAGTGTCACAGGAATGGTTCAAACATAGACAGTAGGAAGAGTCAGTCTTATTGTACTTAAGTCGGTATTGTGCCTTTAGTATTTTATTCCGATGCAATTTCTGTGTTACATCGTCAATAAGAAGGTCTGAGGGATACAGTAAACCTGAAGTGAAGAATCGGAATCTATAACTAGTGTCACAGGAATGGTTCAGAACATAGACAGTAGGAAGAGTCAGTCTTCTTGTACTTAAACCGGCATTGTGCCATTTCTATTTAATTCCGATGCAATTTCTGTATTTCATCGTCAATAAGAAGGTCCACGGAATATAGTAAACCTGGAGTGAAGCATCGTAATCTATAACTAGTGTCACATTAATGGTTCAAAACATAGACAGTAAGAAGAGTCAGTCTTCTTGTACTTAAGTCGGCATTGTGCCTTTTCTATATGATTCCGATGCTATTTCTGTATTTCATCGTCAATAAGAAGGTCCAAGGGATACAGTACACCTGAAGTGAAGCATCGGAATCTATAACTAGTGCCACAGGAATGGGTCAAAGCATAGACAGTAGGAAGCGTCAGTCTTTTTGTACTTAAGTCAGCAGTGTGGCTTTTTCTATTTAATTCCGATGCAATTTCTGTGTTTCATCGTCAATAAGAAGGTCCAAGGGATACAGTAAACCTGGAGGGAAGCACCTGAACCCATAACTAGTGTCACAGTAATGGTTCAAAACATAGACAGTAGGAAGAGTCAATCTTCTTGTACTTAAGTCGGCATTGTGCCTTTTGTATATAATTCGGATGAAATTTCTGTGTTTCATCGTCAATAAGAATGTCCAAGGGATACAGTAAACCTGGAGGTAAGCACCGGAATCTATAACTAGTGTCACAGGAATGGTTCAAAACATAGACAGTAGGAAGAGTCAATCTTCTTGTACTTAAGTCGGCATTGTGCCTTTTGTATTTAATTCCGATGCAATTTCTGTGTTTCATCGTCAATAAGAAGGTCAGAGGGATACAGTAAATCTGAAGTGAAGCATCGGAATCTATAACTAGTGTCACAGGAATGGTTCTAACATAGACAGTAAGATGAGTCAGTCTTCTTGTACTTAAGTTGGCATTGTGCCTTTTGTATTTAATTCCGATGCAATTTCTGTGTTTCATCGTCAATAAGAAGATCTGAGGGTACAGCAAACCTGAAGTGAAGCATCGGAATCTATAACTAGTGTCACAGGAATGGTTCAAACATAGACAGTAAGAAGAGTCAGTCTTCTTGTACTTAAGTCGGCATTGTGCCTTTTCTATTTAATTCCGATGCTATTTCTGTATTTCATAGTCAATAAGAAGGTCCAAGGGATACAGTAGACCCGAAGTGAAGCATCCGAATCTATAACTAGTGTCACAGGAATGGTTCAAAACATAGAGAGTAAGAAGAGTCAGTCTTCTTGTACTTAAGTCGGCATTGTGCCTTTTCTATTTAATTCCGATGCTATATCTGTATTTCATCGTCAATAAGAAGGTCCAAGGGATACAGTAAACCTGAAGTGAAGCATCGGAATCTATAACTAGTGTCACAGGAATGGTTCAAAACATAGACAGTAGGAAGAGTCAATCTTCTTGTACTTAAGTCGGCATTGGGCCTTTTGTATTTAATTCCGATGCAATTTCTGTGTTTCATCGTCAATAAGATGGTCCAAGTGATACAGTAAACCTGGAGGGAAGCACCGGAATCCATAACTAGTGTCACAGGAATGGTTCAAAACATAGACAGTAGGAAGGGTCAATCTTCTTGTACTTAAGTCGGCATTGTGCTTTTTGTATTTAATTCCGATGCAATTTCTGCGTTTCATCGTCAATAAGAAGGTCCAAGGGATACAGTAAACCTGGAGTGAAGCACCGGAATCTATAACTAGTGTCACAGGAATGGTTCAAAACATAGACAGTAAGAAAAGTCAGTATTCTTGTACTTAAGTCGGCATTGTGCCATTTGTATTTATTTCCGATGCAATTTCTGTGTTTCATCTTCAATAAAAAGGTCCAAGGGATACAGTAAACCTTAAGTGAAGCATCAGAGTCTATAACTAGTGTCACAGGAATGGTGCAAATCATAGTCAGATAGATGAGTCAGTCTTCTTGTA
Source organism: Schistocerca americana (assembly GCF_021461395.2). Lineage (NCBI taxonomy): Eukaryota > Metazoa > Arthropoda > Insecta > Orthoptera > Acrididae > Schistocerca > Schistocerca americana. The sequence continues at coordinate 127,807 of NW_025726280.1, read as the reverse complement.
CTTAAGTCGGCATTGTGCCTTTTGTATTTAATTCCGATGCAATTTCTGTGTTTTGTCGTCAATAAGAAGGTCAGAGGGATACAGTAAACCTGAAGTGAAGCATCGGAATCTATAACTAGTGTCACAGGATTGGTTCAGAACATAGACAGTAGGAAGAGTCAGTCTTCTAGTACTTAAGTCGGCATTGTGCCTTTTCTATTTAATTCCGATGCAATTTCTGTATTTCATCGTCAATAAGAAGGTCAAAGGGATAAAGTAAACCTGGAGTGAAGCATCGTAATCTATAACTAGTGTCACAGGAATGGTTCAAAACATAGACAGTAAGAAGAGTCAGTCTTCTTGTACTTAAGTCGGCATTGTGCCTTTTCTATTTAATTCCGATGCTATTTCTGTATTTCATCGTCATTAAGAAGGTCCAAAGGATAGAGTACACCTGAAGTGAAGCATCGAAATCTATAACTAGTGTCACAGGAATGGTTCAAAACATAGACAGTAGGAAGAGTCAGTCTTCTTGTACTTAAGTCGGCATTGTGCCTTTTTCTATTTAATTCCGATGCAATTTCTGTGTTTCATCGTCAATAAGAAGGTCCAAGGGATACAGTAAACCTGGAGGGAAGCACCGGAATCCATAACTAGTGTCACAGGAATGGTTCAAAACATAGACAGTAGGAAGAGTCAATCTTCTTGTACTTAAGTCGGCATTGTGCCTTTTGTATTTAATTCCGATGCAATTTCTGTGTTTCATCGTCAATAAGAAAGTCCAAGGGATACAGTAAACCTGGAGTGAAGCACCGGAATCTGTAACTAGTGTCACAGGAATGGTTCAAACATAGACAGTAAGATGAGTCAGTCTTCTTGTACTTAAGTTGGCATTGTGCCTTTTGTATTTAATTCCGATGCAATTTCTGTGTTTCATCGTCAATACGAAGGTCTCAGGGATACAGCAAACCTGAAGTGAAGCATCGGAATCTGTAACTAGTGTCACAGGAATGGTTCAAACATAGACAGTAAGAACAGTCCGTCTTCTTGTCCTTAAGTCGGCATTGTGCCTTTTCTATTTAATTCCGATGCAATTTCTGTATTTCATCGTCAATAAGAAGGTCCAAGGGATACAGTACACCTGAAGTGAAGCATCCGAATCTATAACTAGTGTCACAGGAATGGTTCAAAACATAGACAGTAGGAAGAGTCAGTCTTCTTGTACTTAAGTCGGCATTGTGCCTTTTCTATTTAATTCCGATGCAATTTCTGTGTTTCATCGTCAATAAGAAGGTCCAAGGGATACAGTAAACCTGGAGTGAAGCACCGGAATCTATAACTAGTGTCACAGGAATGGTTCAAAACATAGACAGTAGGAAGAGTCGATCTTCTTGTAGTTAAGTCGGCATTGTGCCTTTTGTATTTAATTCCGATGCAATTTCTGTGTTTCATCGTCAATAAGAAGGTCAGAGGAATACAGTAAACCTGAAGTGAAGCATCGGAATCTATAACTAGTGTCACAGGATTGGTTCAAAGCATAGACAGTAGGAAGAGTCAGTCTTATTGTACTTAAGTCGGTATTGTGCCTTTTGTATTTTATTCCGATGCTATTTCTGTATTTCATCGTCAATAAGAAGATCCAAGAGATCCAGTACACCTGAAGTGAAGCATCCGAATCAATAACTAGTGTCACAGGAATGGTTCAACGTAGACAGTAGGAAGAGTCAGTCTTCTTGTACGTAAGTCGGCATTGTGCCTTTTCAGTTTAATTCCGATGCAATTTCTGTGTTTCATCGTCAATAAGAAGGTCCAAGGGATACAGTAAACCTGGAGTGAAGCACCGGAATCTATAACTAGTGTCACAGGAATGGTTCAAAACATAGACAGTAGGTAGAGTCAATCTTCTTGTAGTTAAGTCGGCATTGTGCCTTTTGTATTTAATTCCGATGCAATTTCTGTGTTTCATCGTCAATACGAAGGTCTGAGGGATACAGCAAACCTGAAGTGAAGCATCGGAATCTATAACTAGTGTCACAGGAATGGTTCAAACATAGACAATAAGAAGAGTCAGTCTTCTTGTACTTTAGTCGGCATTGTGCCTTTTCTATTTAATTCCGATGCTATTTCTGTATTTCATCGTCAATAAGAAGGTCCAAGGGATACAGTACACCTGAAGTGAAGCATCCGAATCTATAACAAGTGTCACAGGATTGGTTCAAAGCGTAGACAGTAGGAAGAGTCAGTCTTATTGTACTTAGGTCGGTATTGTGCCCTTAGTATTTTATTCTGATGCAATTTCTGTGTTTCATCGTCAATAAGAAGGTCTGAGGGATTCAGAAAACCTGAAGTGAAGCATCGGAATCTATAACTAGTGTCACAGGAATGGTTCAAAACATAGACAGTAAGAAGAGTCAGTCTTCTTGTACTTAAGTCGGCATTGTGCCTTTTCTATTTAATTCCGATGCTATTTCTGTATTTCATCGTCAATAAGAAGGTCCAAGGGATACAGTAAACCTGAAGAGAAGCATCGGAAACTATAACTAGTGTCACAGGAATGGTGCAAAACATAGACAGTAAGAAGAGTCAGTCTTCTTGTACTTAAGTCGGCATTGTGCCTTTTTCTATTTAACTCCGATGCAATTTCTGTGTTTCATCGTCAATAAGAAGGTCCAAGGGATACAGTAAACCTGGAGGGAAGCACCGGAATCCATAACTAGTGTCACAGGAATGGTTCAAATCATAGACAGTAGGAAGAGTCATTCTTCTTGCACTTAAGTCGGCATTGTGCCTTTTGTATTTAATTCCGATGCAATTTCTGTGTTTCATCGTCAATAAGAAGGTCTAAGGGATACAGTAAACCTGGAGTGAAGCACCGGAATCTATAACTAGTGTCACAGGAATGGTTCAAAACATAGACAGTAGGAAGAGTCAATCTTCTTGTACTTAAGTCGGCATTGTGCCTTTTGTATTAAATTCCGATGCAATTTCTGTGTTTCATCGTCAATAAGAAGGTCAGAGGGATACAGTAAGCCTGAAGTGAAGCATCGGAATCTATAACTAGAGTCACAGGAATGGTTAAAACATAGACAGTAAGATGAGTCAGTCTTCTTGTACTTATGTTGGCATTGTGCATTTTGTATTTAATTCCGATGCTATTTCTGTATTTCATCGTCAATAAGAAGATCCAAGGGATACAGTACACCTGATGTGAAGCATCCGAATCAATAACTAGTGTCACAGGAATGGTTCAAACATAGACAGTAAGAAGAGTCAGTCTTCTTGTACTTAAGTCGGCATTGTACCTTTTCTATTTAATTCCGATGCAATTTGTGTGTTTCATCGTCAATAAGATGGTACAAGGGATACAGTAAACCTGGAGTGAAGCACCGGAATCTGTAACTAGTGTCACAGGAATGGTTCAAAACATAGACAGTAGGTAGAGTCAATCTTCTTGTAGTTAAGTCGACATTGTGCCTTTTGTATTTAATTCCGATGCAATTTCTGTGTTTCATCGTCAATAAGAAGGTCAGAGGGATACAGTAAACCTGAAGTGAACCATCGGAATCTATAACTAGTGTCACAGGAATGGTTCAAAGCATAAACAGTAGGAAGAGTCAGTCTTATTGTACTTAAGTCGGCATTGTGCCTTTTGTATTTTATTCCGATGCAATTTCTGTGTTTCATCGTCAATAAGAAGGTCAGAGGGATACAGTAAACCTGAAGTGAAGCATCGGAATCTATAACTAGTGTCACAGGAATGGTTCAGAACATAGACAGTAGGAAGAGTCAGTCTTCTTGTACTTAAGTCGGCATTGTGCCATTTCTATTTAATTCCGATGCAATTTCTGTATTTCATCGTCAATAAGAAGGTCCAAGGGATATAGTAAACCTGGAGTGAAGCATCGTAATCTATAACTAGTGTCACAGGAATGGTTCAAAACATAGACTGTAAGAAGAGTCAGTCTTCTTGTACTTAAGTCGGCATTGTGCCTTTTCTATTTAATTCCGATGCTATTTCTGTATTTCATCGTCAATAAGAAGGTCCAAGGGATACAGTACACCTGAAGTGAAGCATCGGAATCTATAACTAGTGTCACAGGAATGGTTCAAAACATAGACAGTAGGAAGAGTCAGTATTCTTGTACTTAAGTCGGCAGTGTGCCTTTTTCTATTTAATTCCGATGCAATTTCTGTGTTTCATCGTCAATAAGAAGGTCCAAGGGATACAGTAAACCTGGAGGGAAGCACCGGAATCCATAACTAGTGTCACAGGAATGGTTCAAAACATAGACAGTAGGAAGAGTCAATCTTCTTGTACTTAAGTCGGCATTGTGCCTTTTGTATTTAATTCCGATGCAATTTATGTGTTTCATCGTCAATAAGAAGGTCCAAGGGATACAGTAAACCTGGAGTGAAGCACCGGAATCTATAACTAGTGTCACAGGAATGGTTCAAAACATAGACAGTAGGAAGAGTCAATCTTCTTGTACATAAGTCGGCATTGTGCCTTTTGTATTTAATTCCGATGGAATTTCTGTGTTTCATCGTCAATAAGAAGGTCCGAGGGATACAGTAAATCTGAAGTGAAGCATCGGAATCTATAACTAGTGTCACAGGAATGGTTCAAACATAGACTGTAAGATGAGTCAGTCTTCTTGTACTTAAGTTGGCATTGTGCCTTTTGTATTTAATTCCGATGCAATTTCTGTGTTTCATCGTCAATAAGAAGGTCTGAGGGATACAGCAAACCTGAAGTGAAGCATCGGAATCTATAACTAGTGTCACAGGAATGGTTCAAACATAGACAGTAAGAAGAGTCAGTCTTCTTGTACTTAAGTCGGCATTGTGCCTTTTCTATTTAATTCCGATGCTATTTCTGTATTTCATCGTCAATAAGAAGGTCCAAGGGATACAGTACACCTGAAGTGAAGCATCCGAATCTATAACTAGTGTCACAGGAATGGTTCAAAACATAGACAGTAAGAAGAGTCAGTCTTCTTGTACTTAAGTCGGCATTGTGCCTTTTCTATTTAATTCCGATGCTATATCTGTATTTCATCGTCAATAAGAAGGTCCAAGGGATACAGTAAATTTGAAGTGAAACATCGGAATCTATAACTAGTGTCACAGGAATGGTTCAAAACATAGACAGTAGGAAGGGTAAGTCTTCTTGTACTTAAGCCGGCATTGTGCCTTTTCTATTTAATTCCGATGCAATTTCTCTATTTCATCGTCAATAAGAAGGTCCAAGGGATATAGTAAAGCTGGAGTGAAGCATCGGAATCTATAACTAGTGTCACAGGAATGGTTCAAAATATAGACAGTAAGAAGAGTCAGTCTTCTTGTACTTAAGTCGGCATTGTGCCTTTTCTAATTAATTCCGATGCAATTTCTGTATTTCATCGTCAATAAGAAGGTCCAAGGGATAGAGTAAAATCTGAAGTGAAGCATCGGAATCTATAACTAGTGTCACAGGAATGGTTCAAAGCATAGGCTGTAGGAAGAGTCAGTCTTCTTGTACTTAAGTCGGCATTGTGCCTTTTCTATTTAATTCCGATGCAATTTCTGTGTTTCATCGTCAATAAGAAGGTCCAAGTGATACAGTAAACCTGGAGGGAAGCACCGGAATCCATAACTAGTGTCACAGGAATGGTTCAAAACATAGACAGTAGGAAGAGTCAATCTTCTTGTACTTAAGTCGGCATTGTGCCTTTTGTATTTAATTCCGATGCAATTTCTGTGTTTCATCGTCAATAAGAAGGTCCAAGGGATACAGTAAACCTGGAGTGAAGCACCGGAATCTACAGGGTGAGGCAGTGAAACGGCACGATTTCGATAGTGGTTGTCGGGCGCGGAGGGGGGTTGCGAGAGTGGGGGAAGTGACCCTGGGCGTCCAGAGTGGTGGAAGTTTCAGTAGCCATGGAGCGTTGGTCGAGTGCGCAACGTGCATTTGCCGTAAAGGCATATTACAAAGACGCGGATAGTGTGGTTGGTGCTCAACGCGCCTTTCGTCGTGAATTCAACCTGCCGCCACGGGCTCCCGTGCCATGAAGGAAAGCCATTCTCCTTTGGGTTAAAACCTTTGAAGCTACTGCTAGCACAACAAAGAAAAGAGGCGGCAGCACAAAAACAATCCGGACACCCGAGAACATTAATCGTGTGCGCGAAGCGTTGGGACGAAGTCCGCGAAAATCCGCGAGACGGCACAGCGCAGAACTTGGTCTCAGCAATCGATCAGTAAGACGGATTTTGAAGAGTGACCTTCACTATCATCCATACAAAATTCAGGTAGTGCAAGCCCTTAAACCTAATGACTACAATAACCGTATACGCTTTTGCCAGTCAATGCTTAACGTTATTGAACGAAATGAAGAAAGAGTGCATAACTTATGGATGAGTGATGAAGCCCACTTTCATCTTAGTGGGTACGTAAATAAGCAAAACTTCAGATATTGGTCCTCAGATAACCCGCACGAACTTCATGAAAAACCTCTCCATTCTGAAAAAGTAACAGTCTGGTGCGCAATGTCATCTCGTGGAATCGTGGGGCCCTATTTTTTTGAAGATGAAGATGGCAACACAGTGACGGTAAACTCTGGACGTTATGCTGACATGTTGACCATTTTTGGTCTGCCTGGAATTGATCGACATGATCCAGATGCTGAAACACTCTTCCAGCAAGATGGTGCAACAAGCCATACTGCTAATATCTCAATGGAATTGCTCAGACTTGCATTTCCACGACGTCTAATCAGCAGGAATGGCGATTTCCCCTGGCCTGCCCGTTCACCAGATCTGACGGCACCAGACTTTTTTCTTTGGGGCTACCTCAAGTGCAAAGTCTTCCAGGAAAATCCACCAAGAACAAAAGAAGACCTGAAGGAGCGAATTCGACAGGAAATTAACAACATTCCAGTACAGATGCTACGAAACGTCATGGGACAGTTTCATCTCAGGCTTAGACAATGTGTGCAAAACCAAGGACGACACCTCACTGACACCATATTTAAAAAATGATTGTTTTTAAGTTAAATCTTTAATTTCCACTCTTGTACTTGAGATCCATGTTCAACTATTATGATTTTACTTGTAAATAAATCTTTGGTGGTTTTACAAAATCGTGCCGTTTCACTGCCTCACCCTGTATAACTAGTGTCACAGGAATGGTTCAAAACATAGACAGTAGGAAGAGTCAATCTTCTTGTACTTAAGTCGGCATTGTGCCTTTTGTATTTAATTCCGATGCAATTTCTGTGTTTCATCGTCAATAAGAAGGTCAGAGGGATACAGTAAATCTGAAGTGAAGCATCGGAATCTATAACTAGCGTCACAGGAATGGTTCAAACATAGACAGTAAGATGAGTCAGTCTTCTTGTACTTAAGTTGGCATTGTGCCTTTTGTATTTAATTCCGATGCAATTTCTGTGTTTCATCGTCAATAAGAAGGTCTGAGGGATACAGCAAACCTGAAGTGAAGCATCGGAATCTATAACTAGTGTCACAGGAATGGTTCAAACATAGACAGTAAGAAGAGTCAGTCTTCTTGTACTTAAGTCGGCATTGTGCCTCTTCTATTTAATTCCGATGCTATTTCTGTATTTCATCGTCAATAAGAAGGTCCAAGGGATACAGTACACCTGAAGTGAAGCATCCGAATCTGTAACTAGTGTCACAGTAATGGTTCAAAACATAGACAGTAGGAAGAGTCAGTCTTCTTGTACTTAAGTCGGCATTGTGCCTTTTCTATTTAATTCCGATGCAATTTCTGTGTTTCATCGTCAATAAGAAGGTCCAAGGGATACAGTAAACCTGGAGTGAAGCACCGGAATGTATAACTAGTGTCACAGGAATGGTTCAAGACATAGACAGTAGGAAGAGTCAATCTTCTTGTAGTTAAGTCGGCATTGTGCCTTTTGTATTTAATTCCGATGCAATTCCTGTGTTTCATCGTCAAAAAGAAGGTCAGAGGGATACAGTAAACCTGAAGTGAAGCATCGGAATCTATAACTAGTGTCACAGGAATGGCTTAAAGCATAGACAGTAGGAAGAGTCAGTCTTATTGTACTTAAGTCGGCATTGTGCCTTTTCTATTTAATTCCGATGCTATATCTGTATTTCATCGTCAATAACAAGGTCCAAGGGATACAGTAAACCTGGAGTGAAGCACCGGAATCTATAACTAGTGTCACAGGAATGGTTCAAAACATAGACAATAGGAAGAGTCAATCTTCTTGTACTTAAGTCGGTATTTTGCATTTTGTATTTAATTCCGTTGCAATTTCTGTGTGTCATCGTCAATAAGAAGGTCCAAGGGATACAGTAAACCTGAAGTGAAGCATCGGAATCTATAACTAGTATCACAGGAATGGTTCAAACATAGACAGTAAGAAGAGTCAGTCCTCTTATACTTAAGTCGGCATTGCGCCTTTTGTATTTAAGTCCGATGCAATTTCGGTGTTTCTTCGTCAATAAGAAGGTCCTAGGGATACAGTAAACCTGAAGTGAAGCATCGGAATATACAACTAGTGTCACAGGAATTTTTCAAATCATAGTCAGTGAGAAGAGTCAGTCTTCATGTACTTAAGCCGGCATTGTGCCTTTTCTATTTTATTCCGATGCAATTACTGTATTTCATCGTCAATAAGAAGGACCAAGGGATATAGTAAAGCTGGAGTGAAGCATCGGAATCTATAACTAGTGTCACAGGAATAGTTCAAAATATAGACAGTAAGAAGAGTCAGTCTTCTTGTAATTAAGTTGGCATTGTGCCTTTTCTAATTAATTCCGATGCAATTTCTGTATTTCATCGTCAATAAGAAGGTCCAAGGGATAGAGTAAAATCTGAAGTGAAGCATCGGAATCTATAACTAGTGTCACAGGAATGGTTCAAAGCATAGACAGTAGAAAGAGTCAGTCTTCTTGTACTTAAGTAGGCATTATGCTTTTTCTATTTAATTCCGATGCAATTTCTGTGTTTCATCGTCAATAAGAAGGTCCAAGGGATACAGTAAACCTGGAGGGAAGCACTGGAATCCATAACTAGTGTCACAGGAAAGGTTCACAACATAGACAGTAGGAAGAGTCAATCTTCTTGTACTTAAGTTGGCATTGTGCCTTTTGTATTTAATTCCGATGCAATTTCTGTGTTTCATCGTCAATAAGAAGGTCTGAGGGATACAGCAAACCTGAAGTGAAGCATCGGAATCTATAACTAGTGTCACAGGAATGGTTCAGACATAGACAGTAAGAAGAGTCAGTCTTCTTGTACTTAAGTCGGCATTGTGCCTCTTCTATTTAATTCCGATGCTATTTCTGTATTTCATCGTCAATAAGAAGGTCCAAGGGATACAGTACACCCGAAGTGAAGAATCCGAATCTGTAACTAGTGTCACAGGAATGGTTCAAAACATAGACAGTAGGAAGAGTCAGTCTTCTTGTTCTTAAGTCGGCATTGTGCCTTTTGTATTTAATTCCGATGCAATTCCTGTGTTTCATCGTCAAAAAGAAGGTCAGAGGGATACAGTAAACCTGAAGTGAAGCATCGGAATCTATAACTAGTGTCACAGGAATGGTTCAAAGCATAGACAGTAGGAAGAGTCAGTCTTCTTGTACTTAAGTCGGCATTGTGCCTCTTCTATTTAATTCCGATGCTATTTCTGTATTTCATCGTCAATAAGAAGGTCCAAGGGATACAGTACACCTGAAGTGAAGAATCCGAATCTGTAACTAGTGTCACAGGAATGGTTCAAAACATAGACAGTAGGAAGAGTCAGTCTTCTTGTAATTAAGTCGGCATTGTGCCTTTTCTATTTAATTCCGATGCAATTTCTGTGTTTCATCGTCAATAAGAAGGTCCAAGGGATACAGTAAACCTGGAGTGAAGCACCGGAATCTATAACTAGTGTCACAGGAATGGTTCAAAGCATAGACATTAGGAAGAGTCAGTCTTATTGTACTTAAGTCGGCATTGTGACTTTTGTATTTTATTCCGATGCAATTTCTGTGTTTCATCGTCAATAAGAAGGTCTGAGGGATTCAGAAAACCTGAAGTGAAGCATCGGAATCCTTAACTAGTGTCACAGGAATGGTTCAAAACATAGACAGTAAGAAGAGTCAGTCTTCTTGTATTTAAGTCGGCATTGTGCTTTTTCTATTTAATTCCGATGCTATATCTGTATTTCATCGTCAATAACAAGGTCCTAGGGATACAGTAAACCTGAAGTGAAGCATCGGAATCTATAACTAGTGTCACAGGAATGGTTCAAACATAGACAGTAAAAAGAGTAAGTATTCTTGTACTTAAGCCGGCATTGTGCCTTTTCTATTTAATTCCGATGCAATTTCTGTATTTAATCGTCAATAAGAAGGTCCAAGGGAAATAGTAAACCTGGAGTGAAGCATCGGAATCTATAACTAGTGTCACAGGAATGGTTCAAAATATAGACAGTAAGAAGAGTCAGTCTTCTTGTACTTAAGTCGGCACTGTGCCTTTTCTAATTAATTCCGATGCAATTTCTGTATTTCATCGTCAATAAGAAGGTCCAAGGGATGGAGTAAAATCTGAAGTGAAGCATCGGAATCTATAACTAGTGTCACAGGAATGGTTCAAAACATAGACAGTAGGAAGAGTCAGTCTTCTTGTACTTAAGTCGGCATTGTGCCTTTTCTATTTTATTCCGATGCAATTTCTGTGTTTCATCGTCAATAGGAAGGTCCAAGGGATACAGTAAACCTGGAGTGAAGCACCGGAATCTATAACTAGTGTCATAGGAATGGTTCAAAACATAGACAGTAGGAAGAGTCAATCTTCTTGTACTTAAGTCGGTATTTTGCCTTTTGTATTTAATTCCGATGCAATTTCTGTGTGTCATCGTCAATAAGAAGGTCAGAGGGATACAGTAAACCTGAAGTGAAGCATCGGAATCTATAACTAGTGTCAAAGGAATGGTTCAAACATAGACAGTAAGAAGAGTCAGTCTTCTTGTACTTAAGTCGGCATTGTGCCTTTTGTATTTAATTCCGATGCCATTTCTGTGTTTCATCGTCAATAAGAAGGTCCAAGGGATACAGTAAACCTGAAGTGAAGCATCGGAATCTATAACTAGTATCACAGGAATGGTTCAAACATAGACAGTAAGAAGAGTCAGTCCTCTTATACTTAAGTCGGCATTGCGCCTTTTGTATTTAATTCCGATGCAATTTCTGAGTTTCTTCGTCAATAAGAAGGTCCTAGGGATACAGTAAACCTGAAGTGAAGCAGCGGAATATACAACTAGTGTCACAGGAATTTTTCAAATCATAGTCAATGAGAAGAGTCAGTCTTCTTGTACTTAAGCCGGCATTGTGCCTTTTCTATTTAATTCCGATGCAATTTCTGTATTTCATCGTCAATAAGAAGGGCCAAGGGATATAGTAAAGCTGGAGTGAAGCATCGGAATCTATAACTAGTGTCACAGGAATGGTTCAAAATATAGACAGTAAGAAGAGTCAGTCTTCTTGTACTTAAGTCGGCATTGTGCCTTTTCTAATTAATTCCGATGCAATTTCTGTATTTCATCGTCAATAAGAAGGTCCAAGGGATAGAGTAAAATCTGAAGTGAAGCATCGGAATCTATAACTAGTGTCACAGGAATGGTTCAAAGCATAGACAGTAGGAAGAGTCAGTCTTCTTGTACTTAAGTCGGCATTGTGCCTTTTCTATTTAATTCCGATGCAATTTCTGTGTTTCATCGTCAATAAGAAGGTCCAAGTGATACAGTAAACCTGGAGGGAAGCACCGGAATCCATAACTAGTGTCACAGGAATGGTTCACAACATAGACAGTAGGAAGAGTCAATCTTCTTGTACTTATGTCGGCATTGTGCCTTTTGTATCTAATTCCGATGCAATTTCTGTGTTTCATCGTCAATAAGAAGGTCCAAGGGATACAGTAAACCTGGAGTGAAGCACCGGAATCTATAACTAGTGTCACAGGAATGGTTCAAAACATAGACAGTAGGAATAGTCAATCTTCTTGTACTTAAGTCGGCATTGTGCCTTTTGTATTTAATTCCGATGCAATTTCTGTGTTCCATCGTCAATATGAAGGTCAGAGGGATACAGTAAATCTGAAGTGAAGCATCGGAATCTATAACTAGTGTCACAGGAATGGTTCAAACATTGACAGTAAGATGAGTCAGTCTTCTTGTACTTAAGTCGGCATTGTGCCTTTTCTAATTAATTCCGATGCAATTTCTGTGTTTCTTCGTCAATAAGAAGGTCCTAGGGATACAGTAAACCTGAAGTGAAGCAGCGGCATATACAACTAGTGTCACAGGAATTTTTCAAATCATAGTCAGTGAGAAGAGTCAGTCTTCTTGTACTTAAGCCGGCATTGTGCCTTTTCTATTTAATTCCGATGCAATTTCTGTATTTCATCGTCAATAAGAAGGACCAAGGGATATAGTAAAGCTGGAGTGAAGCATCGGAATCTATAACTAGTGTCACAGGAATGGTTCAAAATATAGACAGTAAGAAGAGTCAGTCTTCTTGTACTTAAGTCGGCATTGTGCCTCTTCTATTTAATTCCGTTGCTATTTCGGTATTTCATCGTCAAAAAGAAGGTCCAAGGGATACAGTACACCTGAATTGAAGCATCCGAATCTGTAACTAGTGTCACAGGAATGGTTCAAAACATAGACAAGAGGAAGAGTCAGTCTTCTTGTTCTTAAGTCGGCATTTTGCCTTTTCTATTTAATTCCGATGCAATTTCTGTGTTTCATCGTCAATAAGAAGGTCCAAGGGATACAGTAAACCTGGAGTGAAGCACCGGAATCTATAACTAGTGTCACAGGAATGGTTCAAAACATAGCTGTAGGAAGAGTCAATCATCTTGTAGTTAAGTCGGCATTGTGCCTTTTGTATTTAATTCCGATGCAATTCCTGTGTTTCATCGTCAAAAAGAAGGTCAGAGGGATACAGTAAACCTGAAGTGAAGCAGCGGAATATACAACTAGTGTCACAGGAATTTTTCAAATCATAGTCAGTGAGAAGAGTCAGTTATCTTGTACTTAAGTCGGCATTGTGCCTTTTGTACTTAATTCCGAAGCAATCTCTGTATTTCATCGTCAATAAGAAGGTCAGAGGGATACAGTAAACCTGAAGTGAAGCATCGGAATCTATAACTAGTGTCAAAGGAATGGTTCAAACACAGATAGTAAGAAGAGTCAGTCTTCTTGTACTTAAGTCGGCATTGTGCCTTTTGTATTTAATTCCGATGCCATTTCTGTGTTTCATCGTCAATAAGAAGGTCCAAGGGATACAGTAAACCTGAAGTGAAGCATCGGAATCAATAACTAGTGTCAAAGGAATGGTTCAAACATAGACAGTAAGAAGAGTCAGTCTTCTTGTACTTAAGTCGGCATTGTGCCTTTTGTATTTAATTCCGATGCAATTTCTGTGTTTCATCGTCAATAAGAAGGTCCAAGGGATACAGTAAACCTGAAGTGAAGCATCGGAATCTATAACTAGTGTCACAGGAATGGTTCAAACGTAGACAGTAAGAAGAGTCAGTCTTCTTGTACTTAAGTTGGCATTGTGCCTTTTGTATCTAATTCCGATGCCATTTCTGTGTTTCATCGACAATAAGATGGCCTGAGGGATACAGCAAACCTGAAGTGAAGCATCGGAATCTATAACTAGTGTCACAGGAATGGTTCAAACGTAGACAGTAAGAAGAGTCAGTCTTCTTGTACTTAAGTTGGCATTGTGCCTTTTGTATCTAATTCCGATGCCATTTCTGTGTTTCATCGTCAATACGATGGCCTGAGGGATACAGCAAACCTGAAGTGAAGCATCGAAATCTATAACTAGTGTCACAGGAATGGTTAAAACATAGACAGTAAGAAGAGTCAGTCCTCTTATACTTAAGTCGACATCGTGCCTTTTGTATTTAATTCCAATGCAATTTCTGTGTTTCTCCGTCAATAAAAAGGTCCTAGGGATACAGTAAACCTGAAGTGAAGCATCGGAATATACAACTAGTGTCACAGGAATTTTTCAAATCATAGTCAGCGAGAAGAGTCAGTCTTCTTGTACTTAAGTCGGTGTTGTGCCTTTTGTATTTAATTCCGATGCAATTTCTGTGTCTCATCGTCAAGAGGAAGGTCCAAGGGATACAGTAAACCTGGAGTGAAGCAACGGAATCTATAACTAGTGTCACAGGAATGGTTCAAAGCATAGACAGTAAGAAGAGTCAGTCTTCTTGCTCTTAATTCAGCACTGTGCCTTTTGTATTTAATTCCGATGCAATTTCTGTGTTTCATCGTCAATAAGAAGGTCCAAGGGATACAGTAAACCTGAAGTGAAGCATCGGAATCTATACCTAGTGTCACAGGAGTGGTTCAAAACATAGACAGTAAGAAGAGTCAGTCTTCTTGTACTTAAGTCGGCATTGTGCCTTTTGTATGTAATTCCGATGCAATTTCTGTGTTTCATCGTCAATACGTAGGTCCAAGGGATTCAATAAACCTGAAGTGAAGCACCGGAATCTTAAACTAGTGTCACAGGAATGGTTCAAAACATAGTCAGTAAGAAGAGTCAGTCCGCTTGTACTTAATTCGGCACTGTGCCTTTTGGATTTAATTCCGATGCAATTTCTGTGTTTCATCGTCAATAAGAAGGTCAGAGGATGCAGTAAACCTCAAGTGAATCATCGGAGTCTATAACTAGTGTCACAGGAATGGTTCAAAACATAGTCAGTAAGAAGAGTCGTTCTTCTTGTACTTAAGTCTGCATTGTGCTTTTTGTATTTAAATCCGATGCAATTTCTGTGTTTAATCGTCAATAAGAAGGTCCAAGGGATAGAGTAAACCTGAAGTGAAGCATCGAAATCTGTAACTAGTGTCACAGGAATGGTTCAAATCATAGACAGAAGATGTATCAGGCTTCTTGTACTTAAGTCGGCATTGAGCCTTTTGTATTTAATTCTGCACCAATTTCTGTGTTTCATCGTCAATAAGAAGGGCAGAGGTATGCAGTAAACCTGAAGTGAAGCATCGGAATCTATAACTAGTGCCACAGGAATGGTTCAAAACATAAACACTAGGAAGAGTCAGTCTTCTGTACTTAAGTCGGCATTGTGCCTTTTGTATTTAATTCCGATGCAATTTCTGTGCTTCATCTTCAATATGAAGGTCGAAGGGATACAATAAATCTGCAGTGAAGCATCAGAGTCTATAACTAGTGTCACAGGAATGGTTCGAAACATAGTCAGTTAGAAGAGTCGGTCTTCTTGTACCTAAATCGGCATTGTGCATTTTGTATTTAATTCCGATGCAATTTCTGTGCTTCATCGTCAATAAGAAGGTCCAAGGGATACAGAAAACCTGAAGTGAAGCATCGGATTCTATAACTAGTGTCACAGGAATGATTCAAAACATAGAAAGTGGGAAGAGTCAGTCTTCACGTACTTAAGTCGGCATTGTGACTTTTGTATTTAATTCCGATGCAATTTCTGTATTTCATCGTCAATAAGAAGGTCCAAGGGATATAGTAATCCTGGAGTGAAGCATCGGAATCTATAACTAGTGTCACTGGAATGGTTGAAACATAGACAGTAAGAAGAGTCAGTCTTCTTGTACTTAAGTCGGCATTGTGCCTTTTTTATTTAATTCCGATGCAATTTCTGAGTTTTATCGTCAACAAGATGGTCCAAGGGATACAGTAAACCTGAAGTGAAGCATCGGCATCTATAACTAGTGTCACAGGAATGGTTTAAAACATAGACAGTAGGATGAGTCAGTCTTCTTGTACTTAAATCGGCATTGAGCATTTTCTATATAATTCCGATGCAATATCTGTGTTTCATCGTCAATAAGAAGGTCCAAGGGATACAGTAAACCTGGAGTGAAGCACCGGAATCTATAACTAGTGTCACAGGAATGGTTCAAAACATAGACAGTAGGAAGAGTCAGTCCTATTGTACTTAAGTCGGCATTGCGCTTTTATATTTTATTCCGATGCAATTTCTGTGTTTCATCGTCAATAAGAAGGTCTGAGGGATACAGCAAACCTGAAGTGAAGCATCGGAATCTATAACTAGTGTCACAGGAATGGTTCAAACATAGACAGTAAGAAGAGTCAGTCCTCTTGTAGTTAAGTCGGCATTGTGCCTTTGTATTTAATTAAGATGCAATGTCTGTGTTTCATCGTCAATAAGAAGGTCCAAGGAATACAGTAACCCTGGAGTGAAGCATCGGAATCTATAACTAGTGTCACAGGGATGGTTCAAATCATAGACAGTAAGAAGAGTCAGTATTCTTGTACTTAAGTCGGCATTGTGTCTTTTGTATTTAATTCCGATGCTATTTCTGTATTTCATCGTCAATAAGAAGGTCCAAGGGATACAGTACACCTGAAGTGAAGCATCCGAATCTATTACTAGTGTCACAGGAATGGTTCAAAACATAGACAGTAGGAAGAGAAAGTCTTCTTGTACTTAAGCCGGCATTGTGAATTTTCGATTTAATTCCGATGCAATTTCTGTATTTCATCGTCAATAAGAAGGTCCAAGGGATATAGTAAACCTGGAGTGATGCATCGGAATCTATAACTAGTGTCACAGGAATGGTTCAAAATATAGACAGTAAGAAGAGTCAGTCTCCTTGTACTTAAGTCGTCATTGTGCCTTTTCTAATTAATTCCGATGCAATTTCTGTATTTCATCGTCAATAAGAAGGTCCAAAGGATAGAGTAAAATCTGAATTGAAGCATCGGAATCTATAACTAGTGTCACAGGAATGGCTCAAAACATAGACAGTAGAAAGAGTCAGTCTTCTTGTACTTAAGTCGGCATTGTGCCTTTTCTATTTAATTGCGATGCAATTTCTGTGTTTCATCGTCAATAAGAAGGTCCAAGGTATACAGTAAACCTGAAGTGAAGCATCGGAATATACAACTAGTGTCACAGGAATTTTTCAAATCATAGTCAGTGAGAAGAGTCAGTCTTCTTGTACTTAAGTCGGTGTTGTGCCTTTTGTATTTAATTCCGATGCAATTTCTGTGTTTCATCGTCAATGAGAAGGTCCAAGGGATACAGTAAACCTGGAGTGAAGCAACGGAATCTATAACTTGTGTCACAGGAATGGTTCAAAGCATAGACATTAAGAAGAGTCAGTCTTTTTGCACTTACTTTGGCACTGTGCCTTTTTTTTTTGATTCCGATGCAATTTCTGTGTTTCATCGTCAATAAGAAGGTCGAAGGGATACAGTAAACCTGAAGTAAAGCATCGGAATCTATACCTAGTGTCACAGGAATGGTTCAAAACATAGACAGTAAGAAGAGTCAGTATTCTTGAACTTAAGTCGGCATTGTGCCTTTTGTATTTAATTCCGATGCAATTTCTGTGTTTCATCGTCAATAAGTAGGTCGAAGGGATCCAGTAAACCTGAAGTGAAGCACCGGAATCTTAAACTAGTGTCACAGGAATGGTTCAAAACATAGTCAGTAAGAAGAGTCAGTCTGCTTGTACTTAATTCGGCACTGTGCCTTTTGGATTTAATTCCGATGCAATTTCTGTGTTTCATCGTCAATAAGAAGGTCCAAGGGATACGGTAAACCTGGAGTGAAGCATAGGAATCTATAACTAGTGTCACAGGAATGGTTCAAACATGGACAGTAAGAAGAGTCATTCTTCTTGTACTTAAGTTGGCATTGTGCCTTTTGTATTTAATTCCGATGCAATTTCTGTGTTTCATCGTCAATAAGAAGGTCCAAGGGATACAGTAAACCAGGAGGGAAGCACCGGAATCCATAACTAGTGTCACAGGAATGGTTCAAAACATAGACAGTAGGAAGAGGCAATCCTCTTGTACTTAAGACGGCATTGTGCCTTTAGTATTTAATTCCGAAGCAATTTCTGTGTTTCATCGTCAATAAGAAGGTCCAAGGGATACAGTAAACCTGGAGTGAAGCACCGGAATCTATAACTAGTGTCACAGGAATGGTTCAAAACATTGACATTAGGAAGAGTCAATCTTCTTGTACTTAAGCCGGCATTGTGCCTTTTGTATCTAATTCCGATGCAATTTCTGTGTTTCATCGTCAATACGAAGGTCAGAGGGATACAGTACACCTGAAGTGAAGCATCCGAATCAATAACTAGTGTCACAGGAATGGTTCAAACATAGACAGTAGGAAGAGTCAGTCTTCTTGTACTTATGTCGGCATTGTGACTTTTGTATTTAATTCCGATGCAATTTCTGTTTTTCATCGTCAATAAGAAGGTTCAAGGGATACAGTAAACCTGGAGTGAAGCACCGGAATCTATAACTAGTGTCACAGGAATGGTTCAAAACATAGACAGTAGGAAGAGTCAATCTTCTTGTAGTTAAGTCGGCATTGTGCCTTTTGTATTTAATTCCGATGCAATTTCTGTGTTTCATCGTCAATAAGAAGGTCAGAGGGATACAGTAAACCTGAAGTGAAGCATCGGAATCTATAACTAGTGTCACAGGAATGGTTCAAACATAGACAGTAAGATGAGTCAGTCTTCTTGTACTTAAGTTGGCATTGTGCCTTTTGTATTTAATTCCGATGCTATTTCTGTATTTCATCGTCAATAAGAAGGTCCAAGGGATACAGTACACCTGAAGTGAAGCATCCGAATCAATAACTAGTGTCACAGGAATGGTTCAAACATAGACAGTAGGAAGAGTCAGTCTGCTTGTACTTAAGTCGGCATTGTGCCTTTTGTATTTTATTCCGATGCAATTTCTGTGTTTCATCGTCAATAAGAAGGTCAGAGGGATACAGTAAACCTGAAATGAAGCATCGGAATCTATAACTAGTGTCACAGGAATGGTTCAGAACATAGACAGTAGGAAGAGTCAGTCTTCTTGTACTTAAGTCGGCATTGAGCCTTTTCTATTTAATTCCGATGCAATTTCTGTATTTCATCGTCAATAAGAAGGTCCAAGGGATGTAGTAAACCTGGAGTGAAGCATCGTAATCTATAACTAGTGTCACAGGAATGGTTCAAAACATAGACAGTAAGAAGAGTCAGTCTTCTTGTACTTAAGTCGGCATTGTGCCTTTTCTATTTAATTCCGATGCTACTTCTGTATTTCATCGTCAATAAGAAGGTCCAAGGGATGCAGTACACCTGAAGTGAAGCATCGGAATCTATGACTAGTGTCACAGGAATGGTTCAAAACATAGACAGTAGGAAGAGTCAGCCTTCTTGTACTTAAGTCGGCAGTGTGCCTTTTTCTATTTAGTTCCGATGCAATTTCTGTGTTTCATCGTCAATAAGAAGGTCCAAGGGATACAGTAAACCTGGAGGGAAGCACCGGAATCCATAACAAGTGTCACAGGAATGGTTCGAAACACAGACAGTAGGAAGAGTCAATCTTCTTGTACTTAAGTCGGCATTGTGCCTTTTGTATTTAATTCCGATGCAATTTCTGTGTTTCATCGTCAATAAGAAGGTCCAAGGGATACAGTAAACCTGGAGTGAAGCACCGCAATCTATAACTAGTGTCACAGGAATGGTTCAAAACATAGACAGTAGGAAGAGTCAATCCTCTTGTACTTAAGTCGGCATTGTGCCTTTTGTATTTAATTCCGATGCAATTTCTGTGTTTCATCGTCAATAAGAAGGTCAGAGGGATACAGTAAACCTGAAGTGAAGCATCGGAATCTATAACTAGTGTCACAGGAATGGTTCAAAACATAGTCAGTAAGAAGAGTCAGTCCGCTTGTACTTAATTCGGCACTGTGCCTTTTGGATTTAATTCCGATTCAATTTCTGTGTTTCATCGTCAATAAGAAGGTCAGAGGATACAGTAAACCTCAAGTGAATCATCGGAATCTATAACTAGTGTCACAGGAATGGTTCAAAACATAAACACTAGGAAGAGTCAGTCTTCTGTACTTAAGTCGGCATTGTGCTTTTTGTATTTAATTCCGATGCAATTTCTGTGCTTCATCTTCAATATGAAGGTCGAAGGGATACAATAAATCTGCAGTGAAGCATCAGAGTCTATAACTAGTGTCACAGGAATGGTTCGAAACATAGTCAGTTAGAAGAGTCGGTCTTCTTGTACCTAAATCGGCATTGTGCATTTTGTATTTAATTCCGATGCAATTTCTGTGCTTCATCGTCAATAAGAAGGTCCAAGGGATACAGAAAACCTGAAGTGAAGCATCGGTATCTATAACTAGTGTCACAGGAATGATTCAAAACATAGAAAGTGGGAAGAGTCAGTCTTCACGTACTTAAGTCGGCATTGTGACTTTTGTATTTAATTCCGATGCAATTTCTGTATTTCATCGTCAATAAGAAGGTCCAAGGGATATAGTAATCCTGGAGTGAAGCATCGGAATCTATAACTAGTGTCACTGGAATGGTTGAAACATAGACAGTAAGAAGAGTCAGTCTTCTTGTACTTAAGTCGGCATTTTGCCTTTTTATTTAATTCCGATGCAATTTCTGAGTTTCATCGTCAACAAGAAGGTCCAAGGGATACAGTAAACCTGAAGTGAAGCATCGGCATCTATAACTAGTGTCACAGAAATGGTTTAAAACATAGACAGTAGGAAGAGTCAGTCTTCTTGTACTTAAATCGGCATTGAGCATTTTCTATATAATTCCGATGCAATATCTGTGTTTCATCGTCAATAAGAAGGTCCAAGGGATACAGTAAACCTGGAGTGAAGCACCGGAATCTATAACTAGTGTCACAGGAATGGTTCAAAACATAGACAGTAGGAAGAGTCAGTCCTATTGTACTTATGTCGGCATTGCGCTTTTATATTTTATTCCGATGCAATTTCTGTGTTTCATCGTCAATAAGAAGGTCTGAGGGATACAGCAAACCTGAAGTGAAGCATGGGAATCTATAACTAGTGTCACAGGAATGGTTCAAACATAGACAGTAAGAAGAGTCAGTCCTCTTGTAGTTAAGTCAGCATTGTGCCTTTTGTATTTAATTCCGATGCAATGTCTGTGTTTCATCGTCAATAAGGAGGTCCTAGGAATGCAGTAACCCTGGAGTGAAGCATCGGAATCTATAACAATTGTCACAGGGATGGTTCAAATCATAGACAGTAAGAAGAGTCAGTATTCTTGCACTTAAGTCGGCATTGTGCCTTTTGTATTTAATTCCGATGCTATTTCTGTATTTCATCGTTAATAAGAAGGTCCAAGGGATACAGTACACCTGAAGTGAAGTATCCGAATCTATTACTAGTGTCACAGGAATGGTTCAAAACATAGACAGTAGGAAGAGTAAGTCTTCTTGTACTTAAGCCGGCATTGTGAATTTTCGATTTAATTCCGATGCAATTTCTGTATTTCATCGTCAATAAGAAGGTCCAAGGGATATAGTAAACCTGGAGTGATGCATCGGAATCTATAACTAGTGTCACAGGAATGGTTCATAATATAGACAGTAAGAAGAATCAGTCTTCTTGTACTTAAGTCGGCATTGTGTCTTTTCTAATTAATTCCGATGCAATTTCTGTATTTCATCGTCAATAAGAAGGCCCAAGGGATAGAGTAAAATCTGAATTGAAGCATCGGAATCTATAACTAGTGTCACAGGAATGGCTCAAAACATAGACAGTAGAAAGAGTCACTCTTCTTGTACTTAAGTCGGCATTGTGCCTTTTCTATTTAATTGCGATGCAATTTCTGTGTTTCATCGTCAATAAGAAGGTCCAAGGTATACAGTAAACCTGAAGTGAAGCATCGGAATATACAACTAGTGTCACAGGAATTTTTCAAATCATAGTCAGTGAGAAGAGTCAGTCTTCTTGTACTTAAGTCGGTGTTGTGCCTTTTGTATTTAATTCCGATGCAATTTCTGTGTTTCATCGTCAATGAGAAGGTCCAAGGGATACAGTAAACCTGGAGTGAAGCAACGGAATCCATAACTTGTGTCACAGGAATGGTTCAAAGCATAGACAGTAAGAAGAGTCAGTCTTCTTGCACTTAATTTGGCACTGTGCCTTTTGTATTTGATTCCGATGCAATTTCTGTGTTTCATCGTCAATAAGAAGGTCGAAGGGATACAGTAAACCCGAAGTGAAGCATCGTAATCTATACCTAGTATCACAGGAATAGTTCAAAACATAGACAGTAAGAAGAGTCAGTATTCTTGAACATAAGTCGGCATTGTGCCTTTTGTATTTAATTCCGATGCAATTTCTGTGTTTCATCGTCAATAAGTAGGTCGAAGGGATCCAGTAAACCTGAAGTGAAGCACCGGAATCTTAAACTAGTGTCACATTAATGGTTCAAAACATAGTCAGTAAGAAGAGTCAGTCTGCTTGTACTTAATTCGGCACTGTGCCTTTTGGATTTAATTCCGATGCAATTTCTGTGTTTCATCGTCAATAAGAAGGTCCAAGGGATACAGTAAACCTGGAGTGAAGCATAGGAATCTATAACTAGTGTCACAGGAATGGTTCAAACATAGACAGTAAGAAGAGTCATTCTTCTTGTACTTAAGTTGGCATTGTGCCTTTTGTATTTAATTCCGATGCAATTTCTGTGTTTCATCGTCAATAAGAAGATCCAAGGGATACAGTAAACCTGGAGGGAAGCACCGGAATCCATAACTAGTGTCACAGGAATGGTTCAAAACATAGACAGTAGGAAGAGGCAATCTTCTTGTACTTAAGTCGCCATTGTGCCTTTAGTATTTAATTCCGATGCAATTTCTGTGTTTCATCGTCAATAAGAAGGTCCAAGGGATACAGTAAACCTGGAGTGAAGCAACGGAATCTATAACTAGTGTCACAGGAATGGTTCAAAACATTGACAGTAGGAAGAGTCAATCTTCTTGTACTTAAGTCGGCATTGTGCCTTTTGTATTTAATTCCGATGCAATTTCTGTGTTTCATCGTCAATACGAAGGTCAGAGGGATACAGTAAACCTGAAGTGAAGCATCGGAATCTATAACTAGTGTCACAGGAATGGTTCAAACATAGACAGTAAGATGAGTCAGTCTTCTTCTACTTAAGTTGGCATTGTGCCTTTTGTATTTAATTCCGATGCTATTTCTGTATTTCATCGTCAATAAGAAGGTCCAAGGGATACAGTACACCTGAAGTGAAGCATCCGAATCAATAACTAGTGTCACAGGAATGGTTCAAACATAGACAGTAGGAAGAGTCAGTCTTCTTGTACTTAAGTCGGCATTGTGCCTTTTCTACTTAATTCCGATGCAATTTCTGTGTTTCATCGTCAATAAGAAGGTTCAAGGGATACAGTAAACCTGGAGTGAAGCACCGGAATCTATAACTAGTGTCACAGGAATGGTTCAAAACATAGACAGTAGGAAGAGTCAATCTTCTTGTAGTTAAGTCGGCATTGTGCCTTTTGTATTTAATTCCGATGCAATTTCTGTGTTTCATCGTCAATAAGAAGGTCAGAGGGATACAGTAAACCTGAAGTGAAGCATCGGAATCTATAACTAGTGTCACAGGAATGGTTCAAACATAGACAGTAAGATGAGTCAGTCTTCTTGTACTTAAGCTGGCATTGTGCCTTTTGTATTTAATTCCGATGCTATTTCTGTATTTCATCGTCAATAAGAAGGTCCAAGGGATACAGTACACCTGAGGTGAAGCATCCGAATCAATAACTAGTGTCACAGGAATGGTTCAAACATAGACGGTAGGAAGAGTCAGTCTTCTTGTACTTAAGTCGGCATTGTGCCTTTTCTATTTAATTCCAATGCAATTTCTGTGTTTCATCGTCAATAAGAAGGTCCAAGGGAGACAGTAAACCTGGAGTGAAGCACCGGAATCTATAACTAGTGTCACAGGAATGGTTCAAAACATTGACAGTAGGAAGAGTCAATCTTCTTGAAGTTAAGTCGGCATTGTGCCTTATGTATTTAATTCCGATGCAATTTCTGTGTTTCATCGTCAATAAGAAGATCAGAGGGATACAGTAAACCTGAAGTGAAGCATCGGAATCTATAACTAGTGTCACAGGAATGGTTCAAAGCATAGACAGTAGGAAGAGTCAGTCTTATTGTACTTAAGTCGGCATTGTGCCTTTTGTATTTTATTCCGATGCAATTTCTGTGTTTCATCGTCAATAAGAAGGTCAGAGGGATACAGTAAACCTGAAATGAAGCATCGGAATCTATAACTAGTGTCACAGGAATGGTTCAGAACATAGACAGTAGGAAGAGTCAGTCTTCTTGTACTTAAGTCGGCATTGAGCCTTTTCTATTTAATTCCGATGCAATGTCTGTATTTCATCGTCAATAAGAAGGTCCAAGGGATGTAGTAAACCTGGAGTGAAGCATCGTAATCTATAACTAGTGTCACAGGAATGGTTCAAAACATAGACAGTAAGAAGAGTCAGTCTTCTTGTACTTAAGTCGGCATTGTGCCTTTTCTATTTAATTCCGATGCTACTTCTGTATTTCATCGTCAATAAGAAGGTCCAAGGGATGCAGTACACCTGAAGTGAAGCATCGGAATCTATAACTAGTGTCACAGGAATGGTTCAAAACATAGACAGTAGGAAGAGTCAGCCTTCTTGTACTTAAGTCGGCAGTGTGCCTTTTTCTATTTAGTTCCGATGCAATTTCTGTGTTTCATCGTCAATAAGAAGGTCCAAGGCATACAGTAAACCTGGAGGGAAGCACCGGAATCCATAACAAGTGTCACAGGAATGGTTCAAAACACAGACAGTAGGAAGAGTCAGTCTTCTTGCACTTAAGTCGGCATTGTGCCTTTTGTATTTAATTCCGATGCAATTTCTGTGTTTCATCGTCAATAAGAAGGTCCAAGGGATACAGTAAACCTGGAGTGAAGCACTGCAATCTATAACTAGTGTCACAGGAATGGTTCAAAACATAGACAGTAGGAAGAGTCAATCTTCTTGTACTTAAGTCGGCATTGTGCCTTTTGTATTTAATTCCGATGCAATTTCTGTGTTTCATCGTCAATAAGAAGGTCAGAGGGATACAGTAAACCTGAAGTGAAGCATCGGAATCTATAACTAGTGTCACAGGAATGGTTAAAACATAGACAGTAAGATGAGTCAGTCTTCTTGTACTTAAGTTGGCATTGTGTGTTATGTATTTAATTCCGATGCAATTTCTGTGTTTCATCGCCAATAAGAAGGTCTGAGGGATACAGCAAACCTGAAGTGAAGCATCGGAATCTAGAACTAGTGTCACAGGAATGGTTCAACCATACACAGTAAGATGAGTCAGTCTTCTTGTACTTAAGTCGGCATTGTGCCTTTTCTATTTAATTCCGATGCTATTTCTGTATTTCATCGTCAATAAGAAGGTCCAAGGGATACAGTACACCTGAAGTGAAGCATCCGAATCTATAACTAGTGTCACAGGAATGGTTCAAAACATAGACAGTAGGAAGAGTCAGTCTTCTTGTACTTAAGTCGGCATTGTGCCTTTTCTATTTAATTCCGATGCAATTTCTGTGTTTCATCGTCAATAAGAAGGTCCAAGGGATACAGTAAACCTGGAGTGAAGCATAGGAATCTATAACAAGTGTCACAGGGATGGTTCAAAACATAGACAGTAAGAAGACTCAGTATTCTTGTACTTAAGTCGGCATTGTGAGCTTTGTATTTAATTCCGATGCAATATCTGTGTTTCATCTTCAATACGAAGGTCGAAGGGATACAATAAACCTGCAGTCAAGCATCAGAGTCTATAACTAGTGTCACAGGAATGGTTCGCAACATAGTCAGTTAGAAGAGTCGGTCTTCTTGTACCTAAATCGGCATTGTGCATTTTGTATTTAATTCCGATGCAATTTCTGTGCTTCATCGTCAATAAGAAGGTCCAAGGGATACAGAAAACCTGAAGTGAAGCATCGGAATCTATAACTAGTGTCACAGGAATGGTTCAAACATAGACAGTAAGAAGAGTCAGTCCTCTTGTAGTTAAGTCGGCATTGTGCCTTTTGTATTTAATTCCGATGCAATGTCTGTGTTTCATCGTCAATAAGAAGGTCCAAGGGATACAGTAAACCAGGAGTGAAGCATCGGAATCTATAACAAGTGTCACAGGGATGGTTCAAAACATAGACAGTAAGAAGAGTCAGTCTTCTTGTACTTAAGTCGGCATTGTGCCTTTTGTATTTAATTCCGATGCTATTTCTGTATTTCATCGTCAATAAGAAGGTCCAAGGGATACAGTACACCTGAAGTGAAGCATCCGAATCTATAACTAGTGTCACAGGAATGGTTCAAAACATAGACAGTAGGAAGAGTAAGTCTTCTTGTACTTAAGCCGGCATTGTGCCTTTTCTATTTAATTCCGATGCAATTTCTGTATTTCATCGTCAATAAGAAGGTCCAAGGGATATAGGAAACCTGGAGTGAAGCATCGGAATCTATAACTAGTGTCACAGGAATGGTTCAAATTATAGACAGCAAAAGGAGTCAGTCTTCTTGTACTTAAGTCGGCATTGTGCCTTTTCTAATTAATTCCGATGCAATTTCTGTATTTCATCGTCAATAAGTAGGACCAAGGGATAGAGTAAAATCTGAAGTGAAGCATCGGAATCTGTAACTAGTGTCACAGGAATGGTTCAAAACATAGGCAGTAGGAAGAGTCATTCTTCTTGTACTTATGTCGGCATTGTGCCTTTTCTATTTAATTCCGATGCAATTTCTGTATTTCATCGTCAATAAGAAGGTCCAAGGGATACAGTAAACCTGGAGTGAAGCACCGGAATCTATAACTAGTGTCACAGGAATGGTTCAAAACATAGGCAGTAAGAAGAGTCAGTCCTCTTATACTTAAGTCGGCAATGTGCTTTTTGTGTTTAATTCCGATGCAATTTCTGTGTTTCATCGTCAATAAGAAGGTCCAAGGGATAGAGTAAACCTGAAGTGAAGAATCGAAATCTATAACTAGTGTCACAGGAATGGTTCAAAACATAGACAGAAGAAGTATCAGTCTTTTTGTACTTAAATCGGCATTGTGCCTTTTGTATTTAATTCTGCACCAATTTCTGTGTTTCATCGTCAATAAGAAGGGCAGAGGTATGCAGTAAACCTGAAGTGAAGCATCGGAATCTATAACTAGTGTCACAGGAATGGTTCAAACATAGACAGTAAGAAGAGTCAGTCTTCTTGTACTTAAGTTGGCATTGTGCCTTTTGTATTTAATTCCGATGCAATTTCCGTGTTTCATCGTCAATATGAAGGTCTGAGGGATACAGCAAACCTGAAGTGAAGCAACGGAATCTATAACTAGTGTCACAGGAATGGTTCAAAGCATAGACAGTAAGAAGAGTCAGTCTTCTTACACTTAATTCGATACTGTGCCTTTTGTATTTAATTCCGATGCAATTTCTGTGTTTCATCGTCAATAAGAAAGTCCAAGGGATACAGTAAACCGGAAGTGAAGCATCGGAAACTATACCTAGTGTCACAGGAATGGTTCAAAACATAGACAGTAAGAAGAGTCAGTCTTCTTGTACTTAAGTCGGCATTGTGCCTTTTGTAAATAATTCCGATGCAATTTCTGTGTTTCATCGTCAATAAGTAGGTACAAGGGATCCAGTAAACCTGAAATGAAGCGCCGGAATCTTAAACTAGTGTCACAGGAATGGTTCAAAACATAGTCAGTAAGAAGAGTCAGTCAGCTTGTACTTAATTCGGCACTATGCCTTTTGGATTTAATTCCGATGCAACTTCTGTGTTTCATCGTCAATAAGAAGGTCAGAGGATACAGTAAACCTGAAGTGAATCTTCGGAGTCTGTAACTAGTGTCACAGGAATGGTTCAAAACATAGTCAGTAAGAAGAGTCGGACTTCTTGTACTTAAGTCTGCATTGTGCTTTTTGTATTTAAATCCGATGCAATTTCTGTGTTTAATCGTCAATAAGAAGGTCAAAGGGATAGAGTAAACCGGAAGTGAAGCATTGAAATCTGTAACTAGTGTCACAGGAATGGTTCAAATCATAGACAGAAGAAGTATCAGTCTTCTTGTACTTAAGTCGGCATTGTGCCTTTTGTATTTAATTCTGCACCAATTTCTGTGTTTCATCGTCAATAAGAAGGGCAGAGGTATGCAGTAAACCTGAAGTGAAGCATCGGAATCTATAACTAGTGTCACAGGAATGGTTTAAAACATAGACACTAGGAAGAGCCAGTATTCTTGTACTTAAGTCGGCATTGTGCCTTTTGTATCTAATTCCGATGCAATGTCTGTGTTTCATCGTCAATAAGAAAGTCCAAGGGATACAGTACACCTGAAGTGAAGCATTGGAATCTATAACTAGTGTCACAGGAATGGTTCAAAGCATAGAAAGTGGGATGAGTCAGTCTTCTTGTACTTAAGTCGGCATTGTGCCTTTTCTATTTAATTCCGATGCAATTTCTGTATATCATCGTAAACAAGAAGGTCGAAGGGATATAGTAAACCTGGAGTGAAGCATCGGAATCTATAATTAGTGTCACAGGATGGTTTAAAACACAGACAGTAAGAAGAGTCAGTCATCTTGTACTTAAGTCGGCATTGTGCCTTTTTTATTTAATTCCGATGCAATTTCTGTGTTTCATCGTCAACAAGAAGGTCCAAGCGATACAGTAAACCTGAAGTGAAGCATCGGAATCTATAACTAGTGTCACAGGAATGGTTCAAAACATAGATAGTAGGAAGAGTCAGTCCTATTGTACTTAAGTCGGCATTGTGCCTTTTGTATTTTATTCCGATGCAATTTCTGTGTTTCATCGCCAATAAGAAGGTCTGAGGAATACAGCAAACCTGAATTGAAGCATCGGAATCTATAACTAGTGTAACAGGAATGGTTCAAACATAGACAGTAAGAAGAGTCAGTCTTCTTGTACTTAAGTCGGAATTGTGCCTTTTGTATTTAATTCCGATGCAATTTCTGTGTTTCATCGTCAATAAGAAGGTCCAAGGGATACAGTAAACCTGGAGTGAAGCATCGGAATCTATAACAAGTGTCACAGGGCGGGTTCAAAACATAGACAGTAAGAAGAGTCAGTATTCTTGCACTTAAGTCGGCATTGTGCCTTTTGTATTTAATTCCGTTGCAATTTCTGTGTTTCATCTTCGATAAGAAGGTCCAAGGGATACAGTAAACCTGAAGTGACGCATCGGAATCTATAACTAGTGCCACAGGAATGGTTCATAACACAGACATTAAGAAGAGTCAGTCTTCTTTTACTTAATTTGGCACTGTGGCTTTTAAATTTAATTCCGATGCAATATCTGTGTTTCATCGACAATAAGAAGGCCAGAGGGATACAGTAAACCTGAAGTGAATCATCGGAATCTATAACTAGTGTCACAGGAATGGTTCAAAACATAGTCAGTGGGAAGAGTCAGTCTTCTTGTACTTAAATCGGCATTGTGCCATTTGTATTTAATTCCGACGCAATTTGTGTGTTGCATCGTCAATAAGAAGGTCCAAGGGATACAGTAAACCTGAAGTGAAGCATCGGAATCTATAACTAGTGTCACAGTAATGGTTCAAAAATGGAAAGTGGGAAGAGTCAGTCTTCTTGTACTTAAGTCGGCATTGTGCCTTTTGTATTTAATTCCGATGCAATTTCTGTGTTTCATCGTCAATAAGAAGGTCAGGGGGATACAGTAAACCTGAAGTGAAGCATCGGAATCTATAACTAGTGTCACAGGAATGGTTCAACACATAGTCAGTAAGAAGAGTCAGTCTTCTTGTACTTAAGACGGCATTGTGCCTTTATATTTAATTCCGATGCAATTTCTGTGTTTCATCGTCAATAAGATGGTCAGAGGGATACAGTAAATCTGAAGTGAAGCATCGGAATCTATAACTAGTGTCACAGGAATGGTTCAAATCATTGACAGTAGGAAGAGTCTGTCTTCTTGTACTTAAGTCGGCATTGTGCCTTTTGTGTTTAATTCCGATGCAATTTCTGTGTGTCATCGTCAATAAGAAGGTCCAAGGGATACAGTAAACATGGAGTGAAGCATCGGAATCTATAACTAGTGTCACAGGGATGGTTCAAAACATAGACAGTAAGAAGTGTCAGTATTCTTGTACTTAACTCGGCATTGTGCATTTTGTATTTAATTCCGATGCAATTTCAGTGTTTCATCGTCAATAAGAAGGTCCAAGGGATACAGTAAACCAGAAGTGAAGCACCGGAATCTATAACTAGTGTCACAGGAATGGTTCAAAACATAGTCAGTAAGAAGAGTCAGTCTTCTTGTACTTAAGCCGGCATTGTGCCTTTTGTGTTTAATTCCGATGCAATTTCTGTATTTCATCGTCAATAAGAAGGTCCAAGGGATACAGTAAACATGAAGTGAAGCATCGGAATCTCTAACTAGTGTCTCAGCGATGGTTAAAAACATAGTAAGTAAGAAGAGTCAGTCTTCTTCTACTTAAGTCGTCATTGTACCTTTTGTATTTAATTCCGATGCAATTTCTGTGTTTCATCGTCAATAAGAAGGTCCAAGGGATACAGTAAACCTGGAGTGAAGCATCGGAATCTATATCTAGTGTCACAGGAATGGTTTAAATCATAGACAGTAGGAAGAGTCAGTCTTCTTGTACTTAAGTCGGCATTGTGCATTTTGTATTAAATTCCGATGCTATATCTGTGTTTCATCGTCAATAAGAAGATCAGAGGGATACAGTAAACCTGAAGTGAAGCATCAGAATCTATAACTAGTGTCACAGGAATGGTTCAAAACATAGGCAGTAGGAAGAGTCAGTCTTCTTGTACTTATTTCTTCATTGTCCATTTAGTATTTAATTCCGATGCAATTCCTATGTTTCATCGTCAATAAGAATGTCAGAGGGATACAGTAAATCTGAAGTGAACCATCGGAATCTATAACTAGTGTCACAGGAATGGTTCAAAATATAGTCAGTGAGAAGAGTCAGTCTTCTTGTACTTAAGTCGGCATTGTGCCTTTTGTATTCAATTCCTATGCAATTTCTGTGTTTCGTCGTCAATAGGAAGGTCCAAGGGATACAGTAAACCTGAAGTGAAGCATCAGAATCTATAACTAGTGTTACTGGAATAGTTCATAACGTAGTCAGTAAGAAGGGTCAGTCTTTTTGTACTTAATTCGGCATTGTGCTCTTCGTATTTAATTCCGATGCAATTTCTGGGTTTCATCGTCAGTAAGAAGGTCGGAGGGATACAGTAAACCTGCAGTGAAGCATTGGAATCTATAACTAGTGTCACAGGAATGGTTCACATCATAGTCAGTAAAAAGAGACAGTCTTCTTTTACATAAGTCGACATTGTGCCTTTTGTATTTAATTCCGATGCAATTTCTGTGTTTGACCGTCAACAAGAAGGTCCAAGGGATACAGTTAACCTGGAGTGAAGCATCGGAATCTATGACCAGTGTCACAGGAATGGTTTAAATCATATACAGTAGGAAGAGTCAGTCTTCTTGTACTTAAGTCGTCATTGTGCCTTTTGTATTTAATTCCGATGCAATTTCTGTGTTTCATCGTTAATAAGAGGGTCAGAGGGATACAGTAAACCTGAAGTGTAGCATCGTAATCTATAACTAGTGTCACAGGAATGGTTCAAAGCATAGTCAGTAAGAAGAGTCAGTCTTCTTGTACTTAATTCTTCATTGTGCATTTAGTATTTAATTCCGATGCAATTCCTGTGTTTCATCGTCAATAAGAATGTCAGAGGGATACAGTAAATCTGAAGTGAAGCATCGGAATCTATAACTAGTGTCACAGGAATGGTTCAAAACATAGTCAGTGAGAAGAGTCAGTCTTCTTGTACTTAAGTCGGCATTGTGCCTTTTGTATTCAATTCCTATGCAATTTCTGTGTTTCGTCGTCAATAAGAAGGTCCAAGGGATACAGTAAACCTGAAGTGAAGCATCAGAATCTATAACTAGTGTTACTGGAATAGTTCATAACGTAGTCAGTAAGAAGGGTCGGTCTTCTTGTACTTAAGTCGGCATTGTGCCCTTTGTATTTTTTTCCGATGCAATTTATGTGTTTCATCGTCAATAAGAAGGTCTGAGGAATACAGTAAACCAGAAGTGAAGCATCGGAATCTATAACTAGTGTCACAGGAATGGTTCAAACATAGACAGTAAGAAGAGTCAGTCTTCTTGTACTTACGACGGCATTGTGCCGTTTGTATTTAATTCCGATACAATTTCTGTGTTTCATCGTCAATAAGAAAGTCCAAGGGATACAGTAAACCTGTAGTGAAGCATCGGAATCTGTAACTAGTGTCACAGGAAAGGTTCAAAACATAGTTAGTAAGAAGTGTCTGTCATCTTGTACTTAAGTCGGCATTGTGACTTTTGTATTTAATTCCGATGCAATTTCTGTGTTTCATCGTCAATAAGAAGGTCAGAGGGATACAGTGAACCTGAAGTGAAGCATCGGAATCTAGAACTAGTGTCACAGGAATGGTTCAAATCATAGACAGTAGGAAGAGTCAGTCATCTTGTACTTAAGTCGGCATTGTGCCTTTTCTACTTAATTCCGATGTAATTTCTGTGTTTCATTGTCAATAAGAAGGTCCAAGGGATACAGTAAACCTGAGGTGAAGCATCGGAATCTATAACTAGTGTCACAGGAATGGTTCAAAGCATAGTCAGTAAGAAGAGTCAGTCTTCTTGCACTTAAGTCGGCATTGTGCCTTTTGTATTTAATTCCGATGCAATTTCTGTGTTTCATCGTCAATTAGTAGGTGCAAGGGATACAGTAAACCTGGAGTGAGGCATCGTAATCTATAACTAGTGTCACAGGAATGGTTCAAAACATAGACAGTATGAAGAGTCAGTCATCTTGTACTTAAGTCGGAATTGTACCTTTTGATTTTAATTCCGATGCAATTTCTGTGTTTCATCGTCAATAAGTAGGACAGAGGGATACAGTAAACCTGAAGTGAAGCATCGGAATCTATAACTAGTGTCACAGGAATGGTTCAAAACATAGTCAGTAAGAAGAGTCAGTCTTCTTGTACTTAAGTCGGCATTGTGCCTTTTGTATTCAATTCCGATGCAATTTCTGTGTTTCATCGTCAATAAGAAGGTCCAAGGGATACAGTAAACCTGAAGTGAAGCATCAGAATCTATAACTAGTGTCACAGGAATGGTTCAAAACATAGACAGTAGGAAGAGTCAGTCTTCTTGTGCTTATTTCTTCATTGTGCCTTTAGTATTTAATTTCGATGCATTTTCTGTGTTTCATCGTCAATAAGAAGGTCAGAGGGATACAGTAAATCTGAAGTGAAGCATCAGAATCTGTAACTAGTGTCACAGGAATGGTTCAAAACATAGTCAGTAAGAAGAGTCTTTCTTCTTGTACTTACGTCGGCATTGTGCCGTTTGTATTTAATTCCGATACAATTTCTGTGTTTCATCGTCAATAAGAAGGTCCAAGGGATACAGTAAACCTGGAGTGAAGCATCGGAATCTATATCTAGTGTCACAGGAATGGTTTAAATCATAGACAGAAGGAAGAGTCAGTCTTCTTGTACTTAAGTCGGCATTGTGCCTTTTGTATTTAATTCCGATGCAATTTCTGTGTTTCATCGTTAATAAGAGGGTCAGAGGGATACAGTAAACCTGAAGTGTAGCATCGTAATCTATAACTAGTGTCACAGGAATGGTTCAAAACATAGACAGTAGGAAGAGTCAGACTTCTTGTACTTAAATCGGCATTGTGCCTTTTGTATTTTTTTCCGATGCAATTTATGTGTTTCATCGTCAGTAAGAAGGTCTGAGGAATACAGTAAACCTGAAGTGAAGCATCGGAATCTATAACTAGTGTCACAGGAATGGTTCAAACATAGACAGTAAGATGAGTCAGTCTTCTTGTACTTACGTCGGCATTGTGCCGTTTGTATTTAATTCCGATACAATTTCTGTGTTTCATCGTCAATAAGAAGGTCCAAGGGATACAGTAAACCTGTAGTGAAGCATCGGAATCTATAACTAGTGTCACAGGAAAGGTTCAAACATATTTAGTTAGAAGTGTCAGTCATCTTGTACTTAAGTCGGCATTGTGCCTTTTCTATCTAATTCCGATGTAATTTCTGTGTTTCATTGTCAATAAGAAGGTCCAAGGGATACAGTAAACCTGAGGTGAAGCATCGGAATCTATAAATAGTGTCACAGGAATGGTTCAAAACATAGTCAGTAAGAAGAGTCAGTCTTCTTGCACTTAAGTCGGCATTGTGCCTTTTGTATATAATTCCGATGCAAGTTCTGTGTTTCATCGTCAATTAGATGGTGCAAGGGATACAGTAAACCTGGAGTGAGGCATCGTAATCTATAACTAGTGTCACAAGAATGGTTCAAAACATAGAAGGTATGAAGAGTCAGTCATCTTGTACTTAAGTCGGAATTGTACCTTTTGTTTTTAATTCGGATGCAATTTCTGTGTTTCAACGTCAATAAGAAAGTCAGAGGGATACAGTAAACCTGAAGTGTAGCATCGGAATCTATAACTAGTGTCACAGGAATGGTTCAAACCATAGTCAGTAATAAGAGTCAGTCTTCTTGTACTTATGTCGGCATTGTGCCTTTTATATTTAATTCCGATGCAATTTCTGTGTTTCATCGTTAATAAGAAGGTCCAAGGGATACAGTAAACCTGAAGAGAAGCATCGTAATCTAAAACTGGTCTCACAGGAAAGGTTCAAAACATAGACGATAAAAAGAGCCCGTCTTCTTGTTCTTAAGTCGGCATTGTGCCTTTTGTATTTACATCCGATGCAATTTCTGTGTTTCAAGGTCAATAAGAAGGTCCAAGGGATACAGTAAACCGGGAGTGAAGCATCGGAATCTATAACTAGAGTCACAGGAATGGGTTAAAACATAGACAGTAGGAAAAGTCAGTCTTGTTGTGCTTAAGTCGGCATTGTTCCTTTTTATTTAATTCCGATGCAATTTATGTCATTAATCGTCAATAGGAAGGTCCAAGGGATACAGTAAACCTGAAGTGAAGCATCGGAATGTATAACAAGTGTCACAGGAATGGTTCAAAACATAGACAGTAGGAAAAATCAGTCTTCTTGTACTTAAGTCGGCATTGTGCTTTTGTATTTAATTCCGATGCAATTTCTGTGTTTCATCGTCAATAAGAAGGTAAGGGCTATACAGTAAACTTGAAGTGAAGCATCGGAATCTATAACTAGTGTCACAGGAATGGTTCAAAACATAGACAGTAGGAAGAGTCAGTCTTCTTGTACTTAAGTCGGCATTGTGAAGTTTCTATTTAATTCCGATGCAATTTCTGTGTTTCATCGCGAACACGAATGTCCTAGGGATACAGTAAAACTGGAGTGAAGCATCGGAATCTATAACTAGTGTCACATGAATGGTTAAACATAGACAGTAAGAAGAGTCAGTCATCTTGTACTTAATTCGGCATTGTACTCTTTGTATTTCATTCCGATGCAATTTCTGTGTTTCATCGTCAGTAAGAAGGTCAGAGGGATACAGTAAACCTGAAGTGAAGCATCAGAATCTATAACTAGTGTCACAGGAATGGTTCAAAACTTAGACAGTAGGAAGAGTCAGTCTTCTTGTACTTATTTCTTCATTGTGCCTTTAGTATTTAATTCCGATGCATTTTCTGTGTTTCATCGTCAATAAGAAGGTCAGAGGGATACAGTAAATCTGAAGTGAAGCATCAGAATCTGTAACTAGTGTCACAGGAATGGTTCAAAACATAGTCAGTAAGAAGAGTCAGTCTTCTTGTACTCAAGTCGGCATTGTGCCTTTTGTATTTAATTCCGATGCAATTTATGTCTTTCATATTCAATAAGAGGGTCCAAGGGATATAGTAAACCTGAAGTAAAGCATCGGAATCTATAACTAGTGTCACAGGTATGGTTCAAAACATAGACAGTAGGAAGAGTCAGTCTTCTTGTACTTAAGTCGGCATTGTGCTTTTTGTATTTAATTCCGATGCAATCTCTGTGTTTCATCGTCAGTAAGAAGGTAATAGTGATACAGTAAACCTGAAGTGAAGCATCGGAATCAAGAACTAGTGTCACAGGAATGGTTAAAACATAGACAGTAGGAAGAGTCAGTATTCTTGTACTTAAGTCGGCATTGTGCCTTTTGTATCTAATTCCGATGGAATTTCTTTGTTCCATCGACAATAAGAAGGTCCAAGGGATACAGTAAACCTGAAGTGAAGCTTCGGAATCTATAACTAGTGTCACTGGAAAGGTTAAAAACATAGTCAGTAAGAAGAGTCAGTCTTCTTGCACTTAAGTCGGCATTGTACGTTTTCTATATAATTCCGATGCAATGTCTGTGTTTCATCGTCAATAAGAAGGTCCAAGGGAGTCAGTAAACCTGGAGTGAAGCATCGGAATCTATAACTAGTGTCTCAGCGATGGTTCAAAACATAGACAGTAAGAAGTGTCAGTATTCTTGTACTTAAGTCGGCATTGTGCCGTTTGTATTTAATTCCGATGCAATTTCTGTGTTTCATCGTCAATAAGAAGATCCAAGGGATACAGTTAACCTGGAGTTAAGCATCGAAATCTATAACTAGTGTCACAGGAATGGTTCAAAACATAGGCAGTAAGAAGAGTCAGTCTCCTTGTACTTTAGTGTCACAGGAATGGTTCAAAACATAGACAGTAAGAAGAGTCAGTCTTCTTGTACTTAAGTCGGCATTGTGCCTTTTGTATTTAATTCCGATGCAATTTTTTTGTTTCATCGTCAACAAGAATGTCCATGGGATACAGTAAACCAGAAGTGAAGCATCGACATAGACAGTAAGAAGAGTCAGTCTTCTTGTTCATAAATAGGCATTGTGCCATTTGTATTTAATTCCGATGCAATTTCTGTGTATCATTGTCAAAAGAAGGTCCAAGGCTACAGTAAACCTGAGCTGAAGCACTGGAATCTAAAACAGGTCTCACAGGGTAGGTTCATAACAGACAGTAAGAAGAGTCAGTCTTCGTGTACATATGACAGCATTGTGCATTTAGTATTTAATTCCGATGCAATATCTGTGTTTCATCGTTAATAAGAAGGTCCAAGGGATACAGTAAACCTTAAGTGAAGCATCGTAATCTAAATCTGGTCTCACAGGAAAGGTTCAAAACATAGGCGATAAGAAGAGCCCGTCTTCTTGTTCTTAAGTCGGCATTGTGCCCTTTGTATCTTCATCCGATGCAATTTCTGTGTTTCAACGTCAATAGGAAGGTGGAACGGATGCAGTAAACCTGTAGTGAATCATCGGAATCTATATCTAGTGTCACAGGAATGAATCAAAACATAGTCAGTATGAAGAGTCAGTCTTTTTGTACTTAAGTCGGCATTGTGCCTTTTGTATTTAATTCCGATGCATTTTCTGTGTTTCATCGTCAACAAGAAGGTCCAAGGGATACATTCGACCCAAAGTGAAGCATCGGAATCTATAACTAGTGTCTCAGGAAACATTCAAAACATACACAGTAGGAAGAGTGAGTCTTCATGTACTTAAGTCGGCATTCGGGCTTTTCTATTTAATTCCGATGCAAATTATGTCTTTAATCGTCAATAAGAGGGTCCAAGGGATACAGTAAACCTGTAGTGAAGCATCGGAATCAATAACTAGTGTCACAGGAATGGTTCAAAACATAGACAGTAGGAAGAGTCAGTCATCTTGTACTCAAGTCGGCATTGTGTCTTTTGTATTTAATTCCGATGCAATTTATGTCTTTCATCTTCAATAAGAAGGTCCAAGGGATACAGTAAACCTGAAGTGAAGCATCGGAATCAATTATTAGTGTCACAGGAATGGTTCAAATCATAGGCAATAGGAAGAGTCAGTCTTCTTGTACTTAAGTCGGCATTGTGCTTTTTGTATTTAATTCCGATGCAATTTCTGTGTTTCATCGTCAATAAGAAGGTCCAAAGGATACAGTGAACCCGAAGTGAAGCATCGGAATCAATAACTAGTGTCACAGGAATGGTTCAAATCATAGACAGTAACAAGAGTCAGTATTCTTGTACTTAAGTCGGCATTGTGCCTTTTGTATTTAATTCCGATGCAATTTCAGTGTTTCATCGTCAAAAAGAAGGTCAGAGGGATACATTAAACCAGAAGTTAAGCATCGGAATCTATAACTACTGTCACAGGAATGGTTAAAACATAGTCAGTAAGAAGAGTCAGTCTTCTTGTTCTCAAGTCGGCCTTGTGCCTTTTGTATTTAATTCCGATGCAATTTATGTCTTTAATCGTCAATAAGAAGGTCCAAGGGATACAGTTAACCTGAAGTGAAGCATCGGAATCTATAACAAGTGTCACAGGAATGGTTAAAAACATAGACAGTAAGAAGAGTCAGTCTTCTTGTACTTAAGTCGGCATTGTGCCTTTTCTATTTAATTCCGATGCAATTTCTGTGTTTCATCGTCAATACGAAGGTCCAAGGGATACAGTAAACCTGTAGTGAAGCATCGCAATCTAAAACTAGTGTCACATGAATGGTTCAAAACATAGACACTAAGAAGAGTCAGTCTTCTTGTACTTATGTCGGCATTGTGTCCTTTGTATTTAATTCCGATGCAATTTCCGTGTTTCATCGTCAATATGAAGGCCCAATGGATACAGTAAACCTGAAGTAAAGCGTCGTAATCTAAAAAGGGTCCCACAGGAAACATTCAAAACATAGACAGTAAGAAGAGTCAATCTTCTTGTTCTTAAGTCGGCATTGTGCCTTTTGTATTTAATTCCGATGCAATTTTTTTGTTTGATCGTCAACAAGAATGTCCATGGGATACAGTAAACCAGAAGTGAAGCATCGAAATCTAAAACTGGTCTCACAGGAGTGGTTTAAACATAGACAGTATGATGAGTCAGTCTTCTTGTTCATAAATAGGCATTGTGCCATTTGTATTTAATTCCGATGCAATTTCGGTGTATCATCGTCTATAAGAAGGTCCAAGGGATACAGTAAACCTGAGCTGAAGCACTGGAATCTAAAACAGGTCTCACAGTGTAGGTTCATAACAGACAGTAAGAAGAGTCAGTCTTCGTGTACTTATGACGGCATTGTGCATTTAGTATTTAATTCCGATGCAATATCTGTGTTTCATCGTTAATAAGAAGGTCCAAGGGATACAGTAAACCTGAAGAGAAGCATCGTAATCTAAAACTGGTCTAACAGGAAAGGTTCAAAACATAGACGATAAGAAGAGCCCGTCTTCTTGTTCTTAAGTCAGCATTGTGCCTTTTGTATTTACGTCCGATGCAATTTCTGTGTTTCAACGTCAATAAGAAGGTCCAAGGGATACAGTAAACCGGGAGTGAAGCATCGGATTCTGTATCTAGTGTCACAGGAATGGTTCAAAACATAGACAGTAGGAAAAGTCAGTCTTGTTGTACTTAAGTCGGCATTGTTCCTTTTTATTTAATTCCGATGCAATTTATGTCATTAATCGTCAATCGGAAGGTCCAAGGGATACAGTAAACCTGAAGTGAAGCATCGGAATCTATAACAAGTGACACAGGAATGGTTCAAAACATAGACAGTAGGAAAAATCAGTCTTCTTGTACTTAAGTCGGCATTGTGCTTTTTGTATTTAATTCCGATGCAATTTCTGTGTTTCATCGTCAATAAGAAGGTAAGGGCTATACAGTAAACTTGAAGTGAAGCATCGGAATCTATAACTAGTGTCACAGGAATGGTTCAAAACATAGACAGTAGGAAGAGTCAGTCTTCTTGTACTTAAGTCGGCATTGTGCCGTTTCTATTTAATTCCGATGCAATTTCTGTGTTTCATCGTCAATACGAATGTCCAAGGGATACAGTAAAACTGGAGTGAAGCATCGGAATCTATAACTAGTGTCACATGAATGGTTAAACATAGACAGTAAGAAGAGTCAGTCATCTTGTACTTAATTCGGCATTGTGCTCTTTGTATTTCATTCCGATGCAATTTCTGTGTTTCATCGTCAGTAAGAAGGTCAGAGGGATCCAGTAAACCTGAAGTGAAGCATCAGAATCTATAACTAGTGTCACAGGAATGGTTCAAAACTTAGACAGTAGGAAGAGTCAGTCTTCTTGTACTTATTTCTTCATTGTGCCTTTAGTATTTAATTCCGATGCATTTTCTGTGTTTCATCGTCAATAAGAAGGTCAGAGGGACACAGTAAATCTGAAGTGAAGCATCAGAATCTGTAACTAGTGTCACAGGAATAGTTCAAAACATAGTCAGTAAGAAGAGTCTGTCTTCTTGTACTTAAGTCGGCATTGTGCCTTTTGTATTTAATTCCGATGCAATTTCTGTGTTTCATCGTCAATAAGAAGGTAAGGGCTATACAGTAAACTTGAAGTGAAGCATCGGAATCTATAACTAGTGTCACAGGAATTTTTTAAATCATAGACAGTAGGAAGAGTCAGTCTTCTTGTACTTAAGTCAGCATTGTGCCTTTTGTATTTAATTCCGATGCAATTTCTGTGTTTCATCGTCAATAAGAGGGTCAGAGGGATACAGTAAACCTGAAGTGTAGCAACGTAATCTATAACTAGTGTCACAGGAATGGTTCAAAGCATAGACAGTAGGAAGAGTCAGTCTTCTTGTACTTAAGTCGGCATTGTGCCTTTTGTATTTTTTTCGATTCAATTTCTGTGTTTCATCGTCAATAAGAAGGTCAGAGGGATACAGTGAACCTGAAATGAAGCATCGGAATCTAGAACTAGTGTCACAGGAATGGTTCAAAACATAGACAGTAGGAAGAGTCAGTCTTCTTGTACTTAAGTCGGCATTGTGCCGTTTCTATTTAATTCCGATGCAATTTCTGTGTTTCATCGTCAATACGAATGTCCAAGGGATACAGGAAAACTGGAGTGAAGCATCGGAATCTATAACTAGTGTCACATGAATGGTTAAACATAGACAGTAAGAAGAGTCAGTCATCTTGTACTTAATTCGGCATTGTGCTCTTTGTATTTCATTCCGATGCAATTTCTGTGTTTCATCGTCAGTAAGAAGGTCAGAGGGATACAGTAAACCTGAAGTGAAGCATCAGAATCTATAACTAGTGTCACAGGAATGGTTCAAAACTTAGACAGTAGGAAGAGTCAGTCTTCTTGTACTTATTTCTTCATTGTGCCTTTAGTATTTAATTCCGATGCATTTTCTGTGTTTCATCGTCAATAAGAAGGTCAGAGGGACACAGTAAATCTGAAGTGAAGCATCAGAATCTGTAACTAGTGTCACAGGAATAGTTCAAAACATAGTCAGTAAGAAGAGTCTGTCTTCTTGTACTTAAGTCGGCATTGTGCCTTTTGTATTTAATTCCGATGCAATTTCTGTGTTTCATCGTCAATAAGAAGGTAAGGGCTATACAGTAAACTTGAAGTGAAGCATCGGAATCTATAACTAGTGTCACAGGAATTTTTTAAATCATAGACAGTAGGAAGAGTCAGTCTTATTGTACTTAAGTCGGCATTGTGCCTTTTGTATTTAATTCCGATGCAATTTCTGTGTTTCATCGTCAATAAGAGGGTCAGAGGGATACAGTAAACCTGAAGTGTAGCAACGTAATCTATAACTAGTGTCACAGGAATGGTTCAAAGCATAGACAGTAGGAAGAGTCAGTCTTCTTGTACTTAAGTCGGCATTGTGCCTTTTGTATTTTTTTCGATTCAATTTCTGTGTTTCATCGTCAATAAGAAGGTCAGAGGGATACAGTGAACCTGAAATGAAGCATCGGAATCTGTAACTAGTGTCACAGGAATGGTTCAAAACATAGTCAGTAAGAAGAGTCAGTATTCTTGTATTTAAGTCGGCATTGTGCCTTTTGTATTTAATTCCGATGCAATTTCTGTGTTTCATAGTCAATGAGAAGGTCACAGGGATACAGTAAACCTGAAGTGAAGCATCGGAATCTATAACAAGTGTCACTGGAATGATTAAAACATAGTCAGTAAGAAGAGTCAGTCTTCTTGCACTTAAGTCGGCATTGTACCTTTTGTATTTAATTCCGGTGCAATGTCTGTGCTTCATCGTCAATAAGAAGATCCAAGGGATTCAGTACACCTGGAGTGATGCATCGGAATCTATAACTAGTGTCACAGGATTGGTTCAAATCATAGACAGTAGGAAGAGTCAGCCTTCTTGTACTTAAGGCGACATTATGCCTTTTGTATTTAATTCCGATGCAATTCCTGTGTTTCATCGTCAATAAGAAGGTCCAAGGGATACAGTAAACCTGCAGTGAAGCATCGGAATCTATGACTAGTGTCTCAGCGATGGTTCAAAACATAGTCAGTAAGATGAATCAGTCTTCTTGTACTTAAGTCGGCATTGTGCCTTTTCTA
This sequence comes from Schistocerca americana, assembly GCF_021461395.2. Lineage (NCBI taxonomy): Eukaryota > Metazoa > Arthropoda > Insecta > Orthoptera > Acrididae > Schistocerca > Schistocerca americana. The sequence continues at coordinate 85,546 of NW_025726280.1, read as the reverse complement.
TTTAATTCCGATGCAATTTCTGTGTTTGACCGTCAACAAGAAGGTCCAAGGGATATAGTAAACCTGGAATGAAGCATCGGAATCTATAACCAGTGTCACAGGAATGGTTAAATTCATAGACAGTAGGAAGAGTCAGTCTTCTTGTACTTAAGTCGGCATTGTGCCTTTTGCATTTAATTGCATTGCAATTTCTGTGTGTCATCGTCAATAAGAAGATCCAAGGGATACAGTAAACCTGGAGTTAAGCATCGGAATCTATAACTAGTGTCACAGGAATGGTTCAAAACATAGTCAGTAAGAAGAATCAGTCTTCTTGTACTTAAGTCGGCATTGTGCCGTTTGTATTTAATTATGATGAAATCTCTGTGTTTCATCGTCAATAAGAAGGTAATAGAGATACAGTAAACCTGAAGTGGAGCATCGGAATCTATAACTAGTGTCACAGGAATGGTTCAAAACATAGTTAGTAAGAAGTGTCAGTCATCTAGTACTTAAGTCGGCATTGTGCCTTTTGGATTTAATTCCGATGCAATTTATGTCTATCATATTCAATAAGAATATCCAAGGGATTCAGTACACCTGGAGTGAAGCATCGCAATCTATAACTAGTGTCACAGTGATGGTTCAAAACATAGACAGTAAGAAGAGTCAGTATTCTTGCATTTAAGGCGGCATTGTGCCTTTTGTATTTAATTCCGATGCAATTTCTGTGTTTCATCGTCAATAAGAAGGTCAGAGGGATACAGTAAACCAGAAGTTAAGCATCGGAATCTATAACTACTGTCACAGGAATGGTTAAAACATAGTCGGTAAGAAGTGTCAGTCTTCTTGTTCTCATGTCTGCATTGTGCTTTTTGTTTTTAATTCCGATGCAATTTATGTCTTTAATCGTCAATAAGAAGGTCCAAGGGAAACAGTAAACCTGAAGTGAAGCATCGGAATCTATAACAAGTGTCACAGGAATGGTTCAAACATAGACAGTAAGATGAGTTAGTATTCTTGTACTTAAGTCGGCATTGTGCCTTTTGTATTTAAATCCGATGCAATTTCTGTGTTTCATCGTCAATAAGAATGTCAGAGGGATACAGTAAACCTGAAGTAGAGCATCGGAATCTATAACTAGTGTCACAGGAGTGGTTCAAAACATAGTCAGTAAGAAGAGTCAGGCTTCTTGTACTTAAGTCGGCATTGTACCTTTTGTATTTAATTCCGATGAAATGTCTGTGTTTCATCTTCAATAAGAAGGTCCAAGGGATACAGTAAACCTGGAATGAAGCATCGGAATCTATGACTAGTGTCACAGGGATGGCTAAAAGCATAGATTGTTAGAAGAGTCAGTATTCTTGTACTTAAGTCGGCATTGTGCCTTTTGCATTTAATTCCGATGCAATTACTGAGTTTCATCGTCAATAAAAAGGCCCAAGAGATACAGTAAATCTGGAGTGAAGCATCGGAATCTATAACAAGTGTCTCAGCCATGGTTCAAAGCATAGACAGTAAGAAGAGTCAGTATTCTTGTACTTAAGTCCGCAATGTGCCCTTTGTATTTGATTCCGATGCAATTTCTGTGTTTCATCGTCAATAAAAAGGGCAGAGGGATACAGTGAACCTGAAGTTAAGCATCGGAATCTATAACTACTGTCACAGGTATGGTTCAAAACGTAGACAGTAGGAAGAGTCTGTCTTCTTGCACTGAAATCGGCATTGTACCTTTTGTATTTAATTCCGATGCAATGTCTGTGTTTCATCGTCAATGAGAAGATCCAAGGGATTCAGTACACCTGGAGTGAAGCATCGGAATCTATAACTAGTGTCACAGGTATGGTTCAAAACATAGACAGTAGGAAGTGTCAGTCTTCTTGCACAGAAATCGGCATTGTACCCTTTGTATTTAATTCCGTTGCAATGTCTGTGTTTCATCGTCAATAAGAAGGTCCAAGGGAGTCAGTGAATCTGAAGTTAAGAATGGGAATCTATAACTACTGTTACAGGAATGGTTCAAAACATAGTCAGTAAGAAGAGTCAGTCTTCTTGTACTGAAGTCGGCATTGTGCCTTTTGTATTTAATTCCGATGCAATTTATGTCTTTCATATTCAATAAGAAGGGCCAAGGGATACAGTAAACCTGAAGTTAAGCATCGGAATCTATAACTAGTGTCACAGGAATGGTTCAAAACATAGTCAGTAAGAAGAGTCAGTCTTCTTGTACTTAAGTCGGCATTTTGCCGTTTGTATTTAATTCCGATGCAATTTCTGTGTTTCATCGTCAATAAGAAGATCCAAGGGATACAGTAAACCTGGATTTAAGCATCAGAATCTACAACTAGTGTCACAGGAATGGTTCAAAACATAGACATTAAGAAGAGTCAGTCTCCTTGTACTTTAGTGTCACAGGAATTGTTCAAAACATAGACAGTAAGAAGTGTCAGTATTCTTGTACTTAAGTCGGCATTGTGCCGTTTGTATTTAATTCCGATGCAATTTCTGTGTTTCATCGTCAATAAGAAGATCCAAGGGATACAGTTAACCTGGAGTTAAGCATCGGAATCTATAAATAGTGTCACAGGTATGGTTCAAAACATAGGCAGTAAGAAGAGTCAATCTCCTTGTACTTTAGTGTCACAGGAATGGTTCAAAACATAGACAGTAATAAGAGTCAGTCTTCTTGTACTTATGTCGGCATTGTGCCTTTTGTATTTAATTCCGATGCAATTTTTTTGTTTCATCGTCAACAAGAATGTCCATGGGATACAGTAAACCAGAAGTGAAGCATCGACATAGACAGTAAGAAGAGTCAGTCTTCTTGTTCATAAATAGGCATTGTGCCATTTGTATTTAATTCCGATGCAATTTCTGTGTATCATCGTCAATAAGAAGGTCTAAGGGCTACAGTAAACCTGAGCTGAAGCACTGGAATCTAAAACAGGTCTCACAGGGTAGGTTCATAACAGACAGTAAGAAGAGTCAGTCTTCGTGTACTTATGACGGCATTGAGCATTTAGTATTTAATTCCGATGCAATATCTGTGTTTCATCGTTAATAAGAAGGTCCAAGGGATACAGTAAACCTGAAGTGAAGCATCGTAATCTAAAACTGGTCTCACAGGAAAGGTTCAAAACATAGACGATAAGAAGAGCCCGTCTTCTTGTTCTTAAGTCGGCATTGTGCCTTTTGTATCTTCATCCGATGCAATTTATGTGTTTCAACGTCAATAAGAAGGTCCAAGGGATACAGTAAACCGGGAGTGAAGCATCGGAATCTATAACTAGTGTCACAGGAATGGTTCAAAACATAGTCAGTAAGAAGAGTCAGTCTTCTTGTACTCAAGTCGGCATTGTGCCTTTTGTATTTAATTCCGATGCAATTTATGTCTTTCATATTCAATAAGAAGGGCCAAGGGATACAGTAAACCTGAAGTTAAGCATCGGAATCTATAACTAGTGTCACAGGAATGGTTCAAAACATAGTCAGTAAGAAGAGTCAGTCTTCTTGTACTTAAGTCGGCATTTTGCCGTTTGTATTTAATTCCGATGCAATTTCTGTGTTTCATCGTCAATAAGAAGATCCAAGGGAGACAGTAAACCTGGAGTTAAGCATCGGAATCTACAACTAGTGTCACAGGAATGGTTCAAAACATAGTCAGTAAGAAGAGTCAGTCTTCTTGTACTTAAGTCGGCATTTTGCCGTTTGTATTTAATTCCGATGCAATTTCTGTGTTTCAACGTCAATAAGAAGGTCCAAGAGATACAGTAAACCGGGAGTGAAGCATCGGAATCTATAACTAGTGTCACAGGAATGGTTCAAAACATAGTCAGTAAGAAGGGTCAGTCTTCTTGTACTTAAGTCGGCTTTGTGCCTTTTGTATTTAATTCCGTTGCAATTTCTGTGTTTCATCGTCAATAGGAAGGTGCAACGGATGCAGTAAACCTGTAGTGAAGCATCGGAATCTATAACTAGTGTCACAGGAATGAATCAAAACATAGTCAGTAAGAAGAGTCAGTCTTTTTGTACTTAAGTCGTCATTGTTTCTTTTGTATTTAATTCCGACGCAATTTCTGTGTTTCATCGTCAACAAGAAGGTCCAAGGGATACATTCGACCCGAAGTGAAGCATCGGAATCAATAACTAGTGTCTCAGGAAACATTCAAAACTTACACAGTAGGAAGAGTCAGTCTTCATGTACTTAAGTCGGCATTCGGGCTTTACTATTTAATTCCGTTGCAAATTATGTCTTTAATCGTCAATAAGAGGGTCCAAGGGATACAGTAAACCTGTAGTGAAGCATCGGAATCAATAACTAGTGTCACAGGAATGGTTCAAAACATAGACAGTAGGAAGAGTCAGTCTTCTTGTACTCAAGTCGGCATTGTGTCTTTTGTATTTAATTCCGATGCAATTTATGTCTTTCATCTTCAATAAGAAGGTCCAAGGGATACAGTAAACCTGCAGTGAAGCATCGGAATCTATTACTAGTGTCACAGGAATGGTTCAAATCATAGGCAATAGGAAGAGTCAGTCTTCTTGTACTTAAGTCGGCATTGTGCTTTTTGTATTTAATTACGATGCAATTTCTGTGTTCATCGTCAATAAGAAGGTCCAAGGGATACAGCAAACCCGAAGTGAAGCATCGGAATCAATAACTAGTGTCACAGGAATGGTTCAAATCATAGACAGTAAGAAGAGTCAGTATTCTTGTACTTAAGTAGGCATTGTGCCTTTTGTATTTAATTCCGATGCAATTTCTGTGTCTCATCGTCAATAAGAAGGTCAGAGGGATACAGTAAACCAGAAGTTAAGCATCGGAATCTATAACTACTGTCACAGGAATGGTTAAAACATAGTCAGTAAGAAGAGTCAGTCTTCTTGTTCTCTAGTCGGCATTGTGCCTTTTGTATTTAATTCCGATGCAATTTATGTCTTTAATCGTCAATAAGAAGGTCCAAGGGATACAGTAAACCTGAAGTGAAGCATCGGAATCTATAACAAGTGTCACAGGAATGGTTCAAAACATAGACAGTAGGAAGAGTCAGTCTTCTTGTACTCAAGTCGGCATTGTGTCTTTTGTATTTAATTCCGATGCAATTTATGTCTTTCATCTTCAATAAGAAGGTCCAAGGGATACAGTAAACCTGTAGTGAAGCATCGGAATCTATTACTAGTGTCACAGGAATGGTTCAAATCATAGGCAATAGGAAGAGTCAGTCTTCTTGTACTTAAGTCGGCATTGTGCTTTTTGTATTTAATTCCGATGCAATTTCTGTGTTTCATCGTCAATACGAAGGTCCAAGGGATACAGTAAACCTGTAGTGAAGCATCGGAATCTAAAACTAGTGTCACATGAATGGTTCAAAACATAGACACTAAGAAGAGTCAGTCTTCTTGTACTTATGTCGGCATTGTGTCCTTTGTATTTAATTCCGATGCAATTTCTGTGTTTCATCGTCAATATGAAGGTCCAATGGATACAGTAAACCTGAAGTGAAGCATCGTAGTCTAGAACTGATCTCACAGGAAACATTCAAAACGTGGACAGTAAGAAGAGTCAATCTTCTTGTTCTTAAGTCGGCATTGTGCCTTTTGTATTTAATTCCGATGCAATTTTTTTGTTTCATCGTCAACAAGAATGTCCATGGGATACAGTAAACCAGAAGTGAAGCATCGAAATCTAAAACTGGTCTCACAGGAATGGTTTAAACATAGACAGTATGATGAGTCCGTCTTCTTGTTCATAAATAGCCATTGTGCCATTTGTATTTAATACCGATGCAATTTCTGTGTATCATCGTCAATAAGAAGGTCCAAGGGATACAGTAAACCTGAGCTGAAGCACTGGAATCTAAAACAGGTCTCACAGGGTGGGTTCATAACAGACAGTATGAAGAGTCAGTCTTCGTGTACTTATGACGGCATTGTGCATTTAGTATTTAATTCCGATGCAATATCTGTGTTTCATCGTTAATAAGAAAGTCCAAGGGATACAGTAAACCTGAAGTGAAGCATCGTAATCTAAAACTGGTCTCACAGAAAAGGTTCAAAACATAGACGATAAGAAGAGCCCGTCTTCTTGTTCTTAAGTCGGCATTGTGCCTTTTGTATTTACATCCGATGAAATTTCTGTGTTTCAACGTCAATAAGAAGGTCCAAGGGATACAGTAAACCGGGAGTGAAGCATCGGAATCTATAACTAGTGTCACAGGAATGGTTCAAAACATAGTCAGTAAGAAGAGTCAGTGTCCTTGTACTTAAGTCGGCTTTGTGCCTTTTGTATTTAATTCCGTTGCAAGTTCTGTGTTTCATCGTCAATATGAAGGTCCAATGGATACAGTTAACCAGAAGTGAAGCATCGGAATCTATTAATAGTGTCACAGGAATGGTTCAAATCATAGGCAATAGGAAGAGTCAGTTTCCTTGTACTTAGGACGGCATTGTGATTTTTGTATTTAATTCCGATGCAATATCTGTGTTTCATCGTCAATAAGAAGGTCAGAGGGACACAGTAAACCTGAAGTGAAGCATCGGAATCTATAACTAGTGTCACAGGAATGCTTCAAAGCATAGACAGTAAGAACCGTCAGTTATTTTGTACTTAAATAGCCATTGTGCCTTTTGTAATTAATTCCGATGCAATTTCAGTGTTTCATCGTCAATAAGAAGGTCAGAGGGATACAGTAAAACTGAAGTGAAGCATCGGAATCTATAACTAGTGTCACAGGAATGGTTCAAAACATAGACAGTAAGAAGAGTCAGTTTTCTTATACTTACGTCGGCATTGTGCCTTTTGTATTTAATTCCGAAGCAGATTCCGTGTTTCATCGTCAATAAGGAGGTCAGAGGGATACGGTAAACATGAAGTGAAGCATCGGGATCCATAACTAGTGTCACAGGAATGGTTGAAAACATAGACAGTAAGTAGAGTCAGTCTCCTTGTACTTTAGTCAGCATTGTGCCTTTTCTATTTAATTCCGATGCAATTTCTGTGTTTCGTCGTCAATAAGAAGGTCCACGAGATACAGTAAACCTGAAGTGAAGCATCGGAATCTAAAACCGGTCTCACAGGAAAGGTTCATAACATAGACAGTAAGAAGAGCCAGTCTTCTAGTATTTGAGTCGGCATTGTGCCTTTTGTATTTAATTCCGATTCAATTTTTGTGTTTCATCGTCAATAAGAAGGTCAGAGGAATACAGTAAACCTGAATTGAAGAATCGGAATCTATAACTAGTGTCAAAGGAATGGTTTAAAACATAGACAGTAAGAAGAGCTAGTCTTCTTGTACTTGAGTCGGCATTGTGCCTTTTGTATTTAATTCCGATGCAATTTCTGTGTTTCATCGTCAATTAGGAGGTCAGAGGCATTCAGTAAACCTGAAGCGTAGCATCTGAATCTATAACTAGTGTCACAGGAATGGTTCAAAGCATAGACAGTAAGAAGAGTCAGTTTTCTTGTACTTAAGTCGTCATTGTGCCTTTTGTATTTAATTCCGATGCAATCTCTCAGCTTCATCGTCAATAAGGAGGTCGGAGGGATACAGTAAACCAGAAGTGAAGCATCGGAATCTATAACTAGTGTCACAGGAATGGTTCAAAACATAGACAGTAAGAAGAGCTAGTCTTCTTGTCCTTGAGTCGGCATTGTGCCTTTTTTATTTAATTCCGATGCTATTTCTGTGTTTCATCGTCAATTAGGAGATCAGAGTCATTCAGTAAACCTGAAGCGTAGCATCTGAATCTATAACTAGTGTCACAGGAATGGTTCAAAACATAGACAGTAAGAAGAGTCAGTTTTCTTGTACTTAAGGCGGCACTGTGCCTTTTGTATTTAATTCCGATGCAATTTCTGTGTTTCGTCGTCAATAATAAGGTCCAAGGGATACAGTCAACCTGAAGTGAGGCATCGGAATCTAAAGCCGGTCTCATTGGAAAGGATCATAACATAGACAGTAAGAAGGGCCAGTCTTCTTGTATTTGAGTCGGCATTGTGACTTTCCTCTTTAATTCCGATGCTATTTCTGTGTCTCGTCGTCAGTAAGAAGGTCCACGGGACACAGTAAACCTGAAGTGAAGCATCGGAATCTAAGACCGGTCTCACAGGAAAGGTTCATAACATAGACAGTAAGAAGAGCCAGTCTTCTTGTATTTGAGTCGGCGTTGTGCCTTTTGTATTTAATTCCGATGCAATTTCTGTGTTACATCGTCAATAAGAAGGTCAGCGGGATTCAGTAAACCTGAAGTGAAGAATCGGAATCTATAACTAGTGTCACAGGAAATGTTCAAAACATAGACAGTAAGAAGAGTCAGACTTTTTGAACTTAAGTCGGCGTTGTGCCTTTTAAATTTAATTCCGATGCAATTTCTGCGTTTCATCGTCAATAAGAAGGTCAGAGCGATAAAGTAAACCTGAAGTGAAGCATCGGAATCTGTAACTAGTGTCACAAGAATAATTCGAAACATAGACAGTAAGAAGAGTCAGTTTTGCTGTACTTATGGCGGCATTGTGGCCTTTGTATTTAATTCCGATTCAATTTCTGTGTTTCATCGTCAATAAGAAGGTCAGAGGGATACAGTAAACCTGGAGTGAAGCATCGGAATCTATAACTAGTGACACAGGAATGGTTCAAACATAGACACTAAGAAGAGTCAGTTATCTTGAATTTAATTCGGCATTGTGCCTTTTGTATTTAATTCCGATGCAATTTTTGTGTTTCATCGTTAATAAGAAGGTCAGAGGAATACAGTAAACCTGAATTGAAGAATCGGAATCTATAACTAGTGTCACAGGAATGGTTTAAAACATAGACAGAAAGAAGAGCTAGTCTTCTTGTACTTGAGTCGGCATTATGCCTTTTGTATTTAAATCCGATGCAATTTCTGTGTTTCATTGTCAATTAGGAGGTCAGAGTGATTCAGTAAACCTGAAGCGTAGAATCTGAATCTATAACTAGTGTCACAGGAATGGTTCAAAACATAGACAGTGAGAGGAGTCAGTTTTCTTGTACTTATGTCGGCACTGTGCAATTTGTATTTAATTCCGATGCAATTTCTGTGTTTCGTCGTCAATAATAACGTCCAAGGGATACAGTCAACCTGAAGTGAAGCATCGGAATCTAAAGTCGGTCTCATAGGAAAGGTCCATAACATAGACAGTAAGAAGAGCCAGTCTTCTTGTATTTGAGTCGGCATTGTGCCTTTTGTATTTAATTCCGACGCAATTTCTGTGTTTCATCGTCAATAAGAAGGTCAGAGGGATACAGTAAACCTGAAGTGAAGAATCGGAATCTATAACTAGTGTCACAGGAATGTTTCAAAACATAGACAGTAAGAAGAGTCAATTTTCTTGTACTTAAGTCGGCATAGAGCCTTTTGTATATAATTCCGATGCAATTTCTATTTTTCATCGTCAATAAGAAGGTCAGACCGATACAGTAGACATGAAGTGAAGCATCGGAATCTATAACTAGTGTCACATGAATGGTTCAGAACATTGACAGTAAGATGAGTCAGTTTTCTTGTACTTGAGTCGGCATTGTGCCTTTTGTATTTAATTCCAAGCAATTTCTGTGTTTCATCGTCAATAAGAAGGTCAGAGGGATACAGTAAACCTGAAGTCGAGCATCCGAATCCACAACTAGTGTCACAGGAATGGTTGAAAACATAGAGAGTAAGAAGAGCCAGTCTTGTTGTACTTGAGTCGGCATTGTGCCTTTTGTATTTAATTCCGATGCAATTTCTGTGTTTCATCGTCAATAAGGACGTCAGAGGGATACAGTAAACTTGAAGTGAAGCATCGGAATATATAACTAGTGTCGCAGGAATGGTTCAAAACGTAGCCACTAAGAAGAGCCAGTCTTCATGTACTTGAGTCGGCATTGTGCCTTTTGTATTTAATTCCGATGCAACTTCTGTGTTTTATCGTCAATAGGAATGTCAGAGGGATACAGTAAACCTGAAGTGAAGCATCGGAATCTATAACTAGTGTCACAGGAATGGTTCAAAACATAGACAGTAAGATGAGTCAGTTTTCTTCTACTTAAGTCGGCATTGTGCCTTTTGTATTTAATTCCGATGCAATTTCTGTGTTTCATCGTCAATAAGGACGTCAGAGGGATACAGTAAACTTGAAGTGAAGCATCGGAATCTATAACTAGTGTCACAGGAATGGTTCAAAACGTAGCCACTAAGAAGAGCCAGTCTTCATGTACTTGAGTCGGCATTGTGCCTTTTGTATTTAATTCCGATGCAACTTCTGTGTTTTATCGTCAATAGGAATGTCAGAGGGATACAGTAAACCTGAAGTGAAGCATCGGAATCTATAACTAGTGCCACAGGAATGGTTCAAAACATAGACAGTAAGAAGAGTCAGTCTCCTTGTACTTTAGTCAGCATTGTGCCTTTTCTATTTAATTCCGATGCAATTTCTTTGTTTCGTCGTCAATAATAAGGTCCAAGGGATACAGTCAACCTGAAGAGAAGCATCGGAATCTAAAGCCGGTCTCATAGGAAAGGTTCATAACATAGACAGTAAGAAGAGCCAGTCTTCTTGTATTTGAGTCAGCATTGTGCCTTTTCAAATTAATTCCGATGCAATTTCTGTGTCTCGTCGTCAGTAAGAAGGTCCACGGGACACAGTAAACCTGAAGTGAAGCATCGGTATCTAAAACCGGTCTCACAGGAAAGGTTCATAACATAGACAATATGAAGAGCCAGCCTTCTTGTATTTGAGTCGGTGTTGTGCCTTTGTATTTAATTCCGATGCAATTACTGTGTTACATCGGCAATAAGAAGGTCAGAGGGTCACAGTAAACCTGAATTGAAGAATCGGAATCTATAACTAGTGTCACAGGAATGGTTTAAAACATAGACATTAAGAAAAGCCAGTCTTCTTGTACATGGGTCGGCATTGTGCCTTTTGTATTTAATTCCGATGCAATTTCTGTGTTTCATCGTCAATAAGTAGGTCAGAGGGATACAGTTAACCTGAAGTGAAGCATCGGAATCTATAACTAGTGTCACAGGAATGGTTCAAAGCATAGAAAATAAGAAGAGTCAGTTTTCTTGTACTTAAGTCGGCATTGTGTCTTTTGTATTTAATTCCGATGAAATTTCTGTGTTTCATCGTCAATAAGAAGGTCAGAGGGATACAGTAAACCTTAAGTGAAGCATCGGAATCTATAAGTGGTGTCACAGGAATGGTTCAAAACATAGACAGTAAGAAGAGTCAGTTTTCTTGTACTTAAGACGGCATTGTGCCTTTTGTATTTAATTCCAATGCCATTTCTGTGTTTCGTCGTCAATAAGAAGGTCAGCGGGATTCAGTGAACCTGAAGTGAAGAATCGGAATCTATAACTTGTGTCACAGGAATGGTTCAAAACATAGACAGTTAGAAGAGTCAGTCTTCTTGTACTTAAGTCGGCATTGAGCCTTTTGTATTTAATTCCGATGCAATTTCTGTGTTTCATCGTCAATAAGAAGGTCAGAGGGTTACAGTAAGCATGAAGTGAAGCATCGGAATATATAACTAGTGTCACAGGAATGGTTCAAACCATAGACAGTAAGAAGAGTCAGTTTTCTTGTACTTAAGTGGGTATTGTGTCTTTTGTATTTAATTCCGATGAAATTTCTGTGTTTCATCGTCAACAAGAAGGTCAGAGGGATACAGTAAACCTTCAGTGAAGCATCGGAATCTATAACTTGTGTCACAGGAATGGTTCAAAACATAGACAGTAAGAAGAGTCAGTCTTCTTGTACTTATGTTGGCGTTGTGCCTTTTGTATTTAATTCCGATGCAATTTCTGTGTTTCATCGTCAACAAGAAGGTCAGAGGGATACAGTAAACCTGAAGTGAAGCATCGGAATCTATAACTAGTGTCACAGGAATGGTTCAAAACATAGACAGAAAGAAGAGTCAGTTTTTTTGTACTTATGTCGGCATTGTGCCTTTTGTATTTAATTCCGATGCAATTTCAGTGTTTCATCGTCGATAAGAGGGTCAGAGGGATACAGTAAACCTGAAGTGGAGCATCGGAATCTGTAACTAGTGTCACAGGAATGGTTCAACACATAGACAGTAAGAAGAGTCAGTTTTCTTCTACTTAAGACGGCATTGTGCTTTTGTATTCAATTCCGATGCAATTTCAGTGTTTCATCGTCAATAAGACGGTCAGAAGGATACAGTAGACCTGAAGTCAAGCATCGGAATCTATATCTACTGTCACAGGAATGGTTCAAACGTAGACAGTAAGATGAGTCAGTTTTCTTGTACTTAAGTCGGCATTGTGCCTTTTGTATTTAATTCCGATGCAATTTCTGTGTTTCATCAACAAGAAGAAGGTCAGAGGGACACAGTAAACCTGAAGTGAAGCATCGGAATCTATAACTAGTGTCACAGGAATGGTTCAAAACATAGACAGTAAGAAGAGTCAGTTTTCTTGTACTGAAGTCGGCATTGTTCCTTTTCTATTTGATTCCGATGCAATTTCTATGTTTCATCGTCAATAAGACGGTCAGAGGGATACAGTAAACCTGAAGTGAAGCATCGGAATGTATAACTAGTGTCACAGGAATGGTTCAACACATAGACAGTAAGAAGAGTCAGTTTTCTTCTACTTAAGTCGGCATTGTGCCTTTTGTATTTAATTCCGGTGCTATTTCTGTGTTTCATCGTCAATAAGAATGTCAGAGGGATACAGTAAACTTGAAGTGAAGCATCGGAATCTATAACTAGTGTCACAGGAATGTTTCAAAACTTAGACAGTAAGATGAGTCAGTTTTTATGTACTTAAGTCCTCATTTTGCCTTTTGTATTTAATTCCGAAGCAATTTCTGTGTTTCATCGTCATTAAGTAGGTTAGAGGGATACAGTAAACCTGAAGCGAAGCATCGGAATCTATAACTAGTGTCACATGAATGGTTGAAACATAGACAGTAAGAAGAGTCAGTTTTCTTGTACTTAAATCGGCATTGTGCTTTTTGTATTTTATTGCGATGCAATTTCTGTGTTTCATCGTCAATAAGAAGGTCAGACGGATACAGTATTCCTGAAGTGAAGCATCGGAATCTATATTTAGTGTCACAGGAATAGTTCAAAACATAGACAGTAAGAAGAGTCAGTTTTCTTGAACTTAAGTCGGCATTGTGCCTTTTCTATTTAATTCCGATTCAATTATTGTGTTTCATCGTCAATAAGAATGTCAGAGGGATACAGTAAACCTGAAGTGAAGCATCGGAATCTATAACTAGTGTCACAGGAATGGTTCAAAACATAGACAGTAAGAAGTGTCCGTTTTCTTGTACTTAAGTCGGCATTGTGCCTTTTGTATTTATTCCCGATGCAATTCCTGTCTTTCATCGTCAATAAGAAGATCAGAGGGATACAGTAAACCTGAAGTGAAGCATCGGATTCTATACCTAGTGTCACAGGAATGGTTCAAAACATAGACAGTAATAAGAGTCAGTTTTCTTGTACTTAAGTCGGCATTGTACTTTTGTGTTTATTTCCGATGCGAATTCTGTGTTTCGTCGTCAATAAGAAGGTCCAAGGGATACAGTAAACATGAAGTGAAGCATCGGAATCTAAAGCCGGTCTCACAGGAAAGGTTCAAACATAGACAGTATGAAGAGCCAGCCTTCTTGTACTTGAGTCGGCATTGTGCCTTTTGTGTTTAATTCCGATGCACTTTCTGTGTTTCATCGTCAATAAGAAGGTCAGAGGGATACAGTAAACTTGAAGTGAAGCATCGGATTCTATAACTAGTGTCACAGGAATGGTTCAAAACATAGACAGTAAGAAGAGTCAGTTTTCTTGTACTTAAGGCGGCACTGTGCCTTTTGTATTTAATTCCGATGCAATTTCTGTGTTTCGTCGTCAATAATAAGGTCCAAGGGATACAGTCAACCTGAAGTGAGGCATCGGAATCTAAAGCCGGTCTCATTGGAAAGGATCATAACATAGACAGTAAGAAGGGCCAGTCTTCTTGTATTTGAGTCGGCATTGTGACTTTCCTCTTTAATTCCGATGCTATTTCTGTGTCTCGTCGTCAGTAAGAAGGTCCACGGGACACAGTAAACCTGAAGTGAAGCATCGGAATCTAAGACCGGTCTCACAGGAAAGGTTCATAACATAGACAGTAAGAAGAGCCAGTCTTCTTGTATTTGAGTCGGCGTTGTGCCTTTTGTATTTAATTCCGATGCAATTTCTGTGTTACATCGTCAATAAGAAGGTCAGCGGGATTCAGTAAACCTGAAGTGAAGAATCGGAATCTATAACTAGTGTCACAGGAAATGTTCAAAACATAGACAGTAAGAAGAGTCAGACTTTTTGAACTTAAGTCGGCATTGTGCCTTTTAAATTTAATTCCGATGCAATTTCTGCGTTTCATCGTCAATAAGAAGGTCAGAGCGATAAAGTAAACCTGAAGTGAAGCATCGGAATCTGTAACTAGTGTCACAAGAATAATTCGAAACATAGACAGTAAGAAGAGTCAGTTTTGCTGTACTTATGGCGGCATTGTGGCCTTTGTATTTAATTCCGATTCAATTTCTGTGTTTCATCGTCAATAAGAAGGTCAGAGGGATACAGTAAACCTGGAGTGAAGCATCGGAATCTATAACTAGTGACACAGGAATGGTTCAAACATAGACACTAAGAAGAGTCAGTTATCTTGAATTTAATTCGGCATTGTGCCTTTTGTATTTAATTCCGATGCAATTTTTGTGTTTCATCGTTAATAAGAAGGTCAGAGGAATACAGTAAACCTGAATTGAAGAATCGGAATCTATAACTAGTGTCACAGGAATGGTTTAAAACATAGACAGAAAGAAGAGCTAGTCTTCTTGTACTTGAGTCGGCTTATGCCTTTTGTATTTAAATCCGATGCAATTTCTGTGTTTCATTGTCAATTAGGAGGTCAGAGTGATTCAGTAAACCTGAAGCGTAGAATCTGAATCTATAACTAGTGTCACAGGAATGGTTCAAAACATAGACAGTGAGAGGAGTCAGTTTTCTTGTACTTATGTCGGCACTGTGCAATTTGTATTTAATTCCGATGCAATTTCTGTGTTTCGTCGTCAATAATAACGTCCAAGGGATACAGTCAACCTGAAGTGAAACATCGGAATCTAAAGTCGGTCTCATAGGAAAGGTCCATAACATAGACAGTAAGAAGAGCCAGTCTTCTTGTATTTGAGTCGGCATTGTGCCTTTTGTATTTAATTCCGACGCAATTTCTGTGTTTCATCGTCAATAAGAAGGTCAGAGGGATACAGTAAACCTGAAGTAAAGAATCGGAATCTATAACTAGTGTCACAGGAATGTTTCAAAACATAGACAGTAAGAAGAGTCAATTTTCTTGTACTTAAGTCGGCATAGAGCCTTTTGTATATAATTCCGATGCAATTTCTATTTTTCATCGTCAATAAGAAGGTCAGACCGATACAGTAAACATGAAGTGAAGCATCGGAATCTATAACTAGTGTCACATGAATGGTTCAGAACATTGACAGTAAGATGAGTCAGTTTTCTTGTACTTGAGTCGGCATTGTGCCTTTTGTATTTAATTCCAAGCAATTTCTGTGTTTCATCGTCAATAAGAAGGTCAGAGGGATACAGTAAACCTGAAGTCGAGCATCCGAATCCACAACTAGTGTCACAGGAATGGTTGAAAACATAGAGAGTAAGAAGAGCCAGTCTTGTTGTACTTGAGTCGGCATTGTGCCTTTTGTATTTAATTCCGATGCAATTTCTGTGTTTCATCGTCAATAAGGACGTCAGAGGGATACAGTAAACTTGAAGTGAAGCATCGGAATATATAACTAGTGTCGCAGGAATGGTTCAAAACGTAGCCACTAAGAAGAGCCAGTCTTCATGTACTTGAGTCGGCATTGTGCCTTTTGTATTTAATTCCGATGCAACTTCTGTGTTTTATCGTCAATAGGAATGTCAGAGGGATACAGTAAACCTGAAGTGAAGCATCGGAATCTATAACTAGTGTCACAGGAATGGTTCAAAACATAGACAGTAAGATGAGTCAGTTTTCTTCTACTTAAGTCGGCATTGTGCCTTTTGTATTTAATTCCGATGCAATTTCTGTGTTTCATCGTCAATAAGGACGTCAGAGGGATACAGTAAACTTGAAGTGAAGCATCGGAATCTATAACTAGTGTCACAGGAATGGTTCAAAACGTAGCCACTAAGAAGAGCCAGTCTTCATGTACTTGAGTCGGCATTGTGCCTTTTGTATTTAATTCCGATGCAACTTCTGTGTTTTATCGTCAATAGGAATGTCAGAGGGATACAGTAAACCTGAAGTGAAGCATCGGAATCTATAACTAGTGCCACAGGAATGGTTCAAAACATAGACAGTAAGAAGAGTCAGTCTCCTTGTACTTTAGTCAGCATTGTGCCTTTTCTATTTAATTCCGATGCAATTTCTTTGTTTCGTCGTCAATAATAAGGTCCAAGGGATACAGTCAACCTGAAGAGAAGCATCGGAATCTAAAGCCGGTCTCATAGGAAAGGTTCATAACATAGACAGTAAGAAGAGCCAGTCTTCTTGTATTTGAGTCAGCATTGTGCCTTTTCAAATTAATTCCGATGCAATTTCTGTGTCTCGTCGTCAGTAAGAAGGTCCACGGGACACAGTAAACCTGAAGTGAAGCATCGGTATCTAAAACCGGTCTCACAGGAAAGGTTCATAACATAGACAATATGAAGAGCCAGCCTTCTTGTATTTGAGTCGGTGTTGTGCCTTTGTATTTAATTCCGATGCAATTACTGTGTTACATCGGCAATAAGAAGGTCAGAGGGTCACAGTAAACCTGAATTGAAGAATCGGAATCTATAACTAGTGTCACAGGAATGGTTTAAAACATAGACATTAAGAAAAGCCAGTCTTCTTGTACATGGGTCGGCATTGTGCCTTTTGTATTTAATTCCGATGCAATTTCTGTGTTTCATCGTCAATAAGTAGGTCAGAGGGATACAGTTAACCTGAAGTGAAGCATCGGAATCTATAACTAGTGTCACAGGAATGGTTCAAAGCATAGAAAATAAGAAGAGTCAGTTTTCTTGTACTTAAGTCGGCATTGTGTCTTTTGTATTTAATTCCGATGAAATTTCTGTGTTTCATCGTCAATAAGAAGGTCAGAGGGATACAGTAAACCTTAAGTGAAGCATCGGAATCTATAAGTGGTGTCACAGGAATGGTTCAAAACATAGACAGTAAGAAGAGTCAGTTTTCTTGTACTTAAGACGGCATTGTGCCTTTTGTATTTAATTCCAATGCCATTTCTGTGTTTCATCGTCAATAAGAAGGTCAGCGGGATTCAGTGAACCTGAAGTGAAGAATCGGAATCTATAACTTGTGTCACAGGAATGGTTCAAAACATAGACAGTTAGAAGAGTCAGTCTTCTTGTACTTAAGTCGGCATTGAGCCTTTTGTATTTAATTCTGATGCAATTTCTGTGTTTCATCGTCAATAAGAAGGTCAGAGGGTTACAGTAAGCATGAAGTGAAGCATCGGAATATATAACTAGTGTCACAGGAATGGTTCAAACCATAGACAGTAAGAAGAGTCAGTTTTCTTGTACTTAAGTGGGTATTGTGTCTTTTGTATTTAATTCCGATGAAATTTCTGTGTTTCATCGTCAACAAGAAGGTCAGAGGGATACAGTAAACCTTCAGTGAAGCATCGGAATCTATAACTTGTGTCACAGGAATGGTTCAAAACATAGACAGTAAGAAGAGTCAGTCTTCTTGTACTTATGTCGGCGTTGTGCCTTTTGTATTTAGTTCCGATGCAATTTCTGTGTTTCATCGTCAACAAGAAGGTCAGAGGGATACAGTAAACCTGAAGTGAAGCATCGGAATCTATAACTAGTGTCACAGGAATGGTTCAAAAAATAGACAGAAAGAAGAGTCAGTTTTTTTGTACTTATGTCGGCATTGTGCCTTTTGTATTTAATTCCGATGCAATTTCAGTGTTTCATCGTCGATAAGAGGGTCAGAGGGATACAGTAAACCTGAAGTGGAGCATCGGAATCTGTAACTAGTGTCACAGGAATGGTTCAACACATAGACAGTAAGAAGAGTCAGTTTTCTTCTACTTAAGTCGGCATTGTGCTTTTGTATTCAATTCCGATGCAATTTCAGTGTTTCATCGTCAATAAGACGGTCAGAAGGATACAGTAGGCCTGAAGTCAAGCATCGGAATCTATATCTACTGTCACAGGAATGGTTCAAACGTAGACAGTAAGATGAGTCAGTTTTCTTGTACTTAAGTCGGCATTGTGCCTTTTGTATTTAATTCCGATGCAATTTCTGTGTTTCATCAACAAGAAGAAGGTCAGAGGGACACAGTAAACCTGAAGTGAAGCATCGGAATCTATAACTAGTGTCACAGGAATGGTTCAAAACATAGACAGTAAGAAGAGTCAGTTTTCTTGTACTGAAGTCGGCATTGTTCCTTTTCTAGTTGATTCCGATGCAATTTCTATGTTTCATCGTCAATAAGACGGTCAGAGGGATACAGTAAACCTGAAGTGAAGCATCGGAATGTATAACTAGTGTCACAGGAATGGTTCAACACATAGACAGTAAGAAGAGTCAGTTTTCTTCTACTTAAGTCGGCATTGTGCCTTTTGTATTTAATTCCGATGCTATTTCTGTGTTTCATCGTCAATAAGAATGTCAGAGGGATACAGTAAACTTGAAGTGAAGCATCGGAATCTATAACTAGTGTCACAGGAATGTTTCAAAACTTAGACAGTAAGATGAGTCAGTTTTTATGTACTTAAGTCCTCATTTTGCCTTTTGTATTTAATTCCGAAGCAATTTCTGTGTTTCATCGTCATTAAGTAGGTTAGAGGGATACAGTAAACCTGAAGCGAAGCATCGGAATCTATAACTAGTGTCACATGAATGGTTGAAACATAGACAGTAAGAAGAGTCAGTTTTCTTGTACTTAAATCGGCATTGTGCTTTTTGTATTTTATTGCGATGCAATTTCTGTGTTTCATCGTCAATAAGAAGGTCAGACGGATACAGTATTCCTGAAGTGAAGCATCGGAATCTATATTTAGTGTCACAGGAATAGTTCAAAACATAGACAGTAAGAAGAGTCAGTTTTCTTGAACTTAAGTCGGCATTGTGCCTTTTCTATTTAATTCCGATTCAATTATTGTGTTTCATCGTCAATAAGAATGTCAGAGGGATACAGTAAACCTGAAGTGAAGCATCGGAATCTATAACTAGTGTCACAGGAATGGTTCAAAACATAGACAGTAAGAAGTGTCCGTTTTCTTGTACTTAAGTCGGCATTGTGCCTTTTGTATTTATTCCCGATGCAATTCCTGTCTTTCATCGTCAATAAGAAGATCAGAGGGATACAGTAAACCTGAAGTGAAGCATCGGATTCTATACCTAGTGTCACAGGAATGGTTCAAAACATAGACAGTAATAAGAGTCAGTTTTCTTGTACTTAAGTCGGCATTGTACTTTTGTGTTTATTTCCGATGCGAATTCTGTGTTTCGTCGTCAATAAGAAGGTCCAAGGGATACAGTAAACATGAAGTGAAGCATCGGAATCTAAAGCCGGTCTCACAGGAAAGGTTCAAACATAGACAGTATGAAGAGCCAGCCTTCTTGTACTTGAGTCGGCATTGTGCCTTTTGTGTTTAATTCCGATGCACTTTCTGTGTTTCATCGTCAATAAGAAGGTCAGAGGGATACAGTAAACTTGAAGTGAAGCATCGGATTCTATATCTAGTGTCACAGGAATGGTTCAAAACATAGACAGTAAGAAGAGTCAGTTTTCTTGCACTTAAGTCGGCATTGTGCCTTTTGTATTTAATTCCGATGCAATTTCTGTGTTTCATCAGCAAGAAGAAGGTCAGAGGGACACAGTAAACCTGAAGTGAAGCATCGGAATCTATAACTAGTGTCACAGGAATGGTTCAAAACATAGTCAGTAAGAAGAGTCAGTTTTCTTGTACAGAAGTCGGCATTGTTCCTTTTCTATTTGGTTCCGATGCAATTTCTATGTTTCATCGTCAATAAGACGGTCAGAGGGATACAGTAAACCTGAAGAGAAGCATCGGAATCTATAACTAGTGTCACAGGAATGGTTCAAACATAGACAGTAAGAAGAGTCAGGTTTCTTGTAATTAAGTCGGCATTGTGCCTTTTGTATTTAATTCCGATGCTATTTCTGTGTTTCATCGTCAATAAGAATGTCAGAGGGATACAGTGAACCTGAAGTGAAGCATCGGAAGCTATAACTAGTGTCACAGGAATGGTTCAAAACTTAGACAGTAAGATGAGTCAGTTTTCTTGTACTTAAGTCGGCATTTTGCCTTTTGTATTTAATTAAGATTGAATTTCTGTGTTTCATCGTCAATAAGAATTTCAGAGGGATACAGTAAACCTGAAGTGAAGCATCGGAATCTATAACTAGTGTCACAGGAATGGTTCAAAACATAGACAGTAAGAAGAGTCAATTTTCTTGTACTTAAGTCGGGATTGTTCCTTTTCTATTTAATTCCGGTGCAATTTCTATGTTTCATCGTCAATAAGAAGGTCAGAGGGATACAGTAAACCTGAAGTGAAGCATCGGAATCTATAACTAGTGTTACAGGAATGGATCAAAACATAGACAGTATGAAAAGTCAGTTTTCTTGTACTTAAGACGGCATTGTGCCTTTTGTATTTAATTCCGAAGCAATTTCTGTGATTCATCGTCAATACGAAGGTCAGTGGGATACAGTAAACCTGGAGTAAAGAATCGGAATCTATAACTAGTGTCACATGAATGGTTCAAACATAGACAGTAAGAAGAGTCAGTTTTCTTGTACTGAAGTCGGCATTATGACTTTTGTATTTAATTCCGATGCAATTTCTGTGTTTCATCGTCAATAAGAAGGTCAGAGGGATACAGTAAACCTGAAGTGAAGCATCGGAATCTATAACTAGTGTCACATTAATGGTTCAAAAGATAGACATTGAGAAAAGTCAGTTTTCTTGTACTTATGTCGGCGTTGTGCCCTTTGTATTTAATTCCGATACAATTTCTGTGTTTCATCGTCAATAAGAAGGTCAGAGGGATACCGTAAACCTGAAGTGAAGCATCAAAATCTATAACTAGTGTCACAGGAATGGTTCAAATCATAGACAGTAAGAAGAGTCAGTTTTCTTGTACTGAAGTCGGCATTGTGCCTTTTGTGTTTAATTCCGAAGCGAATTCTGTGTTTTGTCGCCAATAAGAAGGTCCAAGGGATACAGTAAACCTGAAGTGAAGCATCGGAATCTATAATTAGTGTCACATGAATGGTTCTAAACATAGACAGTAAGAAGAGTCAGTTTTCTTGTACTGATGTCGGCACTGTTCTTTTTTTCTATTTAATTCCGATGCAATTTCTATGTTTCATCGTCAATAAGAAGGTCAGAGGGATACAGTAAACCTGAAGTGAAGCATCGGTATCTATAACTAGTGTCACAGGAATGGATCAAAACAATGACAGTAAGAAAAGTCAGTTTACTTGTACTTAAGTCGGCATTGTGCCTTTTGTATTTAATTCCGAAGCAATTTCTGTGATTCATCGTCAATAAGAAGGTCAGAGGGATACAGTAAACCTGAAGTGAAGAATCGGAATCTATAACTAGTGTCACAGGAATGTTTCAAAACATAGACAGTAAGAAGAGTCAATTTTCTTGTACTTAAGTCGGCATAGAGCCTTTTGTATATAATTCCGATGCAATTTCTATTTTTCATCGTCAATAAGAAGGTCAGACCGATACAGTAAACATGAAGTGAAGCATCGGAAACTATAACTAGTGTCACAGGAATGGTTCAGAACATTGACAGTAAGATGAGTCAGTTTTCTTGTACTTGAGTCGGCATTGTGCCTTTTGTATTTAATTCCAAGCAATTTCTGTGTTTCATCGTCAATAAGAAGGTCAGAGGGATACAGTAAACCTGAAGTCGAGCATCCGAATCCACAACTAGTGTCACAGGAATGGTTGAAAACATAGAGAGTAAGAAGAGCCAGTCTTGTTGTACTTGAGTCGGCATTGTGCCTTTTGTATTTAATTCCGATGCAATTTCTGTGTTTCATCGTCAATAAGGACGTCAGAGGGATACAGTAAACTTGAAGTGAAGCATCGGAATCTATAACTAGTGTCACAGGAATGGTTCAAAACGTAGCCACTAAGAAGAGCCAGTCTTCATGTACTTGAGTCGGCATTGTGCCTTTTGTATTTAATTCCGATGCAACTTCTGTGTTTTATCGTCAATAGGAATGTCAGAGGGATACAGTAAACCTGAAGTGAAGCATCGGAAACTATAACTAGTGTCACAGGAATGGTTCAAAATATAGACAGTAAGATGAGTCAGTTTTCTTCTACTTAAGTCGGCATTGTGCCTTTTGTATTTAATTCCGATGCAATTTCTGTGTTTCATCGTCAATAAGAAGGTCAGAGGGATACAGTAAACCTGAAGTGAAGCATCGGAATCTATAACTAGTGTCACAGGAATGGTTCAAAGCATATACAGTAAGAAGAGTCAGTTTTCTTGTACTTAAGTCGGCACTGTGCCTTTTGTATTTAATTCCGATGCAATTTCTTTGTTTCGTCGTCAATAATAAGGTCCAAGGGATACAGTCAACCTGAAGAGAAGCATCGGAATCTAAAGCCGGTCTCATAGGAAAGGTTCATAACATAGACAGTAAGAAGCGCCAGTCTTCTTGTATTTGAGTCAGCATTGTGCCTTTTCAAATTAATTCCGATGCAATTTCTGTGTCTCGTCGTCAGTAAGAAGGTCCACGGGACACAGTAAACCTGAAGTGAAGCATCGGAATCTAAAACCGGTCTCACAGGAAAGGTTCATAACATAGACAGTATGAAGAGCCAGCCTTCTTGTATTTGAGTCGGCGTTGTGCCTTTGTATTTAATTCCGATGCAATTACTGTGTTACATCGGCAATAAGAATGTCAGAGGGTCACAGTAAACCTGAATTGAAGAATCGGAATCTATAACTAGTGTCACAGGAATGGTTTAAAACATAGACATTAAGAAAAGCCAGTCTTCTTGTACATGGGTCGGCATTGTGCCTTTTGTATTTAATTCCGATGCAATTTCTGTGTTTCATCGTCAATAAGTAGGTCAGAGGGATACAGTTAACCTGAAGTGAAGCATCGGAATCTATAACTAGTGTCACAGGAATGGTTCAAAGCATAGAAAATAAGAAGAGTCAGTTTTCTTGTACTTATGTCGGCATTGTGTCTTTTGTATTTAATTCCGATGAAATTTCTGTGTTTCATCGTCAATAAGAAGGTCAGAGGGATACAGTAAACCTTAAGTGAAGCATCGGAATCTATAAGTGAGTCACAGGAATGGTTCAAAACATAGACAGTAAGAAGAGTCAGTTTTCTTGTACTTAAGACGGCATTGTGCCTTTTGTATTTAATTCCAATGCCATTTCTGTGTTTCATCGTCAATAAGAAGGTCAGCGGGATTCAGTGAACCTGAAGTGAAGAATCGGTATCTATAACTAGTGTCACAGGAATGGTTCAAAACATAGACAGTAAGAAGAGTCAGTTTTCTTGTACTTAAGTCGGCATTGTGCCTTTGTGTTTAATTCCGAAGCGAATTCTGTGTTTTGTCGCCAATAAGAAGGTCCAAGGGAGACAGTAAACCTGGGGTTAAGCATCGGAATCTATAACTAGAGTCACATGAATTTTTCAAACATAGACAGTAAGAAGAGTCAGTTTTCTTGTACTTAAGTCGGCATTATGCCTTTTGTATTTAATTCCGATGCAAATTCTGTGTTTCATCGTCAATATGAAGGTCAGAGGGATACAGTAAACCTGAAGTGAAGCATCTGAATCTATATCTAGTGTCACAGGAATGGTTCAAACATAGACAGTAAGAAGAGTCAGTTTTCTTGTACTTACGTCAGCATTGTGCCTTTTGCATTTAATTCCGATGCAATTTCTGTGTTTCATCGTCAATAAGTAGGTCAGAGGGATACAGTTAACCTGAAGTGAAGCATCGGAATCTATAAGTGGTGTCACAGGAATGGTTCAAAACATAGACAGTAAGAAGAGTCAGTTTTCTTGTACTTAAGACGGCATTGTGCCTTTTGTATTTAATTCCAATGCCATTTCTGTGTTTCATCGTCAATAAGAAGGTCAGCGGGATTCAGTGAACCTGAAGTGAAGAATCGGAATCTATAACTAGTGTCACAGGAATGGTTCAAAACATAGACAGTAAGAAGAGTCAGTTTTCTTGTACTTAAGTCGGCATTGTGCCTTTTGTGTTTAATTCCGAAGCGAATTCTGTGTTTTGTCGCCAATAAGAAGGTCCAAGGGATACAGTAAACCTGGAGTTAAGCATCGGAACCTATAACTAGAGTCACATGAATTTTTCAAACATAGACAGTAAGAAGAGTCAGTTTTCTTGTACTTAAGTCGGCATTATGCCTTTTGTATTTAATTCCGATGCAATTTCTGTGTTTCATCGTCAATAAGAAGGTCAGAGGGATACAGTAAACCTGAAGTGATGCATCGGAATCTATAACTAGTGTCACATTAATGGTTCAAAACATAGACATTAAGAAGAGTCAGTTTTCTTGTACTTAAGTCGGCGTTGTGCCTTTTGTATTTAATTCCGATACAATTTCTGTGTTTTATCGTCAATAAGAAGGTCAGAGGGATACCGTAAACCTGAAGTGGAGCATCGGAATCTATAACTAGTGTCACAGGAATGGTTCAAAACATAGACAGTAAGAAGAGTCAGTTTTCTTGTACTTAAGTCGGCATTGTGCCTTTTGTGTGTAAGTCCATTGCTATTTCAGTGTTTCATCGTCAATAAGAAGGTCAGAGGGATACAGTGACACTGAAGTGAAGCATATGAATCTATAACTAGTGTCTCAGGAATGTTTCAAAATATAGGTAGTAAGAAGCGTCAGTTTTCTTTTACTGAAGTCGGCATTGTGCCTTTTGTATTTAATTCCGATGCAATTTCTGTGTTTCATCGTCAATAAGAAGGTCAGAGGGATATAGTAAACCTGAAGTGAAGCATCGGAATCTATAACTAGTGTCACAGGAATGGTTCAAAGCATAGACAGTAAGAAGAGTCAGTTTTCTTGTACTTAAGTCGGCATTGTGCCTTTTGTATTTAATTCCGAAGCAATTTCTGTGTTTCATCGTCAATAAGAAGGTCAGAGGGATACAGTAAACCTGAAGTGAATCGTCGGAATCTATAACTAGTCTCACATGAATGGTTCAAAATATAGACAGTAAGAAGAGTCAGTTTTCTTGTACTTAAGTCGGCATTGTACCTTTTGTATTCAATTCCGATGCAATTTCAGTGTTTCATCGTCAATAAGGTCAGAGGGATACGGCAGACCTGAAGTGAAGCATCGGAATCTATAACTAGGGTCACAGGAACGGTTCATAACATAGACAGTAAGAAGAGTCAGTTTTCTTGTACTTAAGTCAGCATTGTGCCTTTTGCATTTAATTCCGATGCAATTTCTGTGTTTCATCGTCAATAAGAAGGTCAGAGGGACACAGTGAAACTGAAGTGTAACATGGGAATCTATAACTAGTGTCTCAGGAATGTTTCAAAATATAGGCAGTAAGAAGGGTCAGTTTTCTTGTACTTAAGTCGGCATTGTGCCTTTTGTATTTAATTCCGATGCAATTTCTGTGTTTCATCGTCAATAAGAAGGTCAGAGGGATATAGTAAACCTAAAGTGAAGCATCGGAATCTATAACTAGTGTCACAGGAATGGTTCAAAACATAGACAGTAAGAAGAGTCAGTTTTCTTGTACTTAAGTCGGCATTGTGCCTTTTGTATTTAAGTCCGATGCAATTTTTGTGTTTCATCGTCAATAAGACGGTCAGAGGAATACAGTAAACCTGAAGTGAAGCATCGGAATCTATAACTAGTGTCTCAGGAATGGTTCAAAACTTAGACAGTAAGATGAGTCAGTTTTCTTGTACTTAAGTCGGCATTTTGCCTTTTGTAATTAATTCAGAAGCAATTACTGTGTTTCATCGTCAATAGGTAGGTTAGAGGGATACAGTAAACCTGAAGTGAAGCATGGGAATCTATAACTAGTGTCACATGAATGGTTCAAAACATAGTCAGTAAGAAGTGTAAGTTTTCTTGTACTTAAGTCGGCATTGTGCTTTTTGTATTGAATTCCGATGCAATTTCTGTGTTTCATCGTCAATAAGAATGTCAGAGGGATACAGTAAACCTGAAGTGAAGCATCGGAATCTATAACTACTGTCACAGGAGTGGATCAAAACATAGACAGTAAGAAGAGTCAGTTTTCTTGTACTTAAGTCGGCATTGTGCCTTTTGTATTTAATTCCGAAGCAATTTCTGTGATTCATCGTCAATCGGAAGGTCAGAGATATACAGTAAACCTGGAGTAAAGCATCGGAATCTATAACTAGTGACACTGGAATGGTTCAAACGTAGACAGTATAAAGAGTCAGTTTTCTTGTACTTAAGTCGGCATTGTGGCTTTTGCATTTAATTCCGATGCAATTTCTGTGTTTCATCGACAATAAGAAGGTCAGAGGGATACATTAAACCAGAAGTCAGGCATCGGAATATATAACTAGCATCGCATTAATGGTTCAGAACATAGACATTAAGACGAGTCAGTTTTCTTGTACTTAAGTCGGCGTTGTGCCATTTGTATTTAATTCCGATACAATTTCTGTGTTTCATCGTCAATAAGAAGGTCAGAGGGATACCGTTAACCTGAAGTGAAGCATCGGAATCTATAACTAGTGTCACAGGAATGGTTCAAAACATAGACAGTACGAAGAGTCAGTTTTCTTGTACTTAAGTCGGCATTGTGCCATTTGTATTTAATTCCGATGCAATTTCTGTGTTTCGTCGTGAATAAGAAGTTCAGAGGGATACAGTAAACCTGAAGTAAAGCATCGGAATCTAGAACTAGTGTCACAGGAATGGTTCAAAACATAGACAGTTAGAAGAGTCAGTTTTCTTGTACTTAAGTCTTCATTGTGCCTTTTGTATTTAATTCCGATGCAATTTCTGTGTTTCATCGTCAATAAGAAGGTCAGAGAGATGCAGTAAACCTGAAGTAAAGCATCGGAATCTATAACTAGTGTCACAGGAATGGTTCAAAACATAGACAGTTAGAAGAGTCAGTTTTCTTGTACTTAAGTCGGCATTGTGCCTTTTGTATTTAATTCCGTTGCAATTTCTGTGTTTCATCGTCAATAAACAGGTCAGAGGGATACAGTAAACCTGAAGTGAAGCATCTGAATCTATAACTAGTGACACAGGAATGGTTCAAAACATAGACAGTAAGAAGAGTCAGTTTTCGTGTACTTATGTCGTCATTGTGCCTTTTCTATTTATTGCCGATGCTATATCTGTGTTTCTTCGTCAATAAGAAGATCAGAGGGATACAGTAAACCTGAAGTGAAGCATCGGAATCTATAACTAGTGTCACACGAATGGTTCAAAACATAGACTGTAAGAAAAGTCAGTTTTCTTGTACTTAAGTCGGCATTGTGCCATTTGTATTAAATTCCGATGCAATTTCTGTGTTTCATCGTGAATAAGAAGTTCAGAGGGATACAGTAAACCTGAAGTAAAGCATCGGAATCTATAACTAGTGTCACAGGAATGGTTCAAAACATAGACAGTTGGAAGAGTCAGTTTTCTTGTACTTAAGTCGGCATTGTGCCTTTTGTATTTAATTCCGATGCAATTTCTGTGTTTCATCGTGAATAAGAAGGTCAGAGAGATGCAGTAAACCTGAAGTGAAGCATCGGAAACTATAACTAGTGTCACATGAATGGTTCAACACATAGACAGTAAGAAGAGTCAGTTATCTTGTACTTAAGTCGGGATTGTGCCTTTTGCATTATTTCCGATGCTATTTCTGAGTTTCATCGTCAATAAGTATCTCAGAGGGATACAGTAAACCTGAAGTGAAGCATCGGAATCTATATCTAGTGTCACAGGAATGGTTCAAAACATAGACAGTAAGAAGAGTCAGTTTTCTTGTACTTAAGTCGGCATTGTGGCTTTTGTATTTAATTCCGAAGCAATTTCTGTGTTTCATCGTCAATAAGAAGGTCAGAAGGATACAGTAAACCTGAAGTGAATCATCGGAATCTATAACTAGGGTCACAGAAATGGTTCAAAACATAGAGAGTAAGAAGCGTCAGTTTTCTTGTACTTACGTCGGCATTGTGCCTTTTGTATTCAATTCCGATGCAATTTCAGTGTTTCATCGTCAATAAGAAGGTCAGAGGGATACAGTAGACCTGAAGTGAAGCATCGGAATCTATAACTAGGGTCACAGGAAGGGTTCATAACATAGACAGTAAGAAGAGTCAGTTTTCTTGTACTTAAGTCGGCATTGTGTCTTTTGTATTTAATTCCGATGCTATTTCGGTGTTTCATCGCCAATGAGAATGTCAGAGGGATACAGTAAACCTGAAGTGAAGCATCGGAATCTATAACTAGTGTCACATGAATTGTTCAAAACTTAGACAGTAAGATGTTTCAGTTTTCTTGTACTTCAGTCGGCTATTTGCCTTTTTTTTATTTCATTCCGATTCAATTTCTGTGTTTCATCGTCAATAAGAAGGTCAGAGGGATACAGTAAACCTGAAGTGAAGCATCGGAATCTATAACTAGTGTCACAGGAATGGTTCAAAACATAGACAGTAAGAAGAGTCAATTTTCTTGTACGTAAATCGGCATTGTCCTTTTCTATTTAATTCCGATGCAATTTCTATGTCTCATCACAATAAGAAGGTCAGAGGGATACAGTAAACCTGAAGTGAAGCATCGGAATCTATAACTAGTGTCACAGGAATGGATCAAAACATAGACAGTAAGAAGAGTCAGTTTTCTTGTACTTAAGTCGGCATTGTGCCTTTTGTATTTAATTCCGATGCAATTTCTGTGATTCATCGTCAATAAGAAGGTCAGAGGGATACCGTAAACCTGAAGTGAAGCATCGGAATCTATAACTAGTGTCACAGGAATGGTTCAAAACATAGACAGTAAGAAGAGTCAGTTTTCTTGTACTTAAGTCGGCATTGTGCCTTTTGTATTGAAGTCCGATGCTATTTCAGTGTTTCATCGTCAATAAGAAGGTCACAGGGATACAGTGAATCTGAAGTGAAGCATGCGAATCTATAACTAGTGTCACAGGAATGGTTCAAAGTATAGACAGTAAGAAGGGTCAGTTTTCTTTTACATAAGTCGGCATTGTGCCTTTTGTATTTAATTCCGATGCAATTTCTGTCTTTCATCGTCAATAAGAAGGTCAGAGGGATACAGTAAACCTGAAGTGAAGCATCTGAATCTATAACTAGTGACACAGGAATGGTTCAAAACATAGACAGTAAGAAGAGTCAGTTTTCGTGTACTTATGTCGTCATTGTGCCTTTTCTATTCATTGCCGATGCTATATCTGTGTTTCATCGTCAATAAGAAGATCAGAGGGATACAGTAAACCTGAAGTGGAGCATCGGAATCTATAACTAGTGTCACACGAATGGTTCAAACATAGACAGTAAGAAAAGTCAGTTTCCTTGTACTTAAGTCGGCATTGTGCCTTTTGTATTTAATTCCGATGCAATTTCTGTGTTTCATCGTGAATAAGAAGGTCAGAGGGATACAGTAATCCTGAAGTGATGCATCGGAATCTATAACTAGTGTCACAGGAATGGTTCAAAACATAGACAGTAAGAAGGGTCGGTTTTCTTTTACTTAAGTCGGCAATTTGCCTTTTGTATTTAATTCCGATGCAATTTCTGTGTTTCATAGTCAATAAGAAGGTCAGAGGGATACAGTAAACCTGAAGTGAAGCATCTGAATCTATAACTAGTGACACAGGAATGGTTCAAAACATAGATAGTAAGAAGAGTCAGTTTTCGTGTACTTATGTCGTCATTGTGCCTTTTCTATTTAATGCCGATGCAATATCTGTGTTTCATCGTCAGTACGAAGATCAGAGGGATACAGTAAACCTGAAGTGAAGCATCGGAATCCTTAACTAGTGTCACAGGAATGGTTCAAAACATAGACAGTAAGAAGAGTCAGTTTTCGTGTACTTAAGTCGGTATTGTGCCTTTTGTATTTAATTACGATGCAATTTCTGTGTTTCATCGTTAATAAGAAGGTCAGAGAGATGCAGTAAACCTGAAGTGAAGCATCGGAAACTATAACTAGTGTCACATGAATGGTTCAACACATAGACAGTAAGAAGAGTCAGTTATCTTGTACTTAAGTCGGGATTGTGTCTTTTGAATTTAATTCCGATGCTATTTCTGTGTTTCATCGTCAATAAGAATGTCAAAGGGATACAGTAAACCTGAAGTGAAGCATCGGAATCTATATCTAGTGTCACAGGAATGGTTCAAAACATAGACAGTAAGAAGAGTCAGTTTTCTTGTACTTAAGTCGGCATTGTGCATTTTGTATTTAATTCCGAAACAATTTCTGTGTTTCATCGTCAATAAGAAGGTCAGAGGGATACAGTAAAGCTGAAGTGAATCATCGGAATCTATAACTAGTCTCACATGAATGGTTCAAAATATAGACAGTAAGAAGAGTCAGTTTTCTTGTACTTAAGTCGGCATTGTGCCTTTTGTATTCAATTCCGATGCAATTTCAGTGTTTCATCGTCAATAAGAAGGTCAGAGGGATATAGTAGACCTGAAGTGAAGCATCGGAATCTATAACTAGGGTCAGAGAAATGGTTCAAAACATAGAGAGTAAGAAGAGTCAGTTTTCTTGTACTTAAGTCGACATTGTGCCTTTTGTATTTAATTCCAAAGCAATTTCTGTGATTCATCGTCAATAGGAAGGTCAGAGATATACAGTAAACCTGGAGTAAAGCATCGGAATCTATAACTAGTGTCACATGAATGGTTCAAACATAGACAGTAAGAAGAGTCCGTTTTCTTGTACTTAAGTCGGCATTGTGCCTTTTGCATTTAATTCCGATGCAATTTCTGTGTTTCATCGTCAATAAGAAGGTCAGAGGGATACAGTAAACCTGAAGTGAAGCATCGGAATCTATAACTAGTGTCACAGGAATGGTTCAAAACATAGACGGTAAGAAGAGTCAGTTTTCTTGTACTTAAGTTGGCATTGTGCCTTTTGCATTTAAGTCCGATGCTATTTCAGTGTTTCATCGTCAATAACAAGGTCAGAGGGATACAGTGAATCTGAAGTGAAGCATGGGAATCTATAACTAGTGTCACAGGAATGGTTCAAAGTATAGACAGTAAGAAGGGTCAGTTTTCTTTTACTTAAGTCGGCATTGTGCCTTTTGTATTTAGTTCCGATATAATTTCTGTGTTTCATCGCCAATAAGAAGGTCAGAGGGATACAGTAAACCTGAAGTGAAGCATCTGAATCTATAACTAGTGACACAGGAATGGTACAAAACATAGACAGTAAGAAGAGTCAGTTTTCGTGTATTTATGTCGTCATTGTGCCTTTTCTATTCATTGCCGATGCTATATCTATGTTTCATCGTCAATAAGAAGATCAGAGGGATACAGTAAACCTGATGTGAAGCATCGGAATCTATAACTAGTGTCACACGAATGGTTCAAAACATAGACAGTAAGAAAAGTCAGCTTTCTTGTACTTATGTCGGCATTGTGCCTTTTTCTATTTAATTCCGATGCAATTTCTGTGTTTCATCGTGAATAAGAAGGTCAGAGGGATATAGTAAACCTGAAGTGAAGCATCTGAATCTATAACTAGTGTCACAGGAATGGTTCAAAACATAGACAGTAAGAAGAGTCAGTTTTCCTGTACTTAAGTCGGCATTGTGCCGTTTGTACTTAATTCCGATGCAATTTCTGTGTTTCATCGTCAATAAGAAGGTCAGAGAGATGCAGTAAACCTGAAGTGAAGCATCGGAAACTATAACTAGTGTCACATGAATGGTTCAACACATAGACAGTAAGAAGAGTCAGTTATCTTGTACTTACGTCTGGATTGTGCCTTTTGCATTTAATTCCGATGCTATTTCTGAGTTTCATCGTCAATAACAATCTCAGAGGGATACAGTAAACCTGAAGTGAAGCATCGGAATCTATATCTAGTGTCACAGATATGGTTCAAAACATAGACAGTAAGAAGAGTCAGTTTTCTTGTACTTAAGTCGGCATTGTGCCTTTTGTATTTAATTCCGAAGCAATTTCTGTGTTTCATCGTCAGTACGAAGATCAGAGGGATACAGTAAACCTGAAGTGAAGCATCGGAATCCTTAACTAGTGTCACAGGAATGGTTCAAAACATAGACAGTAAGAAGAGTCGGTTTTCGTGTACTTAAGTCGGTATTGTGCCTTTTGTATTTAATTACGATGCAATTTCTGTGTTTCATCGTTAATAAGAAGGTCAGAGAGATGCAGTAAACCTGAAGTGAAGCATCGGAAACTATAACTAGTGTCACATGAATGGTTCAACACATAGACAGTAAGAAGAGTCAGTTATCTTGTACTTAAGTCGGGATTGTGTCTTTTGCATTTAATTCCGATGCTATTTCTGTGTTTCATCGTCAATAAGAATGTCAAAGGGATACAGTAAACCTGAAGTGAAGCATCGGAATCTATATCTAGTGTCACAGGAATGGTTCAAAACATAGACAGTAAGAGTAGTCAGTTTTCTTGTACTTAAGTCGGCATTGTGCATTTTGTATTTAATTCCGAAACAATTTCTGTGTTTCATCGTCAATAAGAAGGTCAGAGGGATACAGTAAACCTGAAGTGAATCATCGGAATCTATAACTAGTCTCACATGAATGGTTCAAAATATAGACAGTAAGAAGAGTCAGTTTTCTTGTACTTAAGTCGGCATTGTGCCTTTTGTATTCAATTCCGATGCAATTTCAGTGTTTCATCGTCAATAAGAAGGTCAGAGGGATACAGTAGACCTGAAGTGAAGCATCGGAATCTATAACTAGTGACACAGGAATGGTACAAAACATAGACAGTAAGAAGAGTCAGTTTTCGTGTATTTATGTCGTCATTGTGCCTTTTCTATTCATTGCCGATGCTATATCTATGTTTCATCGTCAATAAGAAGATCAGAGGGATACAGTAAACCTGAAGTGAAGCATCGGAATCTATAACTAGTGTCACACGAATGGTTCAAAACATAGACAGTAAGAAAAGTCAGTTTTCTTGTACTTAAGTCGGCATTGTGCCTTTTTCTATTTAATTCCGATGCAATTTCTGTGTTTCATCGTGAATACGAAGGTCAGAGGGATATAGTAAACCTGAAGTGAAGCATCGGAATCTATAACTAGTGTCACAGGAATGGTTCAAAACATAGACAGTAAGAAGAGTCAGTTTTCTTGTACTTAAGTCGGCATTGTGCCTTTTGTATTTAATTCCGATGCAATTTCTGTGTTTCATCGTCAATAAGAAGGTCAGAGAGATGCAGTAAACCTGAAGTGAAGCATCGGAAACTATAACTAGTGTCACATGAATGGTTCAACACATAGACAGTAAGAAGAGTCAGTTATCTTGTACTTAAGTCTGGATTGTGCCTTTTGCATTTAATTCCGATGCTATTTCTGAGTTTCATCGTCAATAACAATCTCAGAGGGATACAGTAAACCTGAAGTGAAGCATCGGAATCTATATCTAGTGTCACAGGAATGGTTCAAAACATAGACAGTAAGAAGAGTCAGTTTTCTTGTACTTAAGTCGGCATTGTGCCTTTTGTATTTAATTCCGAAGCAATTTCTGTGTTTCATCGTCAATAAGAAGGTCAGAGGGATACAGTAAACCTGAAGTGAATCATCGGAATCTATAACTAGTCACACATGAATGGTTCAAAATATAGACAGTAAGAAGAGTCAGATTTCTTGTACTTATGTCGGCATTGTGCCTTTTGTATTCAATTCCGATGCTATTTCAGTGTTTCATCGTCAATAAGAAAGTCAGAGGGATACAGTAGACCTGAAGTGAAGCATCAGGATCTATAACTAGGGTCACAGGAATGGTTCATAACATAGCCAGTAAGAAGAGTCAGTTTTCTTGTACTTAAGTCGGCATTGTGTCTTTTGTATTTAATTCCGATGCTATTTCGGTGTTTCATCGTCAATGAGAATGTCAGAGGGATACAGTAAACCTGAAGTGAAGCATCGGAATCTATAACTAGTGTCACAGGAATGGTTCAAAACTTAGACAGTAAGATGAGCCAGTTTTCTTGTACTTAAGTCGGCTATTTGCCTTTTTTTTATTTCATTCCGATTCAATTTCTGTGTTTCATCGTCAATAAGAAGGTCAGAGGGATACAGTAAACCTGAAGTGAAGCATCGGAATCTATAACTAGTGTCACACGAATGGTTCAAAACATAGACAGTAAGAAGAGTCAATTTTCTTGTACTTAAATCGGCATTGTTCCTTTTCTATTTAATTCCGATGCAATTTCTATGTGTCATCGTCAATAAGAAGGTCAGAGGGATACAGTAAACCTGAAGTGAAGCATCGGAATCTATAACTAGTGTCACAGGAATGGATCAAAACATAGACAGTAAGAAGAGTCAGTTTTCTTGTACTTAAGTCGGCGTTGTGCCTTTTGTATTTAATTCCGATACAATTTCTGTGTTTCATCGTCAATACGAAGGTCAGAGGGATACCGTAAACCTGAAGTGAAGCATCGGAATCTATAACTAGTGTCACAGGAATGGTTCAAAACATAGACAGTAAGGAGAGTCAGTTTTCTTGTACTTAAGTTGGCATTGTGCCATTTGTATTTAAGTCCGATGCTATTTCAGTGTTTCATCGTCAATAACAAGGTCAGAGGGATACAGTGAATCTGAAGTCAAGCATGGGAATCTATAACTAGTGTCACAGGAATGGTTCAAAGTATAGACAGTAAGAAGGGTCAGTTTTCTTTTACATAAGTCGGCATTGTGCCTTTTGTATTTAATTCCGATGCAGTTTCTGTGTTTCATCGTCAATAAGAAGGTCAGAGGGATACAGTAAACCTGAAGTGAAGCATCTGAATCTATAACTAGTGACACAGGAATTGTTCAAAACATAGACAGTAAGAAGAGTCAGTTTTCATGTACTTATGTCGTCATTGTGCCTTTTCTACTTAATGCCGATGCAATATCTGTGTTTCATCGTCAATACGAAGATCAGAGGGATACAGTAAACCTGAAGTGAAGCATCGGAATCTACAACTAGTGTCACAGGAATGGTTCAAAACATAGACAGTAAGAAGAGTCAGTTTTCTTGTACTTAAGTCGGCATTGTGCCTTTTGTATTTAATTCCGATGCAATTTCTGTGTCTCATCGTCAATAAGAAGGTCAGAGAGATGCAGTAAACCTGAAGTGAAGCATCGGAAACTATAACTAGTGTCACATGGATGATTCAACACATAGACAGTAAGAAGAGTCAGTTATCTTGTACTTAAGTCGGGATTGTGCCTTTTGCATTTAATTCCGATGCTATTTCTGTGTTTCATCGTCAATAAGAATGTCAGGGGGATACAGTAAACCTGAAGTGAAGCATCGGAATCTATATCTAGTGCCACAGGAATGGTTCAAAACATAGACAGTAAGAAGAGTCTGTTTTCTTGTACTTAAGTCGGCATTGTGCCTTTTGTATTTAATTCCGAAACAATTTCTGTGTTTCATCGTCAATAAGAAGGTCAGAGGGATACAGTAAACCTGAAGTGAATCATCGGAATCTATAACTAGTCTCACATGAATGGTTCAAAATATAGACAGTAAGAAGAGTCAGTTTTTTTTTACTTAAGTCGGCATTGTGCCTTTTGTATTCAATTCCGATGCAATTTCAGTGATTCATCGTCAATAAGAAGGTCAGAGGGATACAGTAGACCTGAAGTGAAGCATCGGAATCTATAACTAGGGTCACAGAAATGGTTAAAAACATAGACAGTAAGAAGAGTCAGTTTTCTTGTACTTAAGTCGGCATTGTGCCTTTTGTATTTAATTCCGATGCAATTACTGTGTTTCATCAACAACAAGAAGGTCAGAGGGATACAGTAAACCTGAAGTGAAGCATCGGAATCTATAAGTAGTGTCACAGGAATGGTTCAAAACATAGACAGTAAGAAGAGTCAGTTTTTTTGTACTTAAGTCGGCATTGTTCCTTTTCCATTTGATTCCGATGCAATTTCTATGTTTCATCGTCAATAAGACGGTCAGAGGGATACAGTAAACCTGAAGTGAAGCATCGGAATCTATAACTAGTGTCACAGGATAGGTTCAAAACATAGAGAGTAAGAAGAGTCAGTTTTCTTGTACTTAAGTCGGCATTGTGCCTTTTGTATTTAATTCCGAAGCAATTTCTGTGATTCACCGTCAATAGGAAGGTCAGAGATATACAGTAAACCTGGAGTAAGGCATCGGAATCTATAACTAGTGTTACATGAATGGTTCAAACATAGACTATAAGAAGAGTCCTTTTTCTTGTACTTAAGTCGCCATTGTGCCTTTTCTATTCATTGCCGATGCTATATCTGTGTTTCATCGTCAATAAGAAGGTCAGAGGGATACAGTAAACCTGAAGTGAAGCATCGGAATCTATAACTAGTGTCACACGAATGGTTCAAAACATAGACAGTAAGAAATGTCAGTTTTCTTGTACTTAAGTCGGCATTGTGCCTTTTGTATTTAATTCCGATGCAATTTCTGTGTTTCATCGTGAATAAGAAGGTCATAGGGATACAGTAAACCTGAAGTGAAGCATCGGAATCTATAACTAGTGTCACAGGA
Source organism: Schistocerca americana (assembly GCF_021461395.2). Lineage (NCBI taxonomy): Eukaryota > Metazoa > Arthropoda > Insecta > Orthoptera > Acrididae > Schistocerca > Schistocerca americana. Next base: position 48,760 of record NW_025726280.1, on the reverse strand, counting down.
ATGGTTCAAAACATAGACAGTAAGAAGAGTCAGTTTTCTTGTACTTAAGTCGGCATTGTGCCTTTTGTATTTAATTCCGATGCAATTTCTGTGTCTCATCGTCCATAAGAAGGTCCGAGAGATGCAGTAAACCTGAAGTGAAGCATCGGAAACTATAACTAGTGTCACATGAATGGTTCAACACATAGACAGTAAGAAGAGTCAGTTATCTTGTACTTAAGTCGGGATTGTGCCTTTTGCATTTAATTCCGATGCTATTTCTGAGTTTCATCGTCAATAAGAATCTCAGATGGATACAATAAACCTGAAGTGAAGCATCGGAATCTATATCTAGTGTCACAGGAATGGTTCAAATCATAGACAGTAAGAAGAGTCAGTTTTCTTGTACTTAAGTCGGCATTGTGCCTTTTGTATTTAATTCCGAAGCAATTTCTGTGTTTCATCGCCAATAAGAAGGTCAGAGGGATACAGTAAACCTGAAGTGAAGCATCGGAATCTATAACTAGTCTCACATGAATGGTTCAAAATATAGACAATAAGAAGAGTCAGTTTTCTTGTACTTAAGTCGGCATTGTGCCTTTTGTATTCAATTCCGATGCAATTTCAGAGCTTCATCGTCAATAAGAAGGTCAGAGGGATACAGTAGACCTGAAGTGAAGCATCGGTATCTATAACTAGGGTCACAGGAATGGTTCATAACATAGACAGTAAGAAGAGTCAGTTTTCTTGGACATAAGTCGGCATTGTGTCTTTTGTATTTAATTCCGATGCTATTTCGGTGTTTCATCGTCAATGAGAATGTCAGAGGGATACAGTAAACCTGAAGTGAAGCATCGGAATCTATAACTAGTGTCACAGGAATGGTTCAATACGTAGACAGTAAGATGAGTCAGTTTTCTTGTACTTAAGTTGGCTATTTGCCTTTTTTTATTTCATTCCGATTCAATTTCTGTGTTTCATCGTCAATAAGAAGGTCAGAGGGATACAGTAAACCTGAAGTGAAGCATCGGAATCTATAACTAGTGTCACAGGAACGGTTCAAAACATAGACAGTAAGAAGAGTCAATTTTCTTGTACTTAAATCGGCATTGTTCCTTTTCTATTTAATTCCGATACAATTTCTATGTGTCATCTTCAATAAGAAGGTCAGAGGGATACAGTAAACCTGAAGTGAAGCATCGGAATCTATAACTAGTGTCACAGGAATGGATCAAAACATAGACAGTAAGAAGAGTCAGTTTTCTTGTACTTAAGTCGGCATTGTGCCTTTGGTATTTAATTCCGAAGCAATTTCTGTGATTCATCGTCAATAAGAAGGTCAGAGGGATACAGTAAACCTGAAGTGAAGCATCGGAATGTATAACTAGTGTCACAGGAATGGTTCAAAACATAGACAGTAAGAAGAGTCAGTTTTCTTGTACTTAAGTCGGCATTGTGCCTTTTGTATTTAATTCCGATGCAATTACTGTGTTTCATCAACAACAAGAAGGTCAGAGGGATACAGTAAACCTGAAGTGAAGCATCGGAATCTATAAGTAGTGTCACAGGAATGGTTCAAAACATAGACAGTAAGAAGAGTCAGTTTTCTTGTACTTAAGTCGGCATTGTTCCTTTTCCATTTGATTCCGATGCAATTTCTATGTTTCATCGTCAATAAGACGGTCAGAGGGATACAGTAAACCTGAAGTGAAGCATCGGAATCTATAACTAGTGTCACAGGATAGGTTCAAAACATAGAGAGTAAGAAGAGTCAGTTTTCTTGTACTTAAGTCGGCATTGTGCCTTTTGTATTTAATTCCGAAGCAATTTCTGTGATTCATCGTCAATAGGAAGGTCAGAGATATACAGTAAACCTGGAGTAAAGCATCGGAATCTATAACTAGTGTTACATGAATGGTTCAAACATAGACAATAAGAAGAGTCCTTTTTCTTGTACTTAAGTCGCCATTGTGCCTTTTCTATTCATTGCCGATGCTATATCTGTGTTTCATCGTCAATAAGAAGGTCAGAGGGATACAGTAAACCTGAAGTGAAGCATCGGAATCTATAACTAGTGTCACACGAATGGTTCAAAACATAGACAGTAAGAAATGTCAGTTTTCTTGTACTTAAGTCCGCATTGTGCCTTTTGTATTTAATTCCGATGCAATTTCTGTGTTTCATCGTCAATAAGAAGGTCAGAGGGATACAGTAAACCTGAAGTGAAGCATCTGAATCTATAACTAGTGACACAGGAATGGTTCAAAACATAGACAGTAAGAAGAGTCAGTTTTCGTGTACTTATGTCGTCATTGTGCCTTTTCTATTTAATGCCGATGCAATATCTGTGTTTCATCGTCAATAAGAAGATCAGAGGGATACAGTAAACCTGAAGTGAAGCATCGGAATCTATAACTAGTGTCACACGAATGGTTCAAAACGTATACAGTAAGCAGAGTCAGTTTTTTGTACTTAAGTCGGCATTGTGCCTTTTGTATTTAATTCCGATGCAATATCTGTGTTTCATCGTCAATAAGAAGGTCAGAGAGATGCAGTAAAACTGAAGTGAAGCATCGGAAACTATAACTAGTGTCACATGAATGGTTCAACACATAGACATTAAGAAGAGTCAGTTATCTTGTACTTAAGTCGGGATTGTGCCTTTTGCATTTAATTAAGATGCAATTTCTGTGTTTCATCGTCAATAAAAATGTCAGAGGGATACAGTAAACCTGAAGGGAAGCATCGGAATGTATATCTAGTGTCACAGGAATGGTTCAAATCATAGACAGTAAGAAGAGTCAGTTTTCTTGTACTTAAGTCGGCCTTGTGCCTTTTGTATTCAATTCTGATGCAATTTCAGTGTTTCATCGTCAATAAGAAGGTCAGAGGGATACAGTAGACCTGAGGTGAAGCATCGGAATCTATAACTAGGGTCACAGAAATGGTACAAACATAGACAGTAAGAAGAGTCAGTTTTCTTGTACTTAAGTCGGCATTGTGCCTTTTGTATTTAATTCCGATGCAATTTCTGTGTTTCATCAACAACAAGAAGGTCAGAGGGATACAGTAAACCTGAAGTGAAGCATTGGAATCTATAACTAGTGTCACAGGAATGGTTCAAAACATAGACAGTAAGAAGAGTCAGTTTTCTTGTACTTAAGTCGGCATTGTTCCTACTCTATTTGATTCCGATGCAATTTCTATGTTTCATCGTCAATAAGACGGTCAGAGGGATACAGCAAACCTGAAGTGAAGCATCGGAATCTATAACTAGTGTCACATGAATGGTTCGAACATAGACAGTAAGAAGAGTCCGTTTTCTTGTACTTAAGTCGGCATTGTGCCTTTTGCATTTAATTCCGATGCAATTTCTGTGTTTCATCGTCAATAAGAAGGTTAGAGGGATACAGTAAACCGAAGTGAAGCATCGGAATCTATAACTAGTGTCACATTAATGGTTCAGAACATAGACATTAAGAAGAGTCAGTTTTCTTGTACTTAAGTCAGCGTTGTGCCTTTTGTATTTAATTCCGATACAATTTCTGTGTTTCATCGTCAATAAGAAGGTCAGAGGGATACCGTTAACCTGAAGTGAAGCATCGGAATCTATAACTAGTGTCACAGGAATGGTTCAAAACATAGACAGTAAGAAGAGTCAGTTTTCTTGTACTTAAGTTGGCATTGTGCCTTTTGTATTTAAGTCCGATGCTATTTCAGTGTTTCATCGTCAATAACAAGGTCAGAAGGGTACAGTGAATCTGAAGTGAAGCATGGGAATCTATAACTAGTGTCACAGGAATGGTTCAACGTATAGACAGTAAGAAGGGTCAGTTTTCTTTTACTTAAGTCGGCATTGTGCCTTTTCTATTTAATTCCGATGCAATATCTGTGTTTCATCGTCAATAAGAAGGTCAGAGGGATGCAGTAAACCTGGAGTGAAGCATCTGAATCTATAACTAGTGACACAGGAATGGTTCAAAACATAGACAGTAAGAAGAGTCAGTTTTCGTGTACATATGTCGTCATTGTGCCTTTTCTATTCTTTGAAGATGCTATATCTGTGTTTCATCGTCAATAAGAAGATCAGAGGGATACAGTAAACCTGAAGTGAAGCATCGGAATCTATAACTAGTGTCACACGAATGGTTCAAAACATAGACAGTAAGATAAGTCAGTTTTCTTGTACTTAAGTCGGCACTGTGCCTTTTGTATTTGATTCCGATGCAATTTCTGTGTTTCATCGTGAATAAGAAGGTCAGAGGGATACAGTAAACCTGAAGTGAAGCATCGTAATCTATAACTAGTGTCACAGGAATGGTTCAAAGCATAGACAGTAAGAAGAGTCAGTTTTCTTGTACTTAAGTCGGCATTGTGCTTTTTGTATTTAATTCCGATGCAATTTCTGTGTTTCATCGTCAATAAGAAGGTCAGAGAGATGCAGTAAACCTGAAGTGAAGCATCGGAAACTATAACTAGTGTCACATGAATGGTTCAACACATAGACAGTAAGAAGAGTCAGTTATCTTGTACTTAAGTCGGGATTGTGCCTTTTGCATTTAATTCCGATGCTATTTCTGAGTTTCATCGTCAATAAGAATCTCAGATGGATACAGTAAACCTGAAGTGAAGCATCGGAATCTATATCTAGTGCCACAGGACTGGTTCAAAACATAGACCGTAAGAAGAGTCAGTTTTCTTGTACTTAAGTCGGCATTGTGCCTTTTGTATTTAATTCCGAAGCAATTTCTGTGTTTCATCGTCAATACGAAGGTCAGAGGGATACAGTAAACCTGAAGTGAATCATCGGAATCTATAACTAGTCCCACATGAATGGTTCAAAATATAGACAGTAAGAAGAGTCAGTTTTCTTGTACTTAAGTCGGCATTGTGCCTTTTGTATTCAATTCCGATGCAATTTCAGTGTTTCATTGTCAATGAGAAGGTCAGAGGGATACAGTAGACCTGAAGTGAAGCATCGGAATCTATAACTAGGGTCACAGGAATGGTTCATAACATAGACAGTAAGAAGAGTCAGTTTTCTTGTACATAAGTCGGCATTGTGTCTTTTGTATTTAATTCCGATGCTATTTCGGTGTTTCATCGTCAATGAGAATGTCAGAGAGATACAGTAAACCTGAAGTGAAGCATCGGAATCTATAACTAGTGTCACTGGAATGGTTCAAAACTTAGACAGTAAGATGAGTCAGTTTTCTTGTACTTAAGTCGGCTATTTGCCTTTTTTTTATTTCATTCCGATACAATTTCTGTGTTTCATCGTCAATAAGAAGGTCAGAGGGATACAGTAAATCTGAAGTGAAGCATCGGAATCTATAACTAGTGTCACAGGAATGGTTCAAAACATAGACAGTAAGAAGAGTCAAATTTCTTGTACTTAAATCGGCATTGTTCCTTTTCTATTTAATTCCGATGCAATTTCTATGTGTCATCGTCACTAAGAAGGTCAGAGGGATACAGTAAACCTGAAGTGAATCATCGGAATCTATAACTAGTCTCACATGAATGGTTCAAAGTATAGACAGTAAGAAGAGTCAGTTTTCTTGTATTTAAGTCGGCATTGTGCCTTTTGTATTCAATTCCGATGCAATTTCAGTGTTTCATCGTCAATAAGAAGGTCAGAGGGATACAGTAGACCTGAAGTGAAGCATCGGAATCCATAACTAGGGTCACAGGAATGGTTCATAATATAGATAGTAAGAAGAGTCAGTTTTCTTGTACATAAGTCTGCATTGTGTCTTTTGTATTTAATTCCGATGCTATTTCGGTGTTTCATCGACAATAAGAATGTCAGAGGGATACAGTAAACCTGAAGTGAAGCATCGGAATCTATATCTAGTGTCACAATAATGGTTCAAAACATAGACAGTAAGAAGAGTCAGTTTTCTTGTACTTAAGTCGGCCTTGTGCCTTTTGTATTTAATTCCGAAACAATTTCTGTGTTTCATCGTCAATAAGAAGGTCAGAGGGATACAGTAAACCTGAAGTGAATCATCGGAATCTATAACTAGTCTCACATGAATGGTTCAAAATATAGAACGTAAGAAGAGTCGGTTTTCTTGTTCTTAAGTCGGCATTGTGCCTTTTGTATTCAATTCCGATGCTATTTCAGTGTTTTATCGTCAATAAGAAGGTCAGAGGGATACAGTATACCTGAAGTGAAGCATCGGAATCTATAACTAGGGTCACAGATATGGTTCAAAACATAGACAGTAAGAAGAGTCCGTTTTCTTGTACTTAAGTCGGCATTGTGCCTTTTGCATTTAATTCCGATGCAATTTCTGTGTTTCATCGTCAATAAGAAGGTCAGAGGGATACAGTAATCCTGAAGTGAAGCATCGTAATCTATAACTAGTGTCACAGCAATGGTTCAAAACATAGACAGTAAGAAGAGTCAGTTTTCTTGTACTTAAGTCGGCATTGTTCCTTTTCTATTTGATTCCGATGCAATTTCTATGTTTCATCGTCAATAAGACGGTCAGAGGGATACAGTAAACCTGAAGTGAAGCATCGGAATCTATAACTAGTGTCACAGGAATGGTTCAAAACATAGAGAGTAAGAAGAGTCAGTTTTCCTGTACTTAAGTCGGCATTGTGCCTTTTGTATTTAATTCCGAAGCAATTTCTGTGATTCATCGTCAAAAGGAAGGTCAGAGATATACAGTAAACCTGGAGTAAAGCATCGGAATCTATAACTAGTGTCACATGAATGGTTCAAACATAGACAGTAAGAAGAGTCCGTTTTCTTGTACTTAAGTCGGCATTGTGCCTTTTGCATTTAATTCCGATGCAATTTCTGTGTTTAATCGTCAATAAGAAGGTCAGAGGGATACATTAAACCTGAAGTGAAGCATCGGAATCTATAACTAGTGTCACATTAATGGTTCAGAACATAGACATTAAGAAGAGGCAGTTTTCTTGTACTTAAGTCAGCGTTGTGCCTTTTGTATTTAATTCCGATACAATTACTGTGTTTCATCGTCAATAAGAAGGTCAGAGGGATACCGTTAACCTGAAGTGAAGCATCGGAATCTATAACTAGTGTCACAGGAATGGTTCAAAACATAGACAGTAAGAAGAGTCAGTTTTCTTGTACTTAAGTTGGCATTGTGCCTTTTGTATTTAAGTCCGATGCTATTTCCGTGTTTCATCGTCAATTACAAGGTCAGAGGGATACTGTGAATCTGAAGTGAAGCATGGGAATCTATAACTAGTGTCACAGGAATGGTTCAAAGTATAGACAGTAAGAAGGGTCAGTTTTCTTTTACTTAAGTCGGCATTGTGCCTTTTGTATTATATCCGATGCAATTTCTGTGTTTCATCGTCATTAAGAAGGTCAGAGGGATACAGTAAACCTGAAGTGAAGCATCTGAATCTATAACTAATGACACAGGAATGGTTCAAAACATAGACAGTAAGAAGAGTCAGTTTTCGTGTACTTATGTCGTCATTGTGCCTTTTCTATTCATTGCCAATGCTATATCTGTGTTTCATCGTCAATAAGAAGATCAGAGGGATACAGTAAACCTGAAGTGAAGCATCGGAATCTATAACTAGTGTCACACGAATGGTTCAAAACATAGACAGTAAGAAAAAGTCAGTTTTCTTGTACTTAAGTCGGCATTGTGCCTTTTGTGTTTAATTCCCATGCAATTTCTGTGTTTCATCGTGAATAAGAAGGTCAGAGGGATACAGTAAACCTGAAGTGAAGCATCGGAATCTATAACTAGTGTCACAGCAATGGTTCAAAACATAGACAGTAAGAAGAGTCAGTTTTCTTGTACTTAAGTCGGCATTGTGCCTTTTGTATTTAATTCCGATGCAATTTCTGTGTTTCATCGTCAATAAGAAGGTCAGAGAGATGCAGTAAACCTGAAGTGAAGCATCGGAAACTATAACTAGTGTCACATGAATGGTTCAACACATAGACAGTAGGAAGAGTCAGTTATCTCGTACTTAAGTCGGGATTGTGCATTTTGCATTTAATTCCGATGCTATTTCTGAGTTTCATCGTCAATAAGAATCTCAGATGGATACAGTAAACCTGAAGTGAAGCATCGGAATCTATATCTAGTGTCACATGAATGGTTCAAAACATAGACAGTAAGAAGAGTCAGTTTTCTTGTACTTAAGTCGGCATTGTGCCTTTTGTATTGAAGTCCGATGCTATTTCAGTGTTTCATCGTCAATAAGAAGATCAGAGGGATACAGTAAACCTGAAGTGAAGCATCTGAATCTATAACTAGTGTCACATTAATGGTTCAGAACATAGACATTAAGGAGAGTCAGTTTCCTTGTACTTAAGTCGGCGTTGTGCCTTTTGTATTTAATTCCGGAACAATTTCTGTGTTTCATCGTCAATACGAAGGTCAGAGGGATACCGTAATCCTGAAGTGAAGCATCGGAATCTATAACTAGTGTCAGAGGAATGGTTCAAAACATAGACAGTAAGGAGAGTCAGTTTTCTTGTACTTAAGTTGGCATTGTGCCATTTGTATTTCAGTCGGATGCTATTTCAGTGTTTCATCGTCAATAACAAGGTCAGAGGGATACAGTGAATCTGAAGTGAAGCATGGGAATCTATAACTAGTGTCACAGGAATGGTTCAAAGTATAGACAGTAAGAAGGGTCAGTTTTCTTTTACTTAAGTCGGCATTGTGCCTTTTGTATTTAATTCCGATGCAATTTCTGTGTTTCATCGTCAATAAGAAGGTCAGAGGGATACAGTAAACCTTAAGTGAAGCATCTGAATCTATAACTAGTGAGACAGGAATGGTTCAAAACATAGACAGTAAGAAGAGTCAGTTTTCGTGTACTTATGTCGTCATTGTGCCTTTTCTATTTGATGCCGATTCAATATCTGTGTTTCATCGTCAATAAGAAGATCATAGGGATACAGTAAACCTGAAGTGAAGCATCGGAATCTATAACTAGTGTCACAGGAATGGTTCAAAACATAGACAGTAAGAAGAGTCAGTTTTCTTGTACTTAAGTCGGCATTGTGCCTTTTGTATTTAATTCCTATGCAATTTCTGTGTTTCATCGTCAATAAGAAGGTCAGAGAGATGCAGTAAACCTGAAGTGAAGCATCGGAAACTATAACTAGTGTCACATGAATGGTTCAACATGTAGACAGTAAGAAGAGTCAGTTTTCTTGTACTTAAGTCGGGATTGTGCCCTTTGCATTTAATTCCGATGCTATTTCTGTGTTTCATCGTCAATAAGAATGTCAGACGGATACAGTAAATCTGAAGTGAAGCATCGGAATCTATATCTAGTGTCACAGGAATGGTTCAAAACATAGACAGTAAGAAGAGTCAGTTTTCTTGTACTTAAGTCGGCATTGTGTCTTTTGTATTTAATTCCGATGCTATTTCGGTGTTTCATCGACAATAAGAATGTCAGAGGGATACAGTAAACCTGAAGTGAAGCATCGGAATCAATATCTAGTGTCACAATAATGGTTCAAAACATAGACAGTAATAAGAGTCAATTTTCTTGTACTTAAATCGGCATTGTTCCTTTTCTATTTAATTCCAATGCAATTGCTATGTGTCATCGTCAATACGAAGGTCAGAGGGATACAGTAAACCTGAAGTGAAGCATCGGAATCTACAACTAGTGTCACAGGAATGGATCAAAACAAAGACAGTAAGAAGACGCAGTTTTCTTGTACTTAAGTCGGCATTGTGCCTTTTGTATTTCATTCCGAAGTAATTTCTGTGATTCATCGTCAATAAGAAGGTCAGAGGGATACAGTAAACCAGAAGTGAAGCATCGGAATGTATAACTAGTGTCACAGGAATGGTTCAAAACATAGACAATAAGAAGAGTCAATATTCTTGTACTTAAGTCGGCATTGTTCCTTTTCTATCTAATTCCGATGCAATTTCTATGTTTCATTGTCAATAAGAAGGTCAGAGGGATACCGTAAACCTGAAGTGAAGCATCGGAATCTATAACTAGTGTCACAGGAATGGTTCAAAACATAGACAGTAAGAAGAGTCAGTTTTCTTGTACTTAAGTCGGCATTGTGCCTTTTGTATTGAATTCCGATGCTGTTTCTGTGTTTCATCGTCAATAAGAAGGTCAGAGGGATACAGTAAACCTGAAGTGAAGCATCTGAATCTATAACTAGTGTCACATTAATGGTTCAGAACATAGACATTAAGAAGAGTCAGTTTCCTTGTACTTAAGTCGGCGTTGTGCCTTTTGTATTTAATTCCGGAACTATTTCTGTGTTTCATCGTCAATACGAAGGTCAGAGGTATACCGTAAACCTGAAGTGAAGCATCGGAATCTATAACTAGTGTCAGAGGAATGGTTCAAAACATAGACAGTAAGGAGAGTCAGTTTTCTTGTACTTAAGTTGGCATTGTGCCATTTGTATTTAAGTCCGATGCTATTTCAGTGTTTCATCGTCAATAACAAGGTCAGAGGGATACAGTGAATCTGAAGTGAAGCATGGGAATCTATAACTAGTGTCACAGGAATGGTTCAAAGTATAGACAGTAAGAAGGGTCAGTTTTCTTTTACTTAAGTCGGCATTGTGCCTTTTGTATTTAATTCCGATGCAATTTCTGTGTTTCATCGTCAATAAGAAGGTCAGAGGGATACAGTAAACCTGAAGTGAAGCATCGGAATCTATAACTAGTGTCACAGGAATGGTTCAAAACATAGACAGTAAGAAGAGTCAGTTTTCTTGTACTTAAGTCGGCATTGTGCCTTTTGTATTTAATTCCGATGCAATTTCTGTGTTTCATCGTCAATAAGAAGGTCAGAGAGATGCAGTAAACCTGAAGTGAAGCATCGGAAACTATAACTAGTGTCACATGAATGGTTCAACACGTAGACAGTAAGAAGAGTCAGTTATCTTGTACTTAAGTCGGGATTGTGCCTTTTGCATTTAATTCCGATGCTATTTGTGTGTTTCATCGTCATTAAGAATGTCGGAGGGATACAGTAAATCTGAAGTGAAGCATCGAAATCTATATCTAGTGTCACAGGAATGGTTCAAAACATAGACAGTAAGAAGAGTCAGTTTTCTTGTACTTAAGTCGGCATTGTGTCTTTTGTATTTAATTCCGATGCTATTTCGATGTTTCATCGACAATAAGAATGTCAGAGGGATACAGTAAACCTGAAGTAAAGCATCGGAATCTATATCTAGTGTCACAATAATGGTTCAAAACATAGACAGTAAGAAGAGTCAGTTTTCTTGTACTTCAGTCGGCATTGTGCCTTTTGTATTTAATTCCGAAACAATTTCTGTGTTTCATCGTCAATAAGAAGGTCAGAGGGATACAGTAAACCTGAAGTGAATCATCGGAATCTATAACTAGTCTCACATGAATGGTTCAAAATATAGACAGTAAGAAGAGTCAGTTTTCTTGTACTTAAGTCGTCATTGTGCCTTTTGTATTCAATTCCGATGCAATTTCAGTGTTTCATCGTCAATAAGAAGGTCAGAGGGATACAGTAGACCTGAAGTGAAGCATCGGAATCTATAACTAGGGTCACAGAAATGGTTCAAATCATAGACAGTAGGAAGAGTCCGTTTTCTTGTACTTAAGTCGGCATTGTGCCTTTTGCATTTAATTCCGATGCAATATCTGTGTTTCATCGTCAATAAGAAGGTCAGAGGGATACAGTAAACCTGAAGTGAAGCATCGGAATCTATAACTAGTGTCACAGCAATGGTTCAAAACATAGACAGTAAGAAGAGTCAGTTTTCTTGTACTTAAGTCGGCATTGTTCCTTTTCTATTTGCTTCCGATGCAATTTCTATGTTTCATCGTCAATAAGACGGTCAGAGGGATACAGTAAACCTGAAGTGAAGCATCGGAATCTATAACTAGTGTCACAGGAATGGTTCAAAACATAGAGAGTAAGAAGAGTCAGTTTTCTTGTACTTAAGTCGGCATTGTGCCTTTTGTATTTAATTCCGAAGCAATTTCTGTGATTCATCGTCAATAGGAAGGTCAGAGATATACAGTAAACCTGGAGTAAAGCATCGGAATCTATAACTAGTGTCACATGAATGGTTCAAACATAGACAGTAAGAAGAGTCCGTTTTCTTGTACTTAAGTCCGCATTGTGCCTTTTGCATTTAATTCCGATGCAATTTCTGTGTTTCATCGTCAATAAGAAGGTCAGAGGGATACAGTAAACCTGAAGTGAAGCATCGGAATCTATAACTAGTGTCACATTAATGGTTCAGAACATAGACATTAAGAAGAGTCAGTTTTCTTGTACTTAAGTCAGCGTTGTGCCTTTTGTATTTAATTCCGATACAATTACGGTGTTTCATCGTCAATAAGAAGGTCAGAGGGATACCGTTAACCTGAAGTGAAGCATCGGAATCTATAACTAGTGTCACAGGAATGGTTCAAAACATAGACAGTAAGAAGAGACAGTTTTCTTGTACTTAAGTTGGCATTGTGCCTTTTGTATTTAAGTCCGATGCTATTTCCGTGTTTCATCGTCAATAACAAGGTCAGAGGGATACTGTGAATCTGAAGTGAAACATGGGAATCTATAACTAGTGTCACAGGAATGGTTCAAAGTATAGACAGTAAGAAAGGTCAGTTTTCTTTTACTTAAGTCGGCATTGTGCCTTTTGTATTTAATTCCGATGCAATTTCTGTGTTTCATCGTCATTAAGAAGGTCAGAGGGATACAGTGAACCTGAAGTGAAGCATCTGAATCTATAACTAATGACACAGGAATGGTTCAAAACATAGACAGTAAGAAGAGTCAGTTTTCGTGTACTTATGTCGTCAATGTGCGTTTTCTATTCATTGCCGAAGCTATATCTGTGTTTCATCGTCAATAAGAAGATCAGAGGGATACAGTAAACCTGAAGTGAAGCATCGGAATCTATAACTAGTGTCACACGAATGGTTCAAAACATAGACAGTAAGAAGCGTCAGTTTTCTTGTACTTAAGTCGGCATTGTGCCTTTTGTATTTAATTCCGATGCAATTTCTGTGTTTCATCGTCAATAAGAAGGTCAGAGAGATGCAGTAAACCTGAAGTGAAGCATCGGAAACTATAACTAGTGCCACATGAATGCTTCAACACATAGACAGTAAGAAGAGTCAGTTATCTCGTACTTATGTCGGGATTGTGCCTCTTGCATTTAATTCCGATGCTATTTCTGAGTTTCATCGTCAATAAGAATCTCAGATGGATACAGTAAACCCGAAGTGAAGCATCGGAATCTATATCTAGTGTCACAGGAATGGTTCAAAACATAGACAGTAAGAAGAGTCAGTTTTCTTGTACTTAAATCGGCATTGTGCCTTTTGTATCTAATTCCGAAGCAATTTCTGTGTTTCATCGTCAATAAGAAGGTCGGAGGGATGCAGTAAACCTGAAGTGAATCATCGGAATCTATAACTAGTCTCACATGGATGGTTCAAATAATAGGCAGTGAGAAGAGTCAGTTTCCTTGTACTTAAGTCGGCCTTGTGCCTTTTGTATTCAATTCCGATGCAATTTCAGTGTTTCATCGTCAATAAGAAGGTCAGAGGGATACAGTAGACCTGAAGTGAAGCATCGGAATCTATAACTAGTGTCACAGGAATGGTTCAAAACATAGTCAGTAAGGAGAGTCAGTTTTCTTGTACTTAAGTTGGCATTGTGCCATTTGTATTTTAGTCCGATGCTATTTCAGTGTTTCATCGTCAATAACAAGGTCAGAGGGATACAGTGAATCTGAAGTGAAGCATGGGAATCTATAACTAGTGTCACAGGAATGGTTCAAGGTATAGACAGTAAGAAGGGTCAGTTTTCTTTTACTTAAGTCGGCATTGTGCCTTTTGTATTTAATTCCGATGCAATTTCTGTGTTTCTTCGTCAATAAGAAGGTCAGAGGGATACAGTAAACCTTAAGTGAAACATCTGAATCTATAACTTGTGACACAGGAATGGTTCAAAACATAGACAGTAAGAAGAGTCAGTTTTCGTGTACTTATGTCGTCATTGTGCCTTTTCTATTTAATGCCGATGCAATATCTGTGTTTCATCGTCAATAAGAAGATCAGAGGACTACAGTAAACCTGAAGTGAAGCATCGGAAACTATAACTAGTGTCACATGAATGGTTCAACACATAGACAGTAAGAAGAGTCAGTTATCTTGTACTTAAGTCGGCATTGTGCCTTTTGTATTTAATTCCGATGCAATTTCTGTGTTTCATCAACAACAAGAACGTCAGAGGGATACAGTAAACCTGAAGTGAAGCATCGGAATCTATAACTAGTGTCACAGGAATGGTTCAAAGCATAGACAGTAAGAAGAGTCAGTTTTCTTGTACTTCAGTCGGCATTGTGCGTTTTCTATTTGATTCCGATGCAATTTCGGTGTTTCATCGTCAATAAGAAGGTCAGAGAGATACAGTAAATCTGAAGCGAAGCATCGGAATCTATAACTAGTGTCACAGGAATCGTTCAAGACATAGAGTGTAAGAAGAGTCAGTTTTCTTGCACTTAAGTCGGCATTGTGTCTTTTGTATTTAATTCCGATGCTATTTCTGTGTTTCATCGTCAATAAGAATGTCAGAGGGATACAGTAAACCTGAAGTGAAGCATCGGAATCTATAACTAGTGTCACAGGAATGGTTCAAAACTTAGACAGTAAGATGAGTCAGTTTTCTTGTACTTAAGTCGGCTATTTGCCTTTTTTTAATTTAATTCCGATTCAATTTCTGTGTTTCATCGTCAATAAGAAGGTCAGAGGGATACAGTAAACCTGAAGTGAAGCATCGGAATCTATAACTAGTGTCACAGGAATGGTTCAAAACATAGACAGTAAGAAGAGTCAATTTTCTTGTACTTAAATCGGCATTGTTCCTTTTCTATTTAATTCCGATGCAATTTCTATGTGTCATCGTCAATAAAAAGGTCAGAGGGATACAGTAAACCTGAAGTGAAGCATCGGAATCTATAACTAGTGTCACAGGAATGGTTCAAAACATAGACAGTATGAAGAGTCAGTTTTCTTGTACTTAAGTCGGCATTGTTCCTTTTGTATTGAGGTCCGATGCTATTTCAGTGTTTCATCGTCAATAAGAAGGTCAGAGGGATAAAGGAAACCTGAAGTGAAGCATCTGAATCTATAACTAGTGTCACATTAATGGTTCAGAACATAGACATTAAGAAGAGTCTGTTTTCTTGTACTTAATTCGGCGTTGTGCCTTTTGTATTTAATTCCGATAAAATTTCTGTGTTTCATCGTCAATACGAAGGTCAGAGGGATACCGTAAACCTGAAGTGAAGCATCGGAATCTATAACTTGTGTCACAGGAATGGTTCAAACCATAGACAGTAATTAGTGTCAGTTTTCTTGTACTTAAGTTGGCATTGTGCCATTTGTATTTAAGTCCGATGCTATTTCAGTGTTTCATCGTCAATAACAAGGTCAGAGGGATACAGTGAATCTGAAGTGAAGCATGGGAATCTATAACTAGTGTCACAGGAATGGTTCAAAGACTAGACAGTAAGAAGGGTCAGTTTTCTTTTACTTAAGTCGGCATTGTGCCTTTTGTATTTAATTCCGATGCAATTTCTGTGTTTCATCGTCAATAAGAAAGTCAGAGGGATACAGTATACCTGAAGCGAAGCATCTGAATCTATAACTAGTGACACAGGAATGGTTCAAAACATAGACAGTAAGAAGAGTCAGTTATCTTGTACTTAAGTCGGGATGGTGCCTTTTGCATTTAATTCCGATGCCATTTCTGTGTTTCATCGTCAATAAGAATGTCAGAGGGATACAGTAAATCTGAAGTGAAGCATCGGAATCTATATCTAGTGTCACAGGAATGGTTCAAAACATAGACAGTAAGAAGAGTCAGTTTTCTTGTACTTAAGTCGGCATTGTGCCTTTTGTATTCAATTCCGAAGCAATTTCAGTGTTTCATCGTCAATAAGAAGGTCAGAAGGTTACAGTAAACCTTAAGTGAAGCATCTGAATCTATAACTAGTGACACAGGAATGGTTCAAAACATAGACAGTAAGAAGAGTCAATATTCTTGTACTTATGTCGGCATTGTTCCTTTTCTATTTAATTCCGATGCAATTTCTATGTTTCATCGTCAATAAGAAGGTCAGAGGAATACCGTAAAGCTGAAGTGAAGCATCGGAATCTATAACTAGTGTCACAGGAATGGTTCAAAACATAGACAGTAAGAAGAGTCAGTTTTCTTGTACTTAAGTCGGCATTGTGCCTTTTGTATTGACGTCCGATGCTATTTCAGTGTTTCATCGTCAATAAGAAGGTCAGAGGGATACAGTAAACCTGAAGTGAAGCATCTGAATCTATAACTAGTGTCACATTAATGGTTCAGAACATAGACATTAAGAAGAGTCAGTTTCCTTGTACTTAAGTCGGCGTTGTGCCTTTCGTATTTAATTCCGGAACAATTTCTGTGTTTCATCGTCAATACGAAGGTCAGAGGGATACCGTAAACCTGAAGTGAAGCATCGGAATCTATAACTAGTGTCACAGGAATGGTTCAAAACATAGACAGTAAGGAGAGTCAGTTTTCTTGTACTTAAGTTGGCATTGTGCCATTTGTATTTAAGTCCGATGCTATTTCAGTGTTTCAAAGTCAATAACAAGGTCAGAGGGATACAGTGAATCTGAAATGAAGCATGGGAATCTATAACTAGTGTCACAGGAATGGTTCAAAGTATAGACAGTAAGAAGGGTCAGTTTTCTTTTACTTAAGTCGGCATTGTGCCTTTTGTATTTAATTCCGATGCAATTTCTGTGTTTCATCGTCAATAAGAAGGTCAGAGGGATACAGTAAACCTTAAGTGAAGCATCTGAATCTATAACTAGTGAGACAGGAATGGTTCAAAACATAGACAGTAAGAAGAGTCAGTTTTCGTGTACTTATGTCGTCATTGTGCCTTTTCTATTTAATGCCGATCCAATATCTGTGTTTCATCGTCAATAAGAAGATCAGAGGGATACAGTAAACCTGAAGTGAAGCATCGGAATCTATAACTAGTGTCACAGGAATGGTTCAAAACATAGACAGTAAGAAGAGTCAGTTTTCTTGTACTTAAGTCCTCATTGTGCCTTTTGTATTTAATTCCGATGCAATTTCTGTGTTTCATCGTCAATAAGAAGGTCAGAGAGATGCAGTAAACCTGAAGTGAAGCATCGGAAACTATAACTAGTGTCACATGAATGGTTCAACACATAGACAGTAAGAAGAGTCAGTTATCTTGTACTTAAGTAGGGATTGTGCCTTTTGCATTTAATTCCGATGCTATTTCTGTGTTTCATCGTCAATAAGAATGTCAGAGGGATACAGTAAATCTGAAGTGAAGCATCGGAATCTATATCTAGTGTCACAGGAATGGTACAAAACATAGACAGTAAGAAGAGTCAGTTTTCTTGTACTTAAGTTGGCATTGTGCCATTTGTATTTAAGTCCGATGCTATTTCAGTCTTTCATCGTCAATAACAAGGTCAGAGGGATACAGTGAATCTGAAGTGAAGCATGGGAATCTATAACTACTGTTACAGGAATGGTTCAAAGACTAGACAGTAAGAAGGGTCAGTTTTTTTTTACTTAAGTCGGCATTGTGCCTTTTGTATTTGATTCCGATGCAATTTCTGTGTTTCATCGTCACTACGAAGGTCAGAGGGATACAGTAAACCTGAAGCGAAGCATCTGAATCTATAACTAGTGACACAGGAATGGTTCAAAACATAGACAGTAAGAAGAGTCAGTTTTCGTGTACTTATGACGTCATTGTGCCTTTTCTATTTAATGCCGATGCAATATCTGTGTTTCATCGTCAATAAGAACATCAGAGGGATACAGTAAACCTGAAGTGAAGCATCGGAATCTATAACTAGTGTCACAGGAATGGTTCAAAACACAGACAGTAAGAAGAGTCAGTTTTCTTGTACTTAAGTCGGCATTGTGCCTTTTGTACTCAATTCCGATGCAATTTCTGTGTTTCATCGTCAATAGGAAGGTCAGAGAGATGCAGTAAACCTAAAGTGAAGCATCGGAATCAATAACCAGTGTCACAGGAATGGTTCAAACCATAGACAGTAAGGAGTGTCAGTTTTCGTGTACTTAAGTTGGCATTGTGCTATTTGTATTTAAGTCCGATGCTATTTCAGTGTTTCATCGTCAATAACAAGGTCAGAGGGATACAGTGAATCTGAAGTGAAGCATGGGAATCTATAACTAGTGTCACAGGAATGGTTCAAAGACTAGACAGTAAGAAGGGTCAGTTATCTTGTACTTAAGTCGGGATTGTGCCTTTTGCATTTAATTCCGATGCTATTTCTGTGTTTCATCGTCAATAAGAATGTCAGAGGGATACAGTAAACCTGAAGTGAAGCATCGGAATCTATATCTAGTGTCACAGGAATGGTTCAAAACATAGACAGTAAGAAGAGTCAGTTTTCTTGTACTTAAGTCGGCATTGTGCCGTTTGTATTTAATTCCGAAACAATTTCTGTGTTTCATCGTCAATAAGAAGGACAGAGGGATACAGTAAACCTGAAGTGAAGCATCGGAATCTATAACTAGGGTCACAGAAATGGATCAAAACATAGACAGTCAGAAGAGTCAATTTTCTTGCACTTAAGTCGGCATTGTTCCTTTTCTATTTAATTCCGATGCAATTTCTATGTTTCATCGTCAATAAGAAGGTCAGAGGGATACCGTAAACCTGAAGTGAAGCATCGGAATGTATAACTAGTGTCACAGGAATAGTTCAAACATAGAGAGTAAGAAGAGTCAGTTTTCTTGTACTTAAGTCGGCATTGTGCCTTTTGTATTTAATTCCGAAGCAATTTCTGTGATTCATCGTCAATAGGAAGGTCAGAGATATACAGTAAACCTGGAGTAAAGCATCGGAATCTATAACTAGTGTCACATGAATGGTTCAAACATCGACAGTAAGAAGAGTCCGTTTTCTTGTACTTAAGTCGGCATTGTGCCTTTTGCATTTAATTCCGATGCAATTTCTGTGTTTCATCCTCAATAAGAAGGTCAGAGGGATACAGTAAACCTGAAGTGAAGCATCGGAATCTATAACTAGTGTCACAGGAATGGTTCAAAACATAGACAGTAAGAAGAGTCAGTTTTCTTGTACTTAAGTCGGCATTGTGCCTTTTGTATCTAATTCCGAAGCAATTTCTGTGTTTCATCGTCAATAAGAAGGTCGGAGGGATGCAGTAAACCTGAAGTGAATCATCGGAATCTATAACTAGTCTCACATGAATGGTTCAAATAATAGACAGTGAGAAGAGTCAGTTTCCTTGTACTTAAGTCGGCATTGTGCCTTTTGTATTCGAGTCCGATGCAATTTCAGTGTTTCATCGTCAATAAGAAGGTCAGAGGGATACAGTGGACCTGAAGTAAAGCATCGGAATCTATAACTAGTGTCACAGGAATGGTTCAAAACATAGTCAGTAAGGAGAGTCAGTTTTCTTGTACTTAAGTTGGCATTGTGCCATTTGTATTTAAGTCCGATGCTATTTCAGTGTTTCATCGTCAATAACAAGGTCAGAGGGATACAGTGAATCTGAAGTGAAGCATGGGAATCTATAACTAGTGTCACAGGAATGGTTCAAGGTATAGACAGTAAGAAGGGTCAGTTTTCTTTTACTAAAGTCGGCATTGTGCCTTTTGTATTTAATTCCGATGCAATTTCTGTGTTTCATCGTCAATAAGAAGGTCAGAGGGATACAGTAAACCTTAAGTGAAGCATCTGAATCTATAACTTGTGACACAGGAATGGTTCAAAACATAGACAGTAAGAAGAGTCAGTTTACGTGTACTTATGTCGTCATTGTGCCTTTTCTATTTAATGCCGATGCAATATCTGTGTTTCATCGTCAATAAGAAGATCAGAGGACTACAGTAAACCTGAAGTGAAGCATCGGAAACTATAACTAGTGTCACATGAATGGTTCAACACATAGGCAGTAAGAAGAGTCAGTTATCTTGTACCTAAGTCGGGATTGTGCCTTTTGCATTTAATTCCGACGCTATTTCTGTGTTTCATCGTCAATAAGAATGTCAGAGGGATACAGTAAATCTGAAGTGAAGCATCGGAATCTATATCTAGTGTCACAGGAACGGTTCAAAACATAGACAGTAAGAAGAGTCAGTTTTCTTGTACTTAAGTCGGCATTGTGCCTTTTGTATTCAATTCCGATGCAATTTCAGTGTTTCATCGTCAATAAGAAGGTCAGATGGATTCAGTACACCTGAAGTGAAGCATCGGAATCTATAACTAGGGACACAGATATGGTGCAAAACATAGACAGTAAGAAGAGTCAGTTTTCTTGTACTTAAGTCGGCATTGTGCCTTTTGTATTTAATTCCGATGCAATTTCTGTGTTTCATCAACAACAAGAAGGTCAGAGGGATACAGTAAACCTGAAGTGAAGCATCGGAATCTATAACTAGTGTCACAGGAATGGTTCAAAGCATAGACAGTAAGAAGAGTCAGTTTTCTTGTACTTAAGTCGGCATTGTGCATTTTCTATTTGATTCCGATGCAATTTCGGTGTTTCATCGTCAATAAGTAGGTCAGAGAGATACAGTAAACCTGAAGTGAAGCATCGGAATCTATAACTAGTGTCACAGGAATCGTTCAAGACATAGAGTGTAAGAAGAGTCAGTTTTCTTGTACTTAAGTCGGCATTGTGTCTTTTGTATTTAATTCCGATGCTATTTCTGTGTTTCATCGTCAATAAGAATGTCAGAGGGATACAGTAAACCTGAAGTGAAGCATCGGAATCTATAACTAGTGTCACAGGAATGGTTCAAAACTTAGACAGTTAGATGAGTCAGTTTTCTTGTACTTAAGTCGGGTATTTGCCTTTTTTTATTTAATTCCGATTCAATTTCTGTGTTTCATCGTCAATAAGAAGGTCAGAGGGTTACAGTAAACCTGAAGTGAAGCATCGGAATCTATAACTAGTGTCACAGGAATGGTTCAAACATAGACAGTAAGAAGAGTCAATTTTCTTGTACTTAAATCGGCATTGTTCCTTTTCTATTTAATTCCGATGCAATTTCTATGTGTCATCGTCAATAAAAAGGTCAGAGGGATACAGTAAACCTGAAGTGAAGCATCGGAATCTATAACTAGTGTCACAGGAATGGTTCAAAACATAGACAGTATGAAGAGTCAGTTTTCTTGTACTTAAGTCGGCATTGTGCCTTTTGTATTGAAGTCCGATGCTATTTCAGTGTTTCATCGTCAATAAGAAGGTCAGAGGGATAAAGGAAACCTGAAGTGAAGCATCTGAATTTATAACTAGTGTCACATTAATGGTTCAGAACATAGACATTAAGAAGAGTCAGTTTTCTTGTACTTAATTCGGCGTTGTGCCTTTTGTATTTAATTCCGATAAAATTTCTGTGTTTCATCGTCAATACGAAGGTCAGAGGGATACCGTAAACCTGAAGTGAAGCATCGGAATCTATAACTAGTGTCACAGGAATGGTTCAAACCATAGACAGAAATTAGTGTCAGTTTTCTTGTACTTAAGTTGGCATTGTGCCATTTGTATTTAAGTCCGATGCTATTTCAGTGTTTCATCGTCAATAACAAGGTCAGAGGGATACAGTGAATGTGAAGTGAAGCATGGGAATCTATAACTAGTGTCACAGAAATGGTTCAAAGACTAGACAGTAAGAAGGGTCAGTTTTCTTTTACTTAAGTCGGCATTGTGCCTTTTGTATTTAATTCCGATGCAATTTCTGTGTTTCATCGTCAATAAGAAAGTCAGAGGGATACAGTAAACCTGAAGCGAAGCATCTGAATCTATAACTAGTGACACAGGAATGGTTCAAAACATAGACAGTAAGAAGAGTCAGTTATCTTGTACTTAAGTCGGGATTGTGCCTTTTGCATTTAATTCCGATGCCATTTCTGTGTTTCATCGTCAATAAGAATGTCAGAGGGACACAGTAAATCTGAAGTGAAGCATCGGAATCTATATCTAGTGTCACAGGAATGGTTCAAAACATAGACAGTAAGAAGAGTCAGTTTTCTTGTACTTAAGTCGGCATTGTGCCTTTTGTATTCAATTCCGATGCAATTTCAGTGTTTCATCGTCAATAAGAAGGTCAGAGGGATACAGTAAACCTTAAGTGAAGCATCTGAATCTATAACTAGTGACACAGGAATGGTTCAAATCATAGACAGTAAGAAGAGTCAGTTTTCGTGTACTTATGTCGTCATTGTGCCTTTTCTATTTAATTCCGATGCAATTTCTATGTGTCATCGTCAATAAGAAGGTCAGAGGGATACAGTAAACCTCAAGTGAAGCATCGGAATCTATAACTAGTGTCACAGGAATAGATCAAAACAAAGACAGTAAGAAGACGCAGTTTTCTTGTACTTAAGTCGGCATTGTGCCTTTTGTATTTAATTCCGAAGCAATTTCTGTGATTCATCGTCAATAAGAAGGTCAGAGGGATACAGTAAACCTGAAGTGAAGCATCGGAATGTATAACTAGTGTCACAGGAATGGTTCAAAACATAGACAGTAAGAAGAGTCAATATTCTTGTACTTAAGTCGGCATTGTTCCTTTTCTATTTAATTCCGATGCAATTTCTATGTTTCATCGTCAATAAGAAGGTCAGAGGGATACCGTAAACCTGAAGTGAAGCATCGGAATCTATAACTAGTGTCACAGGAATGGTTCAAAACATAGACAGTAAGAAGAGTCAGTTTTCTTGTACTTAAGTCGGCATTGTGCCTTTTGTATTGAAGTCCGATGCTATTTCAGTGTTTCATCGTCAATAAGAAGGTCAGAGGGATACAGTAAACCTGAAATGAAGCATCTGAATCTATAACTAGTGTCACATTAATGGTTCAGAACATAGACATTAAGAAGAGTCAGTTTCCTTGTACTTAAGTCGGCGTTGTGCCTTTCGTATTTAATTCCGGAACAATTTCTGTGTTTCATCGCCAATAAGAAGGTCAGAGGGATACCGTAAACCTGAAGTGAAGCATCGGAATCTATAACTAGTGTCACAGGAATGGTTCAAAACATAGACAGTCAGGAGAGTCAGTTTTCTTGTACTTAAGTTAGCATTGTGCCATTTGTATTTAAGTCCGATGCTATTTCAGTGTTTCATCGTCAATAACAAGGTCAGAGGGATACAGTGAATCTGAAGTGAAGCATGGGAATCTATAACTAGTGTCACAGGAATGGTTCAAAGTATAGACAGTAAGAAGGGTCAGTTTTCTTTTACTTAAGTCGGCATTGTGCCTTTTGTATTTAATTCCGATGCAATTTCTGTGTTTCATCGTCAATAAGAATGTCAGAGGGATACAGTAAACCTTAAGTGAAGCATCTGAATCTATAACTAGTGAGACAGGAATGGTTCAAAACATAGACAGTAAGAAGAGTCAGTTTTCGTGTACTTATGTCGTCATTGTGCCTTTTCTATTTAATGCCGATGCAATATCTGTGTTTCATCGTCAATAAGAAGATCAGAGGGATACAGTAAACCTGAAGTGAAGCATCGGAATCTATAACTAGTGTCACAGGAATGGTTCAAAACATAGACAGTAAGAAGAGTCAGTTTTCTTGTACTTAAGTCGGCATTGTGCGTTTTGTATTTAATTCCGATGCAATTTCTGTGTTTCATCGTCAATAAGAAGGTCAGAGAGATGCAGTAAACCTGAAGTGAAGCATCGGAAACTATAACTAGTGTCACATGAATGGTTCAACACATAGACAGTAAGAAGAGTCAGTTATTTTGTACTTAAGTAGGGATTGTGCCTTTTGCATTTAATTCCGATGCTATTTCTGTGTTTCATCGTCAATAAGAATGTCAGAGGGATACAGTAAATCTGAAGTGAAGCATCGGAATCTATATCTAGTGTCACAGGAATGGTTCAAGACATAGACAGTAAGAAGAGTCAGTTTTCTTGTACTTAAGTCGGCATTGTGCCTTTTGTATTTAATTCCGATGCAATTTCTGTGTTTCATCAATAACAAGAAGGTCAGAGGGATACAGTGAACCTGAAGTGATGCATCGGAATCTATAACTAGTGTCACAGGAATGGTTCAAAACATAGACAGTAAGAAGAGTCAGTTTTCTTGTACTTAAGTCGGCATTGTGCATTTTCTATTTGATTCCGATGCAATTTCTGTGTTTCATCGTCAATAAGAAGGTCAGAGGGATACAGTAAACCTGAAGTGAAGAATCGGAATCTATAACTAGTGTCACAGGAATCGTTCAAGACATAGAGAGTAAGAAGAGGCAGTTTTCCTGTACTTAAGTCGGCATTGTGTCTTTTGTGTTTAATTCCGGTTCTATTTCTGTGTTTCATCGTCAATAAGAATGTCAGAGGGATACAGTAAACCTGAAGTGAAGCATCGGAGTCTATAACTAGTGTCACAGGAATGGTTCAAAACTTAGACAGTAAGATGAGTCAGTTTTCTTGTACTTAAGTCGGCTATTTGCCTTTTTTTTATTTAATTCCGATTCAATTTCTGTGTTTCATCGTCAATAAGAAGGTCAGAGGGATACAGTAAACCTGAAGTGAAGCATCGGAATCTATAACTAGTGTCACAGGAATGGTTCAAAACATAGACAGTAAGAAGAGTCAATTTTCTTGTACTTAAATCGGCATTGTTCCTTTTCTATTTAATTCCGATGCAATTTCTATGTGTCATCGTCAATAAGAAGGTCAGAGGGATACAGTAAACCTGAAGTGAAGCATCGGAATCTATAACTAGTGTCAGAGGAATGGATCAAAGCATAGACAGTAAGAAGAGTCAGTTTTCTTGTACTTAAGTCGGCATTGTGCCTTTTGTATTTAATTCCGAAGCAATTTTGTGATTCATCGTCAATAAGAAGGTCGGAGGGATAAAGTAAACGTGAAGTGAAGCATCGGAATGTATAACTAGTGTCACAGGAATGGTTCAAAACATAGACAGTAAGAAGAGTCAATTTTCTTGTACTTCAGTCAGCATTGTTCCTTTTCTATCTAATTCCGATGCAATTTCTATGTTTCATCGTCAATAAGAAGGTCAAAGGGATACCGTAAACCTGAAGTGAAGCATCGGAGTCTATAACTAGTGTCACAGGAATGGTTCAAAACATAGACAGTAAGAAGAGTCAGTTTTCTTGTACTTAAGTCGGCATTGTGCCTTTTGTATTGAAGTCCGATGCTATTTCAGTGTTTCATCGTCAATAACAAGGTCAGAGGGATACAGTAAACCTGAAGTGAAGCATCTGAATCTATAACTAGTGTCACATTAATGGTTCAGAACATAGACATTAAGAAGAGTCAGTTTTCTTGTACTTAAGTCGGCGTTGTGCCTTTTGTATTTAATTCCGATAAAATTTCTGTGTTTCATCGTCAATACGAAGGTCAGAGGGATACCGTAAACCTAAAGTGAAGCATCGGAATCTATAACTAGTGTCACAGGAATGGTTCAAGCCATAGACAGTAAGGAGTGTCAGTTTTCTTGTACTTAATTTGGCATTGTGCCATTTGTATTTAAGTCCGATGCTATTTCAGTCTTTCATCGTCAATAACAAGGTCAGAGGGATACAGTGAATCTGAAGTGAAGCATGGGAATCTATAACTACTGTTACAGGAATGGTTCAAAGGCTAGACAGTAAGAAGGGTCAGTTTTTTTTACTTAAGTCGGCATTGTGAATTTTGTATTTGATTCCGATGCAATTTCTGTGTTTCATCGTCACTAAGAAGGTCAGAGGGATACAGTAAACCTGAAGCGAAGCATCTGAATCTATAACCAGTGACACAGGAATGGCTCAAAACATAGACAGTAAGAAGAGTCAGTTTTCGTGTACTTATGTCGTCATTGTGCCTTTTCTATTTAATGCCGATGCAATATCTGTGTTTCATCGTCAATAAGAACATCAGAGGGATACAGTAAACCTGAAGTGAAGCATCGGAATCTATAACTAGTGTCACAGGAATGGTTCAAAACACAGACAGTAAGAAGAGTCAGTTTTCTTGTACTTAAGTCGGCATTGTGCCTTTTGTACTTAATTCCGATGCAATTTCTATGTTTCATCGTCAATAGGAAGGTCAGAGAGATGCAGTAAACCTAAAGTGAAGCATCGGAATCTATAACCAGTGTCACAGGAATGGTTCAAACCATAGACAGTAAGGAGTGTCACTTTTCGTGTACTTAAGTTGGCATTGTGCCATTTGTATTTAAGTCCGATGCTATTTCAGTGTTTCATCGTCAATAACAAGGTCAGAGGGATACAGTGAATCTGAAGTGAAGCATGGGAATCTATAACTAGTGTCACAGGAATGGTTCAAAGACTAGACAGTAAGAAGGTTCAGTTATCTTGTACTTAAGTCGGGATTGTGCCTTTTGCATTTAATTCCGATGCTATTTCTGTGTTTCATCGTCAATAAGAATGTCAGAGGGATACAGTAAACCTGAAGTGAAGCATCGGAATCTATATCTAGTGTCACAGGAATGGTTCAAAACATAGACAGTAAGAAGAGTCAGTTTTCTTGTACTTAAGTCGGCATTGTGCCGTTTGTATTTAATGCCGAAACAATTTCTGTGTTTCATCGTCAATAAGAAGGACAAAGGGGTACAGTAAACCTGAAGTGAAGCATCGGAATCAATAACTAGGGTCACAGAAATGGTTCAAAACATAGACAGTAAGAAGCGTCAATTTTCTTGTACTTAAGTCGGCATTGTTCCTTTTCTATTTAATTCCGATGCAATTTCTATGTTTCATCGTCAATAAGAAGGTCAGAGGGATACCGTAAACCTGAAGTGAAGCATCGGAATGTATAACTAGTGTCACAGGAATAGTTCAAAACATAGAGAGTAAGAAGAGTCAGTTTTCTTGTACTTAAGTCGGCATTGTGTCTTTTGTATTGAAGTACGATGCTATATCAGTGTTTCATCGTCAATAAGAAGGTCAGAGGGAAACAGTAAACCTCAAGTGAAGCATCTGAATCCATAACTAGTGTCACAGGAATTTTTCAAAACATCGACAGTAAGAAGAGTCAGTTTTCGTGTACTTAAGTCGGCATTGTGCCTTTTGTATTTAATTCCGATGCAATTTCTGTGTTTTATCGTCAATAAGAAGGTCAGAGGAATACAGTAAACCTGAAGTGAAGCATCGACCTCTATAACTAGTGTCACAGGAATGGTTCAAAACATAGACAGTAAGAAGAGTCAGTTTTCTTGTTCTTAAGTCGTCATTGTGCCTTTTGTATTTATTTCCGATGCAATTTCTGTGTTTCATCTTCAATAAGAAGGTCAGAGGGATTCAGTAAACCTGAAGTGAAGCATCGGAATCTATAACTAGTGTCACAGCAATGGTTCAAACCATAGACTGTATGAAGAGTCAGTTTTCTTGTACATAAGTCGGCATTGTGCCTTTTGTATTTAACTCCGATGCAATTTCTGTGTCTAAACGTCAATAAGAAGGACAGAGGGATACAGTAAACCTGAAGTGAAGCATCGGAATCTATAACTAGTGAAACCTGAAGTGAAGCATCGGAATCTATAACTAGTGTCACAGGAATGGTTCAAATCATAGACAGTAAAATGAGTCAGTTTTCTTGTACTTAAGTCGGCATTTTGCCTTTCGTGTTTAATTCCGAAGCAATTTCTGTGATTCATCGTCAATAAGAAGGTCAGAGGGATACAGTAAACCTGGAGTAAAGGATCGGAATCTATAACTAGTGTCACATGAATGGTTCGAACATTGACAGTAAGAAGAGTCAGTTTTCTTGTACTTAAGTCGGCATTGTGTCTTTTGTATTGAAGTCCGATGCTATTTCAGTGTTTCATCGTCAATAAGAATGTCAGAGGGATACAGTAAACCTGAAGTGAAGCATCGGAATCTATAACTAGTGTCACAGGAATGGATCAAAGCATAGACACTAAGAAGAGTCAGTTTTCTTGTACTTAAGTCGGCATTGTGCCTTTTGTATTTCATTCCGAAGCAATTTTGTGATTCATCGTCAATGAGAAGGTCAGACGGATAAAGTAAACCTGAAGTGAAGTATCGGAATGTATAACTAGTGTCACAGGAATGGTTCAAAACATAGACAGTAAGAAGAGTCAATTTTCCTGTACTTCAGTCAGCATTGTTACTTTTCTATCTAATTCCGATGCAATTTCTATGTTTCATCGTCAATAAGAGGGTCAAAGGGATACCGTAAACCTGAAGCGAAGCATCGGAATCTATAACTAGTGTCACAGGAATGGTTCAAAACATAGACAGTAAGAAGAGTCAGTTCTCTTGTACTTAAGTCGGCATTGTGCCTTTTGTATTGAAGTCCGATGCTATTTCAGTGTTTCATCGTCAATAACAAGGTCAGAGGGATACAGTAAACCTGAAGTGAAGCATCTGAATCTATAACTAGTGTCACATTAATGGCTCAGAACATAGACATTAAGAAGAGTCAGTTTTCTTGTACTTAAGTCGGCGTTGTGCATTTTGTATTTAATTCCGATAAAATTTCTGTGTTTCATCGTCAATACGAAGGTCAGAGGGATACCGTAAACCTAAAGTGAAGCTTCGGTATCTATAACTAGTGTCACAGGAATGGTTCACACCATAGACAGTAAGGAGTGTCAGTTTTCTTGTACTTAAGTTGGCATTGTGCCATTTGTATTTAAGTCCGATGCTATTTCAGTGTTTCATCGTCAATAACAAGGTCAGAGGGATACAGTGAATCTGAAGTGAAGCATGGGAATCTATAACTAGTGTCACAGGAATGGTTCAAAGACTAGACAGTAAGAAGGGTCAGTTTTCTTTTACTTAAGTCGGCATTGTGCCTTTTGTATTTAATTCCGATGCAATTTCTGTGTTTCATCGTCACTAAGAAGGTCAGAGGGATACAGTAAACCTGAAGCGAAGCATCTGAATCTATAACTAGTGACACAGGAATGGGTCAAAACATAGACAGTAAGAAGAGTCAGTTTTCGTGTACTTATGTCGTCATTGTACCTTTTCTATTTAATGCCGATGCAATATCTGTGTTTCATCGTCAATAAGAACATCAGAGGGATACAGTAAACCTGAAGTGAAGCATCGGAATCTATAACTAGTGTCACAGGAATGGTTCAAAACACAGACAGTAAGAAGAGTCAGTTTTCTTGTACTTAGGTCGGCATTGTGCCCTTTGTACTTAATTCCGATGCAATTTCTGTGTTTCATCGTCAATAGGAAGGTCAGAGAGATGCAGTAAACCTAAAGTGAAGCATCGGAATCTATAACTAGTGTCACAGGAATGGTTCAAACCATAGACAGTAAGGAGTGTCAGTTTTCTTGTACTTAAGTTGGCATTGTGCCATTTGTATTTAAGTCCGATGCTATTTCAGTGTTTCATCGTCAATAACAAGGTCAGAGGGATACAGTGAATCTGAAGTGAAGCATGGGAACCTATAACTAGTGTCACAGGAATGGTTCAAAACATAGACAGTAAGAAGAGTCAGTTTTCTTGTACTTAAGTCGGCATTGTGCATTTTCTATTTGATTCCGATGCAATTTTTGTGTTTCATCGTCAATAAGAAGGTCAGAGGGATACAGTAAACCTGAAGTGAAGCATCCGAATCTATAACTAGTGTCACAGGAATCGTTCAAGACATAGAGAGTAAGATGAGTCAGTTTTCTTGTACTTAATTCGGCATTGTGTCTTTTGTATTTAATTCCGATGCTATTTCTGTGTTTCATCGTCAATAAGAATGTCAGAGGGATACAGTAAACCTAAAGTGAAGCATCGGAATCTATAACTAGTGTCACAGGAATGGTTCAAAACTTAGACAGTAAGATGAGTCAGTGTTCTTGTCTTAAGTCGGCTATTTGCCTTTTTTTTATTTAATTGCGATTCAATTTCTGTGTTTCATCGTCAATAAGAAGGTCAGAGGGATACAGTAAACCTGAAGTGAAGCATCGGAATCTATAACTAGGGTCACAGAAATGGTTCAAAACATAGACAGTAAGAAGAGTCAATTTTCTTGTACTTAAGTCGGCATTGATCCTTTTCTATTTAATTCCGATGCAATTTCTATGTTTCATCGTCAATAAGAAGGTCAGAGGGATACCGTAAACCTGAAGTGAAGCATCGGAATCTATAACTAGTGTCACAGGAATAGTTCAAAACATAGAGAGTAAGAAGAGTCAGTTTTCTTGTACTTAAGTCAGCATTGTGTCTTTTGTATTGAAGTACGATGCTATTTCAGTGTTTCATCGTCAATAAGAAGGTCAGAGGGAAACAGTAAACCTGAAGTGAAGCATCTGAATCCATAACTAGTGTCACAGGAATGGTTCAAAACATCGACAGTAAGAAGAGTCAGTTTTCTTGTACTTAAGTCGGCATTGTGCCTTTTGTATTTAATTCCGATGCAATTTCTGTGTTTTATCGTCAATAAGAAGGTCAGAGGAATACAGTAAACCTGAAGTGAAGCATCGACCTCTATAACTAGTGTCACAGGAATGGTTCAAAAGATAGACAGTAAGAAGAGTCAGTTTTCTGGTTCTTAAGTCGTCATTGTGCCTTTTGTATTTAACTCCGATGCAATTTCTGTGTTTAAACGTCAATAAGAAGGACAGAGGGATACAGTAAGCGTGAAGTGAAGCATCGGAATCTATAACTAGTGTCACAGGAATGGTTCAAAACTTAGACAGTAAGATGAGTCAGTTTTCTTGTACTTATGACGGCATTTTGTATTTTGTATTTAATTCCGAAGCAATTTCTGTGTTTCATCGTCTATAAGTCGGTCAGAGGGATACAGTAAACCTGAAGTGAAGCATCGGAATCTATAACTAGTGTCACATGAATGGTTCAAAACATAGACAGTAGGAAGTGTCAGTTTTCTTGTACTTAAGTCGGCATTGTGCTTTTTGTGTTTAATTCCGATGCAATTTCTGTGGTTCATCGTCAATAAGAAGGTCAGAGGGATTCAGTAAACCTGAAGTGAAGCATCGGAATCCATAACTAGTGTCACAGCAATGGTTCAAAACATAGACTGTATGAAGAATCAGTTTTCTTGTACTTAAGTCGGCATTGTGCCTTTTGTATTTAACTCCGATGCAATTTCTGTGTTTAATCGTCAATAAGAAGGACAGAGGGATACAGTAAACCTGAAGTGAAGCATAGGAATCTATAACTAGTGTCACAGGAATGGTTCAAAACTTAGACAGTAAGATGAGTCAGTTTTCTTGTACTTATGACGGCATGTGCCTTTTGTATTTAATCCCGATTCAATTTCTGTGTTTCATCGTCAATAAGGTCAGAGGGATACAGTAAACCTGAAGTGAAGCAACGGAATCTATAACTAGTGTCACAGAAATGGTTCAAAACATAGACAGTAAGAAGAGTCAATTTTCTTGTACTTAAGTCGGCATTGATCCTTTTCTATTTAATTCCGATGCAATTTCTATGTTTCATCGTCAATAAGATGGTCAGAGGGATACCGTAAACCTGAAGTGAAGCATCGGAATCTATAACTAGTGTCACAGGAATAGTTCAAAACATAGAGAGTAAGAAGAGTCAGTTTTCTTGTACTTAAGTCAGCATTGTGTCTTTAGTATTTAATTCCGATGCAATTTCTGGGGTTCATCGTCAATAAGAAGGTCAGAGGGATTCAGTAAACCTGAAGTGAAGCATCGGAATCCATAACTAGTGTCACAGCAATGGTTCAAAACATAGACTGTATGAAGAATCAGTTTTCTTGTACTTAAGTCGGCATTGTGCCTTTTGTATTTAACTCCGATGCAATTTCTGTGTTTAATCGTCAATAAGAAGGACAGAGGGATACAGTAAACCTGAAGTGAAGCATAGGAATCTATAACTAGTGTCACAGGAATGGTTCAAAACTTAGACAGTAAGATGAGTCAGTTTTCTTGTACTTATGACGGCATGTGCCTTTTGTATTTAATCCCGATTCAATTTCTGTGTTTCATCGTCAATAAGGTCAGAGGGATACAGTAAACCTGAAGTGAAGCAACGGAATCTATAACTAGTGTCACAGAAATGGTTCAAAACATAGACAGTAAGAAGAGTCAATTTTCTTGTACTTAAGTCGGCATTGATCCTTTTCTATTTAATTCCGATGCAATTTCTATGTTTCATCGTCAATAAGATGGTCAGAGGGATACCGTAAACCTGAAGTGAAGCATCGGAATCTATAACTTGTGTCACAGGTATAGTTCAAAACATAGAGAGTAAGAAGAGTCAGTTTTCTTGTACTTAAGTCAGCATTGTGTCTTTTGTATTGAAGTACGATGCTATTTCAGTGTTTCATCGTCAATAAGAAGGTCAGAGGGAAACAGTAAACCTGAAGTGAAGCATCTGAATCCATAACTAGTGTCACAGGAATGGTTCAAAACATCGACAGTAAGAAGAGTCAGTTTTCTTGTACTTAAGTCGGCATTGTGCCTTTTGTATTTAATTCCGATGCAATTTCTGTGTTTTATCGTCAATAAGAAGGTCAGAGGAATACAGTAAACCTGAAGTGAAGCATCGACCTCTATAACTAGTGTCACAGGAATGGTTCAAAAGATAGACAGTAAGAAGAGTCAGTTTTCTGGTTCTTAAGTCGTCATTGTGCCTTTTGTATTTAACTCCGATGCAATTTCTGTGTTTAAACGTCAATAAAAAGGACAGAGGGATACAGTAAGCGTGAAGTGAAGCATCGGAATCTATAACTAGTGTCACAGGAATGGTTCAAAACTTAGACAGTAAGATGAGTCAGTTTTCTTGTACTTATGACGGCATTTTGTATTTTGTATTTAATTCCGAAGCAATTTCTGTGTTTCATCGTCTATAAGTCGGTCAGAGGGATACAGTAAACCTGAAGTGAAGCATCGGAATCTATAACTAGTGTCACATGAATGGTTCAAAACATAGACAGTAGGAAGTGTCAGTTTTCTTGTACTTAAGTCGGCATTGTGCTTTTTGTGTTTAATTCCGATGCAATTTCTGTGGTTCATCGTCAATACGAGGGTCAGAGGGCTACAGTACACCTGAAGTGAAGCATCGGAATCTATATTTAGTGTCACTGGAATGGTTCAAAACATAGTCAGTAAGAAGAGTCAGTTTTCTTGTACTTAAGTCGGCATTGTTCCTTTTCTATTTGATTCCGATGCAATTTCTATGTTTCATCGTCAATAAGACGGTCAGAGGGATACAGTAAACCTGAAGTGAAGCATCGGAATCTATAACTAGTGTCACAGGAATGGTTCAAATCATAGACAGTAAGAGGAGTCAGTTTTCTTGTACTTAAGTCGGCATTTTGCCTTTCGTGTTTAATTCCGAAGCAATTTCTGTGATTCATCGTCAATAAGAAGGTCAGAGGGATACAGTAAACCTGGAGTAAAGCATCGGAATCTATAACTAGTGTCACATGAATGGTTCAAACATTGACAGTAAGAACAGTCAGTTTTCTTGTACTTAAGTCGGCATTGTGTCTTTTGTATTGAAGTCCGATGCTATTTCAGTGTTTCATCGTCAATAAGAAGGTCAGAGGGAAACAGTAAACCTGAAGTAAAGCATCTGAATCCATAACTAGTGTCACAGGAATGGTTCAAAACATAGACAGTAAGAAGAGTCAGTTTTCTTGTACTTAAGTCGGCATTGTGCCTTTTGTATTTAATTCCGATGCAATTTCTGTGTCTAATCGTCAATAAGAAGGTCAGAGGAGTACAGTAAACCTGAAGTGAAGCATCGACATCTATAACTAGTGTCACAGGAATGGTTCAAAACATAGACTGTAAGAAGAGTCAGTTTTCTTGTTCTTAAGTCGTCATTGTGCCTTTAGTATTTAATTCCGATGCAATTTCTGGGGTTCATCGTCAATAAGAAGGTCAGAGGGATTCAGTAAACCTGAAGTGAAGCATCGGAATCCATAACTAGTGTCACAGCAATGGTTCAAATCATAGACTGTATGAAGAATCAGTTTTCTTGTACTTATGACGGCATGTGCCTTTTGTATTTAATCCCGATTCAATTTCTGTGTTTCATCGTCAATAAGGTCAGAGGGATACAGTAAACCTGAAGTGAAGCAACGGAATCTATAACTAGTGTCACATTAATGGTTCAAAACATAGACATTAAGAAGAGTCAGTTTTCTTGTACTTAAGTCGGCATTCTGCCTTTTGTATTTAAGTCCGATACTATTTCAGTGTTTCATCGTCAATAAGAAGGTCAGAGGGATTCAGTGAATCTGAAGTGAAGCATCGGAATCTATAACTAGTGTCACAGGAATGGTTCAAACATAGACAGTAAGAAGAGACAGTTTTCTTGTACTTAAGTCGGCATTGCGCCTTTTGTATTTAATTCCGATGCAATTTCTGTGTTTCATCGTCAATAAGAAGATCAGAGGGATACAGTAAACCTGAAGTGAAGCATCGGAATCTATAACTAGTGTCACATGAATGGTTCAAACATAAACAGTAAGAAGAGTCAGTTTTCTTGTATATAAGTCGGCATTGTGCCTTTTGTATTTAATTCCGATGCAATTTCTGTGTTTCATCGTCAATAAGAAGGTCAGAGGGATACAGTGAACCTGAATTGAAGCATCGGACCCTATAACTAGTGTCACATGAATGGTTCAAATTTAAACAGTAAGAAGAGTCAGTTTTCTTGTACATAGTCGGCATTGTGCCTTTTGTATTTAATTCCGATTCAATTTCTGTGTTTCATCGTCAATAAGAAGGTCAGAGGGAAACAGTAAACCTGAAGTGAAGCATCTGAATCCATAACTAGTGTCACAGGAATGGTTCTAAACATAGACAGTAAGAAG
Organism: Schistocerca americana; assembly: GCF_021461395.2. Classification (NCBI taxonomy): domain Eukaryota; kingdom Metazoa; phylum Arthropoda; class Insecta; order Orthoptera; family Acrididae; genus Schistocerca; species Schistocerca americana. Next base: position 13,975 of record NW_025726280.1, on the reverse strand, counting down.
AGTCAGTTTTCTTGTACTTAAGTCGGCATTGTGCCTTTTGTATTTAATTCCGATGCAATTTCTGTGTTTCATCGTCAATAAGAAGGTCAGAGGAATACAGTAAACCTGAAGTGAAGCATCGACCTCTATAACTAGTGTCACAGGAATGGTTCAAAACATAGACAGTAAGAAGAGTCAGTTTTCTTGTTCTTAAGTCGTCATTGTGCCTTTTGTATTTAATTCCGATGCAATTTCTGTGTTTCATCGTCAATAAGAAGTTCAGAGGGATTCAGTAAACCTGAAGTGAAGCATCGGAATCTATAACTAGTGTCACAGCAATGGTTCAAAACATAGACTGTATGAAGAGTCAGTTTTCTTGTACTTAAGTCGGCATTGTGCCTTGTGTATTTAACTCCGATGCAATTTCTGTGTTTAAACGTCAATAAGAAGGACAGAGGGATACAGTAAACCTGAAGTGAAGCATCGGAATCTATAACTAGTGTCACAGGAATGGTTCAAAACTTAGACAATAAGATGAGTCAGTTTTCTTGTACTTATGACGGCATTTTGTATTTTGTATTTAATTCCGAAGCAATTTCTGTGTTTCATCGTCTATAAGTAGGTCAGAGGGATACAGTAAACCTGAAGTGAAGCATCGGAATCTATAACTATTATCACATGAATGGTTCAAAACATAGACAGTAAGAAGTGTCAGTTTTCTTGTACTTAAGTCGGCATTGTGCTTTTTGTATTTAATTCCGATGCAATTTCTGTGTTTCATCGTCAATACGAGGGTCAGAGGGCTACAGTAAACCTGAAGTGAAGCATCGGAATCTATATTTAGAGTCACTGGAATGGTTCAAAACATAGACAGTAAGAAGAGTCAGTTTTCTTGTACTTAAGTCGGCATTGTTCCATTTCTATTTGATTCCGATGCAAGTTCTATAGTTCATCGTCAATAGGACGGTCAGAGGGATACAGTAAACCTGAAGTGAAGCATCGGAATCTATAACTAGTGTCACAGGAATGGTTCAAAACATAGACAGTAAGATGAGTCAGTTTTCTTGTACTTCTGACGGCATTGTGCCTTTTGTATTTAATTCCGATTCAATTTCTGTGTTTCATCGTCAATAAGGTCAGAGGGATACAGTAAACCTGAAGTGAAGCAACGGAATCTATAACTAGTGTCACATTAATGGTTCAAAACATAGACATTAAGAAGAGTCAGTTTTCTTGTACTTAAGTCGGCATTATGCCTTTTGTATTTAAGTCCGATACTATTTCAGTGTTTCATCGTCAATAAGAAGGTCAGAGGGATTCAGTGAATCTGAAGTGAAGCATCTGAATCCATAACTAGTGTCACAGGAATGGTTCTAAACATAGACAGTAAGAAGAGTCAGTTTTCTTGTACTTAAGTCGGCATTGTGCCTTTTGTATTTAATTCCGATGCAATTTCTGTGTTTCATCGTCAATAAGAAGGTCAGAGGAATACAGTAAACCTGAAGTGAAGCATCGACCTCTATAACTAGTGTCACAGGAATGGTTCAAAACATAGACAGTAAGAAGAGTCAGTTTTCTTGTTCTTAAGTCGTCATTGTGCCTTTTGTATTTAATTCCGATGCAATTTCTGTGTTTCATCGTCAATAAGAAGTTCAGAGGGATTCAGTAAACCTGAAGTGAAGCATCGGAATCTATAACTAGTGTCACAGCAATGGTTCAAAACATAGACTGTATGAAGAGTCAGTTTTCTTGTACTTAAGTCGGCATTGTGCCTTGTGTATTTAACTCCGATGCAATTTCTGTGTTTAAACGTCAATAAGAAGGACAGAGGGATACAGTAAACCTGAAGTGAAGCATCGGAATCTATAACTAGTGTCACAGGAATGGTTCAAAACTTAGACAATAAGATGAGTCAGTTTTCTTGTACTTATGACGGCATTTTGTATTTTGTATTTAATTCCGAAGCAATTTCTGTGTTTCATCGTCTATAAGTAGGTCAGAGGGATACAGTAAACCTGAAGTGAAGCATCGGAATCTATAACTATTATCACATGAATGGTTCAAAACATAGACAGTAAGAAGTGTCAGTTTTCTTGTACTTAAGTCGGCATTGTGCTTTTTGTATTTAATTCCGATGCAATTTCTGTGTTTCATCGTCAATACGAGGGTCAGAGGGCTACAGTAAACCTGAAGTGAAGCATCGGAATCTATATTTAGAGTCACTGGAATGGTTCAAAACATAGACAGTAAGAAGAGTCAGTTTTCTTGTACTTAAGTCGGCATTGTTCCATTTCTATTTGATTCCGATGCAAGTTCTATAGTTCATCGTCAATAGGACGGTCAGAGGGATACAGTAAACCTGAAGTGAAGCATCGGAATCTATAACTAGTGTCACAGGAATGGTTCAAAACATAGACAGTAAGATGAGTCAGTTTTCTTGTACTTCTGACGGCATTGTGCCTTTTGTATTTAATTCCGATTCAATTTCTGTGTTTCATCGTCAATAAGGTCAGAGGGATACAGTAAACCTGAAGTGAAGCAACGGAATCTATAACTAGTGTCACATTAATGGTTCAAAACATAGACATTAAGAAGAGTCAGTTTTCTTGTACTTAAGTCGGCATTATGCCTTTTGTATTTAAGTCCGATACTATTTCAGTGTTTCATCGTCAATAAGAAGGTCAGAGGGATTCAGTGAATCTGAAGTGAAGCATCGGAATCTATAACTAGTGTCACAGGAATGGTTTAAAATATAGACAGTAAGGGGGTTCAGTTTTCTTTTACTTATGTCGGCATTGTGCCTTATGTATTAAATTCCGATGCAATTTCTGTGTTTCATCGTCAATAAGAAGGTCAGAGGGATACAGTAAACCTGAAGTGTAGCATCTAAATCTATAACTAGTGTCACAGGAATGGTTCAAAACATAGACAGTAAGAAGAGACAGTTTTCTTGTACTTAAGTCGGCATTGTGCCTTTTGTATTTAATTCCGATGCAATTTCTGTGTTTCATCGTCAATAAGAAGGTCGGAGGGATAAAGTAAACCGGCAGTGAAGCATCGGAATCTATAACTAGTGTCACAGGAATGGTTCAAACATAGACAGTAAGAAGAGTCAGTTTTCTTGTACTTAAGTCGGCATTGTGTCGTTTGTATTGAAGTCCGATGCTATTTCAGTGTTTCATCGTCAATAAGAAGGTCAGAGGGAAACAGTAAACCTGAAGTAAAGCATCTGAATCCATAGCTAGTGTCACAGGAATGGTTCAAAACATAGACAATAAGAAGAGTCAGTTTTCTTGTACTTAAGTCGGCATTGTGCCTTTTCTATTTAATTCCGATGCAATTTCTGTGTCTCATCGTCAATAAGAAGGTCAGAGGGATACAGTAAACCTGAATTGAAGCATCGGACTCTATAACTAGTGTCACATGAATGGTTCAAATTTAAACAGTAAGAAGAGTCAGTTTTCTTGTACATAAGTCGGCATTGTGCCTTTTGTATTTAATTCCGATTCATTTTCTGTGTTTCATCGTCAATAAGAAGGTCAGAAGGATACAGTAAACCTGAAGTGAAGCATCGGACTCTATAATTAGTGTCACATGAACGGTTCAAAACATAGACAGTAAGAGGCGTCAGTTTTCTCGTACTTAAGTCGGCATTGTGCCTTTTGTATTTAATTCCGATGCAATTTCTGTGGTTCATCGTCAATAACAAGGTCAGAGGGATTCAGTATACCTGAAGTGAAGCATCGGAATCTATAACTAGTGTCACAGCAATGGTTCAAAACATAGACTGTATGAAGAGTCAGTTTACTTGTACTTAAGTCGGCATTGTGCCTTTTGTATTAAACTCCGATGCAATTTCTGTGTTTAATCGTCAATAAGAAGGACAGAGGGATACAGTAAACCTAAAGTGAAACATCGGAATCTATAAGTAGTGTCACAGGAATGGTTCAAAACTTACACAGTTAGATGAGTCAGTTTTCTTGTACTTATGACGGCATAGTGCCTTTTGTATTTAATTCCGATTCAATATCTGTGTTTCATCGTCAATAAGGTCAGAGGGATACAGTAAACCTGAAGTGAAGCATCGGAATCTATAACTAGTGTCACATTAATGGTTCAAAACATAGACATTAAGAAGAGTCATTTTTCTTGTACTTAAGTCGGCATTATGCCTTTTGTATTTAAGTCCGATACTATTTCAGTGTTTCATCGTCAATAAGAAGATCAGAGGGATACAGTAAACCTGAAGTGAAGCATCGGAATCTATAACTAGTGTCACATGAATGGTTCAAACATAAACAGTAAGAGGAGTCAGTTTTCTTGTATATAAGTCGGCATTGTGCCTTTTCTATTTAATTCCGATGCAATTTCTGTGTTTCATCGTCAATAAGAAGGTCAGAGGGATACAGTAAACCTGAATTGAAGCATCGGACTCTATAACTAGTGTCACATGAATGGTTCACATTTAAACAGTAAGAAGAGTCAGTTTTCTTGTACATAAGTCGGCATTGTGCCTTTTGTATTTAATTCCGATTCAATTTCTGTGTTTCATCGTCAATAAGAAGGTCAGAGGGATACAGTAAACCTGAAGTGAAGCATCGGACTCTATAATTAGTGTCACATGAACGGTTCAAAACATAGACAGCAAGAAGCGTCAGTTTTCTCGTACTTAAGTCGGCATTGTGCCCATTGTATTTAATTCCGATGCAATTTCTGTGTTTCATCGTCAATGAGAAGGTCTGAGGGATACAGTATACCTGAAGTGAAGCATCGGAATCTATAACTAGTGTCACAGGAATTGCTCAAAACATAGACAGTAAGAAGAGTCAGTTTTCTTGTTCTTAAGTCGGCATTCTGCCTTTTGTATTTAAATCTGATGCAATTTCTTTGTTTCATCGTCAATAAGAAGGTCACAGGGATACAGTAAACCTGAAGTGAAGCATCTGAATCTATAACTAGTGTCAAAGGAATGGTTCAAACATAGACAGTAAGATGAGTCAGTTTTCTTGTACTTAAGTCGGCATTGTGCCTTTTGTGTTTCATTCCGATGCAATTTCTGTGTTTAATCGTCAATAAGAAGGTCAGAGGGATACAGTAAACCTGAAGTGAAGCATCGGAATCTATAACAAGTGTCACATGAATGGTTAAAACATAAACAGTAAGAAGAGTCAGTTTTCTTGTACATAAGTCGGCATTGTGTCTTTTGTATTGAAGTCCGATGCTATTTCAGTGTTTCATCGTCAATAAGAAGGTCAGAGGGAAACAGTAAACCTGAAGTAAAGCATCTGAATCCATAACTAGTGTCACAGGAATGGTTCAAAACATAGACATTAAGAAGAGTCAGTTTTCTTGTATTTAAGTCGGCATTGTGCCTTTTGTATTTAATTCCAATGCAATTTCTGTGTTTCATCGTCAATAAGAAGGACAGAGGAGTACAGTAAACCTGAAGTGAAGCATCGACATCTATAACTAGTGTCACAGGAATGGTTCAAAACATAGACTGTGAGAAGAGTCAGTTTTCTTGTTCTTAAGTCGTCATTGTGCCTTTTGTATTTAATTCCGATGCAATTTCTGTGGTTCATCGTCAAGAAGAAGGTCAGAGGGATTCAGTAAACCTGAAGTGAAGCATCGGAATCTATAACTAGTGTCACAGCAATGGTTCAAAACATAGACTGTATGAAGAGTCAGTTTTCTTGCACTTAAGGCGGCATTGTGCCTTTTGTATTTAACTCCGATGCAATTTCTGTGTTTAATCGTCAATTAGAAGGACAGAGGGATACAGTAAACCTGAAGTGAAGCATCGGAATCTATAACTAGTGTCACAGGAATGGTTCAAAACTTAGACAGTAAGATGAGTCAGTTTACTTGTACTTATGACGGCATTGTGCCTTATGTACTAAATTCCGATGCAATTTCTGTGTTTCATCGTCAATAAGAAGGACAGAGGGATACAGTAAACCTGAAGTGAAGCATCGGAATCTATAACTAGTGTCACAGGAATGGTTCAAAATATAGACAGTAAGGAGGGTCAGTTTTCTTTTACTTATGTCGGCATTGTGCATTATGTATTAAATTCCGATGCAATTTCTGTGTTTCATCGTCAATAAGAAGGTCAGAGGGATACAGTTAACCTGAAGTGAAGCATCTGAATCTATAACTAGTGTCACAGGAATGGTTCAAAACATAGACAGTAAGAAGAGACAGTTTTCTTGTACTTAAGTCGGCATTGTGCCTTTTGTATTTAATTCCGATGCAATTTCTGTGTTTCATCGTCAATAAGAAAGTCGGAGGGATAAAGTAAACCTGAAGTGAAGCATCCGAATCTATAACTAGGTGTCACAGGAATGGTTCAAACATAGACAGTAAGAAGAGACAGTTTTCTTGTACTTAAGTCGGCATTGTGCCTTTTGTATTTAATTCCGATGCAATTTCTGTGTTTCATCGTCAATAAGAAGATCAGAGGGATACAGTAAACCTGAAGTGAAGCATCGGAATCTATAACTAGTGTCACATGAATGGTTCAAACATAAACAGTAAGAAGAGTCAGTTTTCTTGTATATAAGTCGGCATTGTGCCTTTTGTATTTAATTCCGATGCAATTTCTGTGTTTCATCGTCAATAAGAAGGTCAGAGGGATGCAGTAAACCTGAATTGAAGCATCGGACTCTGTAACTAGTGTCACATGAATGGTTCAAATTTAAACAGTAAGAAGAGTCAGTTTTCTTGTACATAAGTCGGCTTTGTGCCTTTTGTATTTCATTCCGATTCAATTTCTGTGTTTCATCGTCAATAAGAAGGTCAGAGGGATACAGTAAACCTGAAGTGAAGCATCGGACCCTATAATTAGTGTCACATGAACGGTTCAAAACATAGACAGTAAGAAGCGTCAGTTTTCTCGTACTTAAGTCGGCATTGTGCCTTTTGTATTTAATTCGGATGCAATTTCTGTGTTTCATCGTCAATGAGAAGGTCTGAGGGATACAGTAAACCTCAAGTGAAGCATCGGAATCTGTAACTAGTGAACAGGAATGGTTCAAAACATAGACAGTAAGAAGAGTCAGTTTTCTTGTACTTAAGTCGGCATTGTGCCTCTTGTATTTAATTCCGATGCAATTTCTTTGTTTCATCGTCAATAAGAAGGTCAGAGGGATACAGTTAACCTGAAGTGAAGCATCCGAATCTATAACTAGTGTCACAGGAATGGTTCAAACATAGACAGTAAGATGAGTCAGTTTTCTTGTACTTAAGTCGGCATTGTGCCTTTTGTGTTGCATTCCGATGCAATTTCTGTGTTTCATCGTCAATAAGAAGGCCAGAGGGATACAGTAAACCTGAAGTGAAGCATCGGAATCAATAACTAGTGTCACATGAATGGTTCAAACATAAACAGTAAGAAGAGTCAGTTTTCTTCTACATAAGTCGGCATTGTGCCTTTTGTATTTAATTCCGATGTAATTTCTGTGTTTCATCGTCATTAAGAAGGTCAGAATGATACAGTAAACCTGAAGTGAAGCATCGGAATCTATAACTAGTGTCACAGGAATGGTTCAAAACATAGGCAGTAAGTAGAGTCAGTTTTCTTGTACTTAAGTCGACATTGTGCCTTTTGTATTTATCTCCGATGCAATTTCTGTGTTTTATCGTCAATAAGAAGGTCAGAGGGATACAGTAAACCTGAAGAGAAGCATCGGAATCTATAACTAGTGTCACAGGAATGGTTCAATCATAGACAGTAAGAAGAGTCAGTTTTCTTGTACTTAAGTCGGCATTTTATCTTTTTTATTAAATTCCGATGCAATTTCTGTGTTTCATCGTCAATAAGAAGGTCAGAGGGATACAGTGAACCTGAAGTGAAGCATCGGAATCTATAACTAGTGTCACAGGAATGGTTCAAAACATAGTCAGTAGGAAGAGTCAGTTTTCTTGTACTTAAGTCGGCATTGTGCCTTTTGTATTTAATTCCCAAAAAATATCTGTGTTTCATCGTCAATAAGAAGGTCAGAGGGATACAGTAAACCTGAAGTGAAGCATCGAATCTATAACTAGTGTCACAGGAATGGTTCAAAGCATAGACAGTAAGAAGAGTCAGTTTTCTTGTACTTAAGTCGGCGTTGTACCTTTTCTATTTATTTCCGAAGCAATTCCGGTGTTTAGTCGGCAATAAGAAAGTCAGAGGGATACAGTGAAAATGAAGTAAAGCATCGGAATCTATAACTAGTGTCACAGGAATGGTTCAAAACATAGAGAGTAAGAAGAGTCAGTTTTCTTGTACTTAAGTCGGCATTGTGCCTTTTGTATTTAATTCCGATGCAATTTCTGTGTTTCATCGTCAATAATAAGGTCAGATGGATACAGTAAACCTGAAATGAAGCATCGGAAGCTATAACTAGTGTCACATGAATGGTTCAAAACATAGACAGTAAGAAGGGTCTGTTTTCTTGTACTTAAGTCGGCATTGTGCCTTTTGTATTTAATTCCGATGCAATTTCTGTGTTTCATCGTCAATAAGAAGGTCAGAGGGATACAGTAAACAAGAAGTGAAGCATTGGAATCTATAACTAGTGTCACAGGAATGTTTCAAAACATAGACAGTAAGAAGAGTAAGTTTTTTGTACTTAAGTAGGCATTGTGCCTTTTGTATTTAATTCCGATGCAATATCTGTGTTTCATCAACAATAAGAGGGTCAGAGGGATACAGTAATCCTGAAGTGAAGCATCGGAATCTATAACTAGTGTCACATGATTGGTTCAAACATAGACAGTAAGAAGAGTCAGTTTTCTTGTACTTAAGTCGGCATTGACCCTTTTGTATTTAATTCCGATACAATTTCTGTGTTTCATCGTCTGTAAGAAGGACAGAGGGATACAGTAAACCTGAAGTGAAGCATCGGAATCTATAACTAGTGTCACAGGAATGGTTCAAAACGTAGACAGTAAAAAGAGTCAGTTTCCTTGTACTTAAGTCGGCATTGTTCCTTTTCTATTTAATTCCGATGCAATTTCTATGTTTCATCGTCAATAAGAAGGTCAGAGGGATACCGTAAACCTGAAGTGAAGGATCGGAATCTATAACTAGTGTCACAGGAATGGTTCAAAACATAGACAGTAAGAATAGTCAGTTTTCTTGTACTTACGTCGGCATTGTGTCTTTTGTATTGAAGTCCGATGCAATTTCTGTGTTTCATCGTCAATAAGAAGGTCAGAGGGATTTAGTAAACCTGAAGTGAAGCATCGGATTCTATAACTAGTGTCACAGCAATGGTTCAAAACATAGACTGTATGAAGAGTCAGTTTTCTTGTAATTAGGTCGGCATTGTGCCTTTTGTATTTAACTCCGATGCAATATCTGTGTTTAATCGTCAATAAGAAGGACAGCGGTATACAGTAAACCTGAAGTGAAGCATCGGAATCTATAACTAGTGTCACAGGAATGGTTCAAAACTTAGACAGTAAGATGAGTCAGTTTTCTTGTATTTAAGACGGCATTTTGCATTTTGTATTTAATTCCGAAGCAATTTCTGTGTTTCATCGTCAATAAGTAGGTCAGAGGGATACAGTAAACCTGAAGTGAAGCATCGGAATCTATAACTAGTGTCACATGAATGGTTCAAAACATAGACAGTAAAAAGAGTCAGTTTCCTTGTACTTAAGTCGGCATTGTTCCTTTTCTATTTAATTCCGGAACAATTTCTGTGTTTCATCGTCAATACGAAGGTCAGAGGGATACCGTAAACCTGAAGTGAAGCATCGGAATCTATAACTAGTGTCACAGGAATGGTTCAAAACATGGACAGTAAGGAGAGTCAGTTTTCTTGTACTTAAGTTGGCATTGTGCCATTTGTATTTAAGTCCGATGCTATTTCAGTGTTTCATCGTCAATAACAAGGTCAGAGGGATACAGTGAATCTGAAATGAAGCATCGGAATCTATAACTAGTGTCACAGGAATGGTTCAAAACATAGACAGTAAGAAGAGTCAGTTTTCTTGTACTTAAGTCGGCATTGTGCCTTTTGTATTTAATTCCGAAGCAATTTCTGTGTTACATCGTCAATAAGAAGGTCAGAGGGATACAGTAAACCTGAAGTGAAGCATCGGACTCTATAATTAGTGTCACATGAACGGTTCAAAACATAGACAGTAAGAGGCGTCAGTTTTCTCGTACTTAAGTCGGCATTGTGCCTTTTGTATTTAATTCCGATGCAATTTCTGTGGTTCATCGTCAATAACAAGGTCAGAGGGATTCAGTAAACCTGAATTGAAGCATCGAACTCTATAACTAGTGTCACATGAATGGTTCAAATTTAAACAGTAAGAAGAGTCAGTTATCTTGTACATAAGTCGGCATTGTGCCTTTTGTATTTAATTCCGATTCAATTTCTGTGTTTCATCGTCAATAAGAAGGTCAGAGGGATACAGTAAACCTGAAGTGAAGCATCGGACTCTATAATTAGTGTCACATGAACGGTTCAAAACATAGACAGTAAGAGGCGTCAGTTTTCTCGTACTTAAGTCGGCATTGTGCCTTTTGTATTTAATTCCGATGCAATTTCTGTGGTTCATCGTCAATAACAAGGTCAGAGGGATTCAGTAAACCTGAAGTGAAGCATCGGAACCTATAACTAGTGTCACAGCAATGGTTCAAAACATAGACTGTATGAAGAGTCAGTTTACTTGTACTTAAGTCGGCATTGTGCCTTTTGTATTAAACTCCGATGCAATTTCTGTGTTTAATCGTCAATAAGAAGGACAGAGGGATACAGTAAACCTAAAGTGAAACATCGGAATCTATAAGTAGTGTCACAGGAATGGTTCAAAACTTACACAGTAAGATGAGTCAGTTTTCTTGTACTTATGACGGCATAGTGCCTTTTGTATTTAATTCCGATTCAATATCTGTGTTTCATCGTCAATAAGGTCAGAGGGATACAGTAAACCTGAAGTGAAGCATCGGAATCTATAACTAGTGTCACATTAATGGTTCAAAACATAGACATTAAGAAGAGTCAGTTTTCTTGTACTTAAGTCGGCATTATGCCTTTTGTATTTAAGTCCGATACTATTTCAGTGTTTCATCGTCAATAAGAAGATCAGAGGGATACAGTAAACCTGAAGTGAAGCATCGGAATCTATAACTAGTGTCACATGAATGGTTCAAACATAAACAGTAAGAGGAGTCAGTTTTCTTGTATATAAGTCGGCATTGTGCCTTTTCTATTTAATTCCGATGCAATTTCTGTGTTTCATCGTCAATAAGAAGGTCAGAGGGATACAGTAAACCTGAATTGTAGCATCGGACTCTATAACTAGTGTCACATGAATGGTTCAAATTTAAACAGTAAGAAGAGTCAGTTTTCTTGCACTTAAGTCGGCATTGTGCCTATTGTATTTAATTCCGATGCAATTTCTGTGTTTCATCGTCAATGAGAAGGTCTGATGGATACAGTATACCTGAAGTGAAGCATCGGAATCTATAACTAGTGTCACAGGAATTGTTCAAAACATAGACAGTAAGAAGAGTCAGTTTTCTTGTTCTTAAGTCGGCATTGTGCCTTTTGTATTTAATTCTGATGAAATTTCTTTGTTTCATCGTCAATAAGAAGGTCAGAGGGATACAGTAAACCTGAAGTGAAGCATCTGAATCTATAACTAGTGTCAAAGGAATGGTTCAAACATAGACAGTAAGATGAGTCAGTTTTCTTGTACTTAAGTCGGCATTGTGCCTTTTGTGTTTCATTCCGATGCAATTTCTGTGTTTAATCGTCAATAAGAAGGTCAGAGGGATACAGTAAACCTGAAGTGAAGCATCGGAATCTATAACTAGTGTCACATGAATGGTTAAAACATAAACAGTAAGAAGAGTCAGTTTTCTTGTACATAAGTCGGCATTGTGTATTTTGTATTGAAGTCCGATGCCATTTCAGTGTTTCATCGTCAATAAGAAGGTCAGAGGGAAACAGTAAACCTGAAGTAAAGCATCTGAATCCATAACTAGTGTCACAGGAATGGTTCAAAACATAGACATTAAGAAGAGTCAGTTTTCTTGTATTTAAGTCTGCATTGTGCCTTTTGTATTTAATTCCGATGCAATTTCTGTGTTTCATCGTCAATAAGAAGGTCAGAGGAGTACAGTAAACCTGAAGTGAAGCATCGACATCTATAACTAGTGTCACAGGAATGGTTCAAAACATAGACTGTAAGAAGAGTCAGTTTTCTTGTTCTTAAGTCGTCATTGTGCCTCTTGTATTTAATTCCGATGCAATTTCTGTGGTTCATCGTCAAGAAGAAGGTCAGAGGGATTCAGTAAACCTGAAGTGAAGCATCGGAATCTATAACTAGTGTCACAGCAATGGTTCAAAACATAGACTGTATGAAAAGTCAGTTTTCTTGCACTTAAGTCGGCATTGTGCCTTTTGTATTTAACTCCGATGCAATTTCTGTGTTTAATCGTCAATTAGAAGGACAGAGGGATACAGTAAACCTGAAGTGAAGCATCGGAATCTATAACTAGTGTCACAGCAATGGTTCAAAACTTAGACAATAAGATGAGTCAGTTTACTTGTACTTATGACGGCATTGTGCCTTATGTACTAAATTCCGATGCAATTTCTGTGTTTCATCATCAATAAGAAGGACAGAGGGATACAGTAAACCTGAAGTGAAGCATCGGAATCTATAACTAGTGTCACAGGAATGGTTCAAAATATAGACAGTAAGGAGGGTCAGTTTTCTTTTACTTATGTCGGCATTGTGCCTTATGTATTAAATTCCGATGCAATTTCTGTGTTTCATCGTCAATAAGAAGGTCAGAGGGATACAGTAAACCTGAAGTGAAGCATCTGAATCTATAACTAGTGTCACAGGAATGGTTCAAAACGTAGACAGTAAGAAGAGACAGTTTTCTTGTACTTAAGTCGGCATTGTGCCTTTTGTATTTAATTCCGATGCAATTTCTGTGTTTCATCGTCAATAAGAAAGTCGGAGGGATAAAGTAAACCGGAAGTGAAGCATCCGAATCTATAACTAGTGTCACAGGAATGGTTCAAACATAGACAGTAAGAAGAGACAGTTTTCTTGTACTTAAGTCGGCATTGTGCCTTTTGTATTTAATTCCGATGCAATTTCTGTGTTTCATCGTCAATAAGAAGATCAGAGGGATACAGTAAACCTGAAGTGAAGCATCGGAATCTATAACTAGTGTCACATGAATGGTTCAAACATAAACAGTAAGAAGAGTCAGTTTTCTTGTATATAAGTCGGCATTGTGCCTTTTGTATTTAATTCCGATGCAATTTCTGTGTTTCATCGTCAATAAGAAGGTCAGAAGGATGCAGTAAACCTGAATTGAAGCATCGGACTCTGTAACTAGTGTCACATGAATGGTTCAAATTTAAACAGTAAGAAGAGTCAGTTTTCTTGTACATAAGTCGGCTTTGTGCCTTTTGTATTTAATTCCGATTCAATTTCTGTGTTTCATCGTCAATAAGAAGGTCAGAGGGATACAGTAAACCTGAAGTGAAGCATCGGACCCTATAATTAGTGTCACATGAACGGTTCAAAACATAGACAGTAAGAAGCGTCAGTTTTCTCGTACTTAAGTCGGCATTGTGCCTTTTGTATTTAATTCGGATGCAATTTCTGTGTTTCATCGTCAATGAGAAGGTCTGAGGGATACAGTAAACCTGAAGTGAAGCATCGGAATCTATAACTAGTGTCACAGGAATGGTTCAAAACATAGACAGTAAGAAGAGTCAGTTTTCTTGTACTTAAGTCGGCATTGTGCCTCTTGTATTTAATTCCGATGCAATTTCTTTGTTTCATCGTCAATAAGAAGGTCAGAGGGATACAGTTAACCTGAAGTGAAGCATCCGAATCCATAACTAGTGTCACAGGAATGGTTCAAACATAGACAGTAAGATGAGTCAGTTTTCTTGTACTTAAGTCGGCATTGTGCCTTTTGTGTTTCATTCCGATGCAATTTCTGTGTTTCATCGTCAAT